>NC_136069.1:1263659250-1264035779 GCF_964261635.1 Lissotriton helveticus
TGCATTCAAAATACTGATCTTTAATCTGATCTGCTGTGTCCTGCCATACTCTACTGGGATCTGCCCACAAAGACTCCATCTGCAGCTCGTATAGAGTATTCTGTACATGAGATGACCAAGTATTCTCCCTGCACTTCGCAATGAGGGTGACTTCTTCAAGGGATTTAAAGTATATTGCTGCCTTAGGATTTCTTATCAGCCTAACCTAATCAAGGAGAGTGGTCTGAAGGCTGCTACTTCCGATATAGGGGTCAAATTGAGCCACGCATAGAGCGCCAGTAAAGGGAGTGCCCTGCCCCAACCCCAGCAAAGCTCTTAGGATGTATTCTTGGTTACTTGGAGAGATCGTACATTCACATAACCCCGGGCACTGAACCCCCCCCCCCCACCTCTCATCTCCCCCCCCCCCCCCACCTCTCATCTCCCCCCCCCCCCCCCACCTTCTCTTTGTTAACTAAATCGAAAGCTGCTTTAAGGTCTACAAATATTACATAGAGTGATGACTTTCGAACAACTTTTATTTTATATGATATCCTATACAGACGGAGAGCCCGGTCAATGGTCCGAATTCGCACACGGAAGCTGGTATGCGCTTCTGTCATAAGTGCATCCGCCCAACCCTAGAGGTGGGTGAGTAGGACTTTCCCCGTCCAAGAGTGAGATTGGGTGATAATAGTGTAACTACCCCGATCACCCTTCTTATGGATCTGCACTATAATGGTGGAGCACCATGAATGAGGTATATCGTTGGCAGCAAGCACTGATTTGCACACTTTAGCAAGCCCGCTGGCCCACAAGTGTGGTTCCTCACGATAAATATTTGTGGGCTCAAGGTCTGGGCCTTGTGCCATGTGCTTCTTCATACCCTTCAGTGCTCTTTCTACCTCTGGTACTAGAATGTAAATCGCACACAGCCCTGTACAAAGATCATCTCACTTCTGTTGGGCACCATACAGGCCCCTTTTCCACCCGCGTTACCAATTCCCAAATTCTTCTGGTATTTTTGCCGTGTGGGTCCTCCCTCCATTCTGCCCATATTGCCAATTAATGTAATGATTTCTTAGATTTTAGAAGGCATTTATACTCGCCCATGCATTTATGAAATAACAGTTCACTCTGGGGGCTTCAGTGTCACCGCACTAGGGCGAGTGGGACAGCTCTCTTCATTCTAAAACATTCATCATTCCAGATGACCACTGCACCCTGGTAACCTATTGGCTTTTACGTAAAGGAATTCTTTTCCCCTCAAACGTTTTTAGTGGATTGAAAACAGTCTAGTTTGAAAGTTGAAACTTGATTTCTGTGGCAAGATTTGTTATTGATAAGGCATTCTGTGTCTTGCGATCTTGGGTTGGGCTTAGGATTGATGAGCTCTCTTTTTATTTTGTAAACAGTATAATGAATTTATGCTGAAGAAGCATTTGAAAGCACCTTTGAAAAATGGATGCATGTGTAATGAATTAAATAGACATGAAGAAAAAAGTCTGCATGTCTATGATTGAATAATGTAATAATTTATGGTAAATGAAGGGCTTTTTTAAAAATTGATTACAAACATATCAAGTGGCACATCCGGGCTGTTCAGTGGGACCTCAAATCCCAGTGGGCACAGCAAGACTGGTATATGTTGGATTGCATCCATATATTGGAGGAGACTGCAAAAGATTTGCTGTGGTGGCTACAGGATCGTTGTAGTGACAGACCCTCTCATTACCCCACCCACATCTGACTGTGGTCACAGATGCATCACTGCGGGCTGAGAAGGCAATCTGGGAGAGCTGGAGATCAGAAGCCTCTGGTGTCCGGCAGAGACTGATTTCCAAATCAGTTTGTTGGAGTTGAGGGCTATTCGCATGTGTTGAGGCTTTTCTGCCTTAGAAAGGCTGCTGCAGATGCTCATTGACTACTCATCACTATGTGATACTGCGACAAGCAGGGTGAGGCATTGGTCCCTGAGTTAGGAAGTGGCTTAACAGCTAAAGAATTTTTCTAGTGTCAAAATGCCTGGTGGGATCTCTAAATGCCAGGGTGTATGAACTAGTCTGCTGATGCTTAGTAAAGCACAAATGGCAGTTTCATCTGTAGGTACAAGTTGGGGTCTTCCTGCAATTGTGAGAACCGTGGCTCTGTCTTTTCGCCACCGCTGAGAACGCAATATCAGCATGCTTGCTCGTTGGAGTTTCCAGAGCATCTCCCTCTAGATTGTAGCTTGGCCTTCTTATATACCTTCCTGTCACTTCCTCTCCTTTAGCCTGTCTCTCAGTGACCTTCCTTCTGAGGTTGCTGATGTCATCTAGGCATCCTTCCATAAAATCAGTGTATGCCATTCTTTGGAACAAATTTGTGGATAGGTGCTGCACGTAAGAAATCGACCTATTACAAACCGATTTGTTTGCAGTATTGTTGTTTGTTCCGTTACTGGCCCAGTAAGGACTTGCTTTGGGCACTGTTAAGGGATATGTATCAGCTCCTTTAGGCTTTCTTTTTAAAGTTGCTGGTGAAGCCCTCTCTATTTGAAATCACCTGTTGGAATGAGATTTTTTTTAAAGTTTTGCAATATTTACTTGTCAAAACCATTTATGTTAACACAGTGAGACTTGATTTTAGTCCTCACTCTTTTGATGTGCATACTTTTGCCCTACTGCGCAGTTGTCCACTGAGACTTGACGTTGAAAACAGTCTTTCTCATTACCATAAAATTAGCTAGACGTATGAGCGAACTGCAGGCTCTTTCTGTCATCCCACCTTATACAATGCTCTTTCCAGATAAGTTGATGTAGAGGACACTAACATTTTATATTGATCACACCAAAGAGCATCAGGTGGACAAACAGCTCTTTCTATGGTTTTCCAGAGCAAAGATGGGCAGAGCAGTGCAAAAACAGACCATCTCCCAATGGGTTGAGCCCCAGAAGGCGTACAGGCTCATTCCACCAGGTACAAAGCTGCTACCACTGTGTTGGCTCATGAATTAACTGTCTTGATCACATGTCAGGTGGGTACGGTGGGATCGGTAAATACATTCACCGAAGCACTACTGTCTTGATAGGTCTGTCAAGATGTGCATTTTGCCCTCTCAGTACTGCATGACTGCTATAGTATCTCTTCGTAAGGTGAAGAATCTGCAGTAAAAAGTACCCTTTTGAAGAACAAGTTAATAAGCTTTCTCCTGAGTACTCTGTCTAACCACAGATTCAGCGCCAATTGTCCTACACCCACATTCTGTGAACTGGACTCTTTTCCACCTAAAAAGGTTCTACTGTAGAGATCTCTCTGCATCAGATGGTTAGGACAGTATAGAAAGCAACGAACATATACACACACACACACACATGGGTGTCACTTATATGCAGCTTTGTTTGTAATTTCCATAATGTATGTATGTATAGAATGGTGGCAGAAAGGAGCCCCACAAAGCCACCTAACAGTGCACAGGAGTATTGCTTTGAGGTTTCTGGATGCAGTCTTCTATCTGGGGAATATTCACAAGGCGAGGTTTCTGTGGTTAGAAAGTCTCCACCAGCAAGATAGTTACCAGAGGAAAGTAACTTGTTCATTACTGTCACACCACTATACACAAGTGAAACATTTTTATTGAAGGAATACATATCTAAAGTCTGAAAATACTCATTGGGTTTTAGGAAAATAAATGTAATGGAAGGGAATTCCAAAAGTAGATAACAAGTACAAGCTAACCTTTTAGAAGGCTATTGATGTTTGCAGGATTACCTTCGTGGACAGAGCTAAATGTTAATAATTACATAAGGTAAGTTCTTTTTTTAACAGTTCTTTATTTTATCCTAAAGGATAGATTTTAATATTGAAATTAAAGTTTTCACAATCATAACTGTAAAGGACATAAAGGAGCATAAAATAGAATATTTGTCTTATTTGAGTTTAAAAGCAGGTAGATGAAAACATATTTTAGCTATACAAAGGATGTTTTACAGAACTTTTCTGTTTAATAATGTATCTTGTCTTATACTTGTACAACGTTTTATGCATAAATGCAAACCTTATTTTTTATGAACTTACTTTTGTTCTCAGAGCATTAAGCCCACACCTCAAAATGAAGCTGTCATAGTACATTTCAAGCCTATTACCCTAAAAGCGTCAGAAAATCGGTACACCAAAGTAGCAAGTATTTACTTTGATGGTAAGTATAAGTGCCTATTTAAATCTTTTACAAAAATCTTGTACAGAACAGTTGGACACAAGGTGATAAAAGAGGAACAACTATGCCAAAAACTATTCAGATGGAAATGTAGGATATATTACTTTTTCATTAACACCTTTAAAGAAACTTGTTGAGGGTGGAATGGTTGAAATGGACCTAAGATGGCACATGGTTTCTGGGCTCCTGGCTGGATCTCTCTGCGTCGGCCTGTGCACTCTCCCAAGGAGTTATTTTGCCTGCCTAAGTTGGTGTTTCAGAGAGGGTTTACAGTGACCCCAAAGGCATGTTTGGGAGTCAAATGGAGGGACTTGTGTGGAAGGTTTCAGCAACCTCCCTCCTGCTTTTAAGGCCTAGCAGCTTAGGAACATAGCAACACAGAGTACCCACTGAGGATGGTGGTGGCTGTCCTGCTCTCTCTCTGATGAAAGGAATGGGAGGCAGGACTGAGGGGTAGCACCATAACAACCTAAGGCGCTATGAGGAGGAAGTGAAGGTATGGAGGGCCACGGCCTGACAGGATCTGCTGTGGAATTTGGGCAGTCACATGTGAGATAATTAAGGAAACCTGAATATTTCTTAAATTCCTGCAGGACCACAAACCGGAAGAATCGGAGAGAAGCAATAGAGAACTACTCATGTCAAATTAAGATTACATCAGGAGAACATCTCCTTTTGCTTACTGTCCAAGCGTACCATGGAGGTAGAGAACCATGAAATCTGTTCAAAGGAACTCCGATCTTGCAAAAAGAGCAAACATTGTGAAACCATGGCTGGAGAAGACAGGCCTTAGAGTAACTGTGGTTTAATACAGTATCTTAAAATTAGATTTGATCTGGAAACTTAAGCCAGTCTGTGGAGGGGGGGGGGGGGGGGACTCTCCATTTTGGCAAGTACCAGTGACAATTCTACCAGAGTACTGGATCACTAAAACGGAGAGTACGTTGAGTGAGATTTTGGAGCTACAGTCTGTGCCTGACCAGCACTTGCCTGTCATCTTCCACCTAAATCTAGAGGGGACAACAACTTGCCGAAGAGCAGAGCTGGATGGATGGTAATTGTATTGTATTGTATTTGCATTTATATAACACTTACCACCCCTGATGAGGCGTCAAATCGCTTTTTCGGTGAGTAGAATGCTACTCCGGGAACCCTTAAAGGTTTAGTGGCGAATTAGTATAGTGAAATATGAAAGTAATTTGAGTGGTGGATATGTTAGACAGTTATTTTGAATTAGAAAGAAGAGGGAAGGTTCTGGAAATATATTTTTTTTGTTGAAGTTTGTAGCCCTGGGAGGGGGTTTGTGGTGAGTAAAGGGGGAGATGGAGGGGAGTTAGTATAGGTGTATATGAAATTAATTTGAACAGTGGACATTTTAGTCTGTTTTTTGGATCGAAAATGAATAGTGGAGGATCGAAGAGGGAAGGGTCTAGAATATATATACATTTTTTGTGAGTTCATAGCAGTAGGATGGGATTTGGGATGAGTAAAAGGGAGGTGTAGGGCGAAGAGTCAGGTAAGGGGTTTAGAAAGGCGTGTTTGGGAGATCTGATTAGTAAAAGAGGTACGAGATGATGTAAGGAGGGGTAAAGGAGGGAAGAGTCTAGAAAGGTGTTTTTTTTGCGGTCATAGTAGTGGTGTGGGGTTTGGGATGAATGAGAGAGTGGAGGTAGAGGATATATTGATAGAGGGATAGGGTGAGAAATAAGGTGGTATTTGGCTGTGCTGAATAAATGAAAAGTAATACATATGTAGATACATAAGTACATGGATGGTATTAATGCATAAGGAAAGTAGTATATGTAGATTAAAGATGCATTTAAAAAACTCCAGCTTTCTAGTGGTTTTGTACTTCAAATATTTATTTTTTGTTTGTAATTCAATAGTTAAACAATTGTAGATAAATAGTTAAAAAAAATATTTTTCATGCATTTCTTCATTGCTATTTCAAGAGATACAGTCCATGTTCACGTACAACTACATATCCAGCAGATGACAGTTTACACAATGATCATCTCAATAACAAACTCAAGGATAATTTTGGTGAATACTTTCCCTGACGATTCTTTCCAAATCCAGCCTTTTCAAACCTTTAACTAGGCAATCCCCCAAAACTCCCCACCCTCCCCCCTACCAGTGTCCACTAACTTGAGGTCTGTCTATCCTAAAATCAGTTGTGGGTTTCCTCTTGTCTTCCTTCCTGACTACGGGTTACAGCCCTATTGTGATGTTCATAGTCTTGTGATGTGCGAGTGGGATTTGGGGCATTTTCCTCTATCTCTTGTACCATCATACCCCAAGCCAGCAGCACTACGGGGAGCTTATCATCTCTTCTAGTGCTTCGCATATGCCCCTCCTCCGCCAGTGCCCATTCCTTCAGATCTGTTTTCCAGTTAGCAAGCAGCGGCCCCCGCTGGGTTAACCAGTGGATTGCTATGCATCTCTTAGTTGTTATAAGCCCCAAAACCAGGAACTGCCTGCTCGTCTTGCGCTTAGGGTCGCGGGGAATTAAACCGAGGAGACTAGTACGCACATCCAAAGCAATCATCCACCCCGTTATTCTTTTCAAGTCCTCTAGGACCACCGTCCAGAATGTCTGAATTATTGGACCATACCATATGTGGGAAATCTGCCTGAGCATATTGACATCTAGGGCACTTTGGTTCTCTAGATCTATCAATGGTGTGCAGCCGCCTGGGTGAAAGGTAGGTCATATGAACTATATTATTACTGAATCTGTTTGAATCTATTACATACCGACACCTTGCATACGCTTTCGTAAATTTTCTCCCAATCTCGCTGCGTAATCTCCTGTGGACACACCAGCTGCCATTTCTCCTCTACATTGAAGGAACCACACTGTTTATCATCCCTTAGTCCCCTATATAGGTGGGTGACAAGTTTTCGCCCGCCGAACATGGCAATCATAGTGACCAAGGTATGGGTGTGCCCCGGGGGCCTCTGGAAACGTTGGCCATAATTGCCGAGCTGTTGCTGCTATTTTGGCATATTGCAAAAATCGCCACGCTCCCAACTCAAAGGTAACCACCGCTTCCTGATACGTAATGATTCTGTTTTCCGGGAAGAGGTCAGACAGCATTAGGCAGCCCCCTAGCTTCCATTTGTCCGTTGACATAACCCGCTCTATTTGAGCAAAGGGAGGCAAAAGCCAGAAATCTGCTTCTGGGGCATATGGCCATTCCCGGATCAGCCTCCTGATCACTCTGTTCCATATTGCAGCTAGTAGTCCAACCAAAGGAGGGCATTGCTCCCATTGCATCCCCGTAGTCCAAAGGAGAGCTCCTAACTGGCGTTCTCTATATGTGTCTGCAAGTAGTGACCATTCGCCGGAGGGATCTGTGTCCAACCAGGCTATAGTATGCTTGCAATTTTGACGCAAAATAATATAGCTCTAAGTCTGGGATTTCCAATCCTCCCTTGCCCCACTTGCGTTTTATGACCTCTAGGCTGATCCAACAGTGTTTCCCATTCCATTATAGTTGTATAAGCACTACGTCTAATTCTTTAAATATCTTATGTGGGAGTTCGGAGAAGGAGCCCTGCATGGTGAAGAGACATCTAGGCAAGACCACCATTTTTATTAAGGTGATCTTCCCCATCAAAGAGTTTGAGTGTGTTCCAGAGGTGATGCTGCCCTGAAGATCCTTGATTATCCTCTCCATATTGTGCTTGTAAAAGGTGTCTTTATCTCTACCTATCCATATCCCAAGATAGCGTAGTGAGTCCGGTACCCAAGGGAGCCCTAGCCCAGGGAGCTTGACTCCGCCCCTCTCGGCCTCCGACCCAATCAAATATAATTGTGATTTTAATTTATTAATGCAGAGTCTGGAGGCCCTGGCAAACTGATCCAAAGCTGCAAGCAGTATTGGAATTGATTGGGTCGGTTGGCGTAAATATACCAGTGCATCATCGGCCTAAAGTGATGCAATATGTTATGTGCGACCCACTATAATGCCTTGCCCCAGGCGCACCTTACGAAGATAACACGTCAATGGCTCCATTGCTTAGGCAAACAACAAGGGTGAGAGCGGACACCCCTGCCGTGTCCCCATTTCTATTGTCATTGCATCCGAGGCGTATCCCCCGTGCGAATCCTTGCCACAGGATGGGCATAGAGCAGTTTCACCCAGTTCACAAACCCTTCACCTATCCCCATTTTTAGAAGCACCTGCCATAAGTATTCCCACCGGATCGAGTTGAACGCTTGTTCGATATCCAGGAATGCCGGAGTACTCTGTTGAAAGGAAAATAACCCAGAAAAGTATCCAGGAATGCCCAGTGCACTACCAACAAGTCACATTCAAGTGTACAGAACGTAATCCAAACAATAGTAGAATTGTACTATTACTCTTAAGTAAACAACAGTAGTCCAAACAATTTTCAAAGAATCCAAGGCTGAGAATAAGATCTTCAAACCATGAAATTGATTGTAATCTGCTTTATTCTTGATCGTTGCAGATGGAGATGAAGTTCAAAAAAAATTGGCAAACAATGCAGCTTGTAAACAGCATACAATAACGAAACTTAACATATCCCAATGCATTTCGAGCTTTTCACATAAGCCCTTCGTCAGGGGAATCTGCAATGTATCAATACATTAATTTTAATGGAAAGTATGCAGCAACGTGCGATTCACATCAATCAAAGAACATTAGGGCTCACAAGAGGGCAGGAAGAATCAACCGAGGGAGTGACTGATAGGGTTGTATCACACAGTATGTTAAAGAGTCATTGTGACACAGATCAAGAACTATAACCCAAAGAATAATGGTAGATGAGAAGCAAGCCTAGATAAATGAGCGTGACCAAGTGCTAGAACAAATAAGTGACATTAGTACCAAGTGCGGGGAGAAACACAAGAGTGAAGACGTAAAAGATACTTGTCTTACCTTTGCTTGAGTGCTTGCACTTGAAGCAAAAACTGAACCCAGCAGAAAACTGCTATTCTCTGCCGAAACCCCCCCCCAAATACTGCAGTGTGTATTATAAAAGAGGAAAAACAGAAAAGCGCAGAGAAAGCACTTAGGCGCTTACCTTGAGTGATGCGACTACCCACGCGCTGACTCAGTGGACAATAACGTGTCAGCACCTGAAAAATGGAGCTGTAGTGAAAATGGTGCCTCGCACTCCCCATAGCGCGGTGTGAAACAAGCTAAAAACCATGGACTCACCAGAAGCAGTGAAAAGACTAGCGCGAACAGCAACACTGAAGACGCCGGCTCCAGCAAACAAGCCTGTGCGTCACCACCGTATAAGTGCGTGACAGAGAAAGTGATCAAAAGCATAAAAATAGGACTAGAAATGTGAAAGGCCTAGAAACTTGAACGGGTTATAGTTCTTGATCTGTGGCACAGTGACTCTTTAATACACTGTGTGAGGCAACCTTATCAGTCACTCCCTCAGTGGCTTCTTCCTGCCCTCTCGTGAGCACTAATGTTTTTTGATTGATGTGAATCGCATGTTGCTGCATACTTTCCATTAAAATTAACGTATTAATACATTGCAGATTCCCTTGATGAAGGGCTTATGTGAAAATCCCGAAATGCATTGGGATATGTTTACGATCAATTTCATGGTTTGAAGATCTTATTCTCAGCCTTGGATTTGTTGAAAATTGTTTGGATTACTGTTTACTTAAGAGTAATTGTACAATTCTACTGTTGTTTGGATTACGTTCTGTTCACTTGGATGTGACTTGTTGGTAGTGCACTGGGCATTCCTGGATACATTTCTGGGTTATTTTCCTTTCACTTTGAATAAGGTGGCCTGCAGAGCCCCTTACCTGGTGCACACATGATTTTTTAAGTTTGATTCAAGCTTGTATAAATGACTACATTTGTTTAAATCAGAATCTTTGAGTGCATTCCAGCTGCGTATTATTCACGGAGTACTCTGTTGGGCATTTCTCCCCAGCGATTGCATGACGTGTGCGAGACGGCGGATGTTTCTTAATGCATTCCTACCTGGCATAAAGCATGACTGGTCGTCGTGAACCAGCTGTGTGAGATATGGAAGCAGTCTACTTGCCAGCACTTGGCTAATAATTTTAAGATCTACGTTCAGCTTAGAAATTGGCCTATAGGAACCGGGGAGCAGGGGGGATCCTTCCCTGGCTCGGGGAACATCACAATCAGCGCTTCACGCATTGAGTCTGGTAATATGCCGTTCTCGCCGTCTTCCATAGTAATGTCCAAGATCGTAGGGACCAAGACCCCCCATATTTTTTGTAAAATTCCGCCCGTAGGCCATCCATGCCAGGGTATTTAGCGTTTTTCAAATGGGCGATCGCCACCCTTACCTCCTCTTCCCTGAAATGGGCCCCCAGGGACTCCTGACTCTCTGGGTCAAGGCAATGTAGTTCTACATTGGCAAGGTAGGTTTCCCTAGCTTGGGTGGGGGTAGGGAGTCTGGATTCAGAATATATCTTTCGTAAATGGGTTGTAAATGCCCTATTGATCGAATGTTGTGTGTAGACCACCTGATCAGTTTTGAATGCCATAATCGGTTGAGGCTGTGTCTCCATCCTAATCAGATGAGCCAGTAGGCATACCGCTTTGTCACCCTCTGTGTACCATCGGCGCCTACTTGTGTTTCTATTATATTTGCCCAGCGTATCCCAGATGTCCCCTATCTTTTGTTGTTGTGCCGCCCATTTAGCCGGACCCTCCGTGTCTGTGGGAAGCGCGTTTTCCAGGACCGCCAAGTGTTTCTCCTGACGTTGTATATCCTGTTCCAACATTCTCCTAAACCCCACCTCAGTGGACATACACCCCCCCCGCATCACCACCTTCATCGCATCCCACTAAAAAACGTTTTAGTGCTGGCCGTATTCCAATTCATGTAGAAATAATCATCTAACCCTTTTGTTATTGCAGCTTTGTATACTGCATCCGTTAAAGCCTCAGTGTTTAGTCTCCATAGTGGTACCTTCGATCTTGGCTGGCCTAAAGTGTATGTTATCAACAAGGGGGAGTTGTCTGACAGATATCGGGCCAGGGATTGTGCCTCCTATAGCCAATTAGCTGCTACTGTCTGGATGAAGAAATATCAAAAAATCAAATGGGGAATGGATCACTTGTCCTGCAAAACCTGGGTTAGCAATTGGTAGACCTGACATCATTGGTGTGAGTCTCCCTTCCATTTTTGACGGATTGCCTCCTCTGTTTTGATATGTTTTTGCTGGATTTATGCTTTGGGCACTGTGCCACTGCTAATCAGTGCCACAGTGCAAGTGCTCCCTATGTTAAATTAATGTACTGATTGGTTATTCCACAATTGGGTTATTTGATTTACTGTCCGCCCCTAGTACAGTGCACCATATGTGCCCAGGGCTTGTAGATCAAATGCTGCTGGTGGGCTTGCAGCACTGGTTTTGCCACCCACATAAGCAGATTGTAAAGTGTGTCTCAGGCCTGCCATTGCAAGGTCCGTGTGCAGTCTAGCACTGCTATGTCGACTTGGCCAAGTGCACCCACTTGCCAGTCCCTAAATCTTCCCTTTGCTTCATACTAGAGACCCCTATGGTAGGCCCAAGGGCAGGGTGCATTTTAAGTATAAGGTAGGGCCTGCTCCGATGTGTGTAGCATGTTCAAATAGTGAATTACAGCCATTTTCGTTTTTCACTATAGAAGGCTACCTGTTCTCATAGGCCAGAATGGGCAGTAAAGATAATTACATTCTTTTTTTTAAATATTTCTTTTTATTGAAAATTTGGAGAAACAGCAAGGCAAAGACATACAATACATACCGTTCTGATTCCAAGACGGGGAAGGAAAAGCAATACCATAAAATCAGCAATCAATATATGAGAGTGGGAGGGGGGAATGAATGGGCAAAATCAAGCACCTACAACATATCAAGCAGAATGTAGGGTCTGGGGGAAAGTGGGACATCTGGGTTATCTACCACAGGAGGCGTACAGATATCTACGATAGCCATTCCAGGGTCCCCACACTCTACACCACTTCCGGGGTCGGCCCCGGGCCAAGTAGACTGTTTTTTCCCTGAACATGCACCAGTCCATGTTTTCCTTCCATGCTGCAACCGTAGGCGGTCTCGGGGACCCCCATAATTGAGCAATATCTCTTAGCAACCATGGCTCCCAGGGTCACCCACTGTGTTTGAGCTACATTGTGATCCGTGGGTTCCCATTCAGCAAACCGCGTCTAGCCTCCGGCAAGAGGGCAATCCCTGTCACCTCCTTCATTACCTCATGCACCCCACTCCAGAAGGCCGCGACCTCACGACACTCCCAAATAATATGGAGGAATGTCCCCACCTGCCCACATCCCCGCTTACACAGACCATCCTCAGAAAAACCCGTATGGACCAACCGAGGGCCCGTGACGTAAATCCTATGTAGAATCTTAAGTTGAACCAACCGGAGTCGAGCTCGGATCGCGACCTCCTTTGGGGAGGAGATCACAGATTGCCAGTCCTCGTCATCCAGTTCAAGACCATCACGGGTCCACGAATCTCGAAGATGTAACAGGAGGTCCGATTGTGGTTCTGAAGATTCTGGATTCATGTAATCGTTCTGGACTCGAGAATTAAAACGTCGTCGAAACATGACGAATTTGGTATCAAAAGACCGAGAATGACGAGCACACCATGTACATATGTTTTCAGCATATTAGAGTGACGATTTCACCTCAAAATCGTCATTTGCGTTCTGAACCCTTGGCTTCCATTTATGTGTTGCCCTTTACATAGGCCTTAATCCAGCTGAATTCAATTCAGCAAGGACACATACTCCTTAATCGACTTTCCTATGACCTGTGCAAGTTGGAACCATTGCCCCAGGCCGAACTCGTTAGGTCAGTTCCCCTCCCAGTGGCCGAACAAGATAGCATCAAGGCTCAACAAGCCATAAAACCATTTCAGCGCGCACACCTGCCGTATCTTGCTCACATCTGTCTCTACTCTTTTTGCTTCACTTACTTTATGGTGGGGAGGTGCCTGTTTTATTGGGGGTCCACCGATATCTGATGAAATGTTGGGCCTTGCCGGGTGATTTGTTGTAGGCAGCACGACGTGAAATATGTACATGTCATCATGACTCTGCTTTTCTTTTGTAACCAAGACCTGTAAATGAGATATTGCAAATTCGAAGAATGTTTGCCTGAAGCTGAATATTCTGTATAAAGAGAGAAGCCTGACTTTGTAAATTGAAGCAGTCTCCTGAGAATATACTTCCCCGTGTGTTGTACTTCTAGGACACTTGTTACCTTGGTTGCAGCCAATAAATCGATCTTTGACTTCACCTAGAAGACTCTGAGTTTCTGTGGTCTGGATCAGGAAGAACCCGAGGTCTCTGGGTGTACCCTGACACCGCTGGGTTACCGGTTCTGTGCCGGTTCTTAAAAACCCAGTACCTCACGATCTATCATTAATGAGTTTTTTATAGGGAGATGGTGCGATCAGGCACATAGCCGTCCAACAATCTGTCCTCAAGCGGCGACTATTCCGGGATTACCTCCCCCACCGGGAAAACCGATCTCAAAGCATGGCGAACCTGGACATAACGGAAGTATTCAGAATCACTTAATTCAAACTCTTCCTGCAACAACGCAAACGATTTTACCTGACCCTTGGATAATTACATTCTTATAATCCTAACTGACTCAGGGAACATGGTAGAAATTCTAATTTAGTATGCCTGAACTCAGAATAATAAAATACATCTTTTTGTAAAGTTTATTTTAATATTTTGTGTTTGCAAATACCACTTTTAGAAAGTAGGTATTTGCTTGCCTAACCATTTGAGCCCGCCTCTGCTGAGTTGTGTATTCCTTGTCTGGGTTTGTGTGTGACAGGGCTGGGGAAATTACAGGAGACAGTCTGGAACAGCCCAGTGGTGAATAGGGAGATTTACATCCAGATGGGAGGGGGGAGTGCACCTGAGACCTGAATAGGGCTGGGCCTTCCCTCTACAATGCTGGCTCCACCCCCTGTGGCTTGTCTGATGTCTCTGCCCTGCACAGTGAAAGGAAGAGAAGAGTCATGTCAACAAAGTGCTCAGGAACTGGTTTGAACTAGGCAGAGGCCTCTCTGCCATCAGAGAACAAAAGATTTTGGGGTATAAATATTGGGACCCAGTCCCACAGACTTTAGATCACTTCTGGAACAAGAAAACCTTTCTGCCAAGGAGAAGAACCAAGGAAGCTGCAGGAGTTTGGACTGCCCCTCTTCCAGTGTGCTGTTTGCTGGGTTGGCCTGCAGTGGTTGCTTCATTGCCAAGGGAAAGGAGAAGGAACTTTGTAAGGACTTTCATCTACAGAATATTCTCCAAGGGCTTGAACTGTGCTTGCCTCCTGCTGAAGTCTCAGGGCCAAAAGACTTCACCTCCAGCACCCTCCTGAATTTCCTTGCTGGGAATTCTGACTCCAGTCACTTGCGTGCCACTAGGAGCTGGAAGCGCGACGCATCGAGAAGAAGCGTGTCGCCACCGCAGCTGAAATCGTCGCAACGCCGGAGAAACGAGCCTTCGTCGCATCTCCCTGGAAGCGTGTGTTCTTCGAAGCTGCCTGCTGTCGCATCACCGGAGAAGCACGATGCCATCGAGAGGGTCGCCATTGCATCGCCGGAGAAGCGCGTCGCAGAGCCTGTCGCGGCTCCAAAGTACAGAGTCGCCGCAAGGCTGCCAGGGCGTCATCGCATCATCATCGCATCACCGCATCAAGGGCGCCATCTTCTCGCATCGCAACTGCATCATCTCATTGCATCAAGGCGCCATCTTGCGCACCGCAACAGGCCGAGAATCTACGCATCACCTCCGCACCGGTAAGGCTCACGTCGAGTCCCCTACTCTGCGCAAGCATTAAGGAAGGACGCAACCGTTCACCCGGGTCACCGGAACCGATGCATCTCCCCTTCTGCAAGTCCTTTTGTTTACTTTGCGTTACGCATCCAGGTACTTTGTTGAGACCTTTGTTGCATCTACCATCAACTTGAACTAAGAGACTTTAATCATCTTTTAAGTAATCTTAAGTGTAGTATTGTGGATTTTTGTCGTTTGTGGTCGTGTTTAAGTCTATATAAAGAATACTTATTTTTATAAAACCTGTGTTGTGTCCATCTGTAGTGTTATCACTGTATTACTGTGTATATTCACAAATGCTTGACACACTGCCTCTGAGATAAGCCTTATATAGATAAGGGTCCAAGACTCTATATTGTTTATGTATAAAGAAAAATGACAAAGATTTGTGTACATATAACTAGAACCACGACTTTATGAGGGATGTTATTTATTCACACCCTCATTCTCATACATTTTATGTATAGTACATATTCAGCATAAACATGTGTGCCCAAGTAGGGACGAAAAAGAAAGGGGGGCGAAGGGAACGGTGATTCGTGAGGATCAAGGTGGTGATTGGACCGATATAAAAGTTGCATGTGATCACACAAAACTCAACTGGTTGATATCACATGGGCACATCAATTGTAACCCCATACATTAGTAAACATTCATGTGGTCCTATCCCATGTAGTATGGCACAGTATTAATACTTTGTTGACGATGGGTAGGCGCTGTAAAGAACAGTCGGCGTTTCGACCCTTACATGGTGTAGGGTCAGTCGCACCTTACAGTGGGGTCTTCAGGACTGGGATGTGATGTGGGGGAAAGGGGCACCTAAAGTCAAAAAAAAGGATTTGGGGTAAACTAAAAGAAAAATCACCTATTTACAATTCCCAATATGAATTGAATTATAATTACCAAAATACCACCCGGTATCTAGGGCAGTGTTGATAGTGGTGGATGGGCCCGCAGGCTCCTATGTGGGCGAGAGCTTGCTATTACCTACCGATAGGGAATATGATGAAACAATAGTGGGTATGCCATCACAATATTCCCACTAAAATCCGCCTTTAGACAATTGATAACATGCAGAGAATATCCTAAACTTGTTAACCACTACCCATCCTGGGTAAAACAAATTGGGAATCCATACATTTAAAAAACATTTCATATACCGGATATAACATACCATATCCATATCCATGTGAGCGTAGGAACGCTTGGATTTCGAGGTGCAGACATACTTGATTAACAAATTCAACAGTCCGCTATTGTTAGACATTACCCATGCGGGTTAAAAACATGTGCCGTCTGTACAGTAAGGAACAGATCTATATAAGCGTAGGAGCGCTCCATTCCGTCACGACAATTGTGAAATGCTCTTATCAGTGTACAGATGGTTAAGACAATCCGTCTATTAATCAAAGCTAGAGCTTAAGTGATCAGGCTACAGGATTAATAAATCGTGTGACTAAAGATTGTTGGTTCTTAAATCCAACCTCATTGGAACCTCGTAAAACGATGCAACATGCATAAGGAAGGGTAAATAATGTACCTTAGTTCAGCCCAACAAATGTCACTTGACCTTTTCAAAAAACGGCCTGCGAAGCAATCAGCGTGGCCAAATATTCTCTCATAACATACGGTAGCCCGTGCATAAGTCTATGAAGCAAAACCAAAGATAAACGCCCATGTAATCTCTGTCACCATCAACAGGTCAAGCTCTGCGGGCCACTATTGCTAAAGATCTTACCGCGGGTGCAGCCCTCTGGTTCCAACGAGTGAATCTGTGGAATGCCGTCGCGGTAATGCTTCACCCTTAACCTGTTCAGTGCTAATGACAAGGTGAACTCGTCATGAGGCACACTGGAGCTGTGCTCATGACAAGGTGAACTCGTCATGTATAATGGGATTCAATAAATGTCAGCACAGGAGGGGAAAAGCCTTAGCAGCCAAGTGGTTAAGTATTGACGCCGCGCGTGTGCTCGCAGCAGCTAGATGCTGGAGTAGCGCGGCCACGGAAGACAGACTAGCGTGCCGGTAGGCACGTTCTGTCTGTCGTGAGTAGGTAATTCCTAAAGATCGATGTAGTGTGTGAGACCGCATATAATCAATTTAAATTTAAAACCGCATACCTGTATTCCATTAAATGGAAAGAAACATTTGAAAAAAATTAAAACCAGATGATGGAACCATGAGTCCCTCAGATAATAATGGGGTCTAGGTGTGTAGGTCAGTTTATATTAAGAATCACCAAGTTCATAATTATAGCCACCAAATGAATACACAAGAGAAGAACAATAATTACGGATATACATCATCAATTTCAGTATTGGTCATCTGTAAGTTGATCTACAGGGGAATAAAACATGAAAAAATTCACAGGTTCTCTTAACAGTGTTACAGTTCCATTATGGACATTGTTAACGCAGGCAAGCTAACTGTGCATAGCTAGCGTCATGTTTGTTCAGACCATCATGGATAGTATCTAAAAGTGTCATCCATTTGCTTTCTCAGAGATTAAGAATTAAAGATATGTTCCCTCCCCTTGGGCCCAGGACTACCTTTTCAAAGACAACCCACTTGAGATCATCAGGTGTGTAGTTCGCTATTTTACAGTGATCTACCAAAGGGGTGCCCTGGACTTCACACCTAATTCTACTGTGATGTTGTAGGATGCGTGCTTTTATCTTCTGTTGAGTTTGGCCTACATAAGCTAGCCCACATGGACATGTGATGCAATAGATAACACAACATGTATTACAATTCTAAAAAGGCTTAAGGTTTATTTTGTGCTGTCTGTATAAGCGAATTGTCTGGTTTGTGTGGTTGTTTTGCAGGCTTTCCACTGTCCACATCTAAAATGACCCACCGTGGCCGGTAGGTTCCACAGTGTTCTCAAAGTAGGTTGTTCAGGGGTGTCCAAGAATGAACAGACCACATGGTCTCGAATACGTTTAGCTCTTTTGAAGGCATGCATTGTGGGATCATGTTGGTTGATCTCGTCGGCTACCAATGTCCAATATTTGTTGACAATTTTCCGGATCGTGTTACTCTGTGTACAAAAGGTAGTTACACAAATCATCCTCCCTTGGTTTTCCTCATCTTTATCTTGTGTGGTCAGCAGTGTCTCACGGGGGCTGTACCAAGCCCGCTTCTGTGCTTTCTTAATGAGTCTGCATGGGTAGCCTCTTTCTAGGAGTCTTGTACTCAGGTCTTCTGATTCATTGAAGTAGTCCCCTCTCCTGGTGCAATTGCGCCGTATTCTCAAAAATTGGCCTACCGGCAGGTTGTCTCATAGAGCCCGGGGATGGTGGCTGTTGTATCGTAATAGAGAGTTGCGTTCTGCTGGTTTGCGGTATAGCGTAGTTGACAGTTGGTTGTCTTTGTGGAAGATGGTAATATCCAGAAAATCCACCTTGTTATTATCTGACTGGAGAGTAAACTGAATGTCTCGGCTTTGTTGGTTCAACCAGTGATGGAATGTATCTAGTTCAGTCTTTGTCCCTGTCCACAACATCAGCGCATCGTCTATGTAGCATCGCCACCAAATGACCTGGTCTCGATATCGGTTGTTAGTATTTAGAACATATTTGTGTTCAAAGTCGTCCATATAAATAATGGCCAGGTCCGGCGCGAAGGCTGCCCCCATCGCGACGCCCTTGGTCTGGAGATAGAAACTTCCTTGAAAGATAAAGAAATTCTTAGTCATGGCGATGGTTAATAGGGAGATAATGAATTCTGTTTGTACAGCCATAGGTGCAGGGCGTTTGTCCAATACCTGTTGTATGACCCTCAGGGCCTCAATCTGTGGGATACTGGTATATAGGGAAACTATATCACAGGTTACCAGCAATTGGGTTGTAGGATCAAAATGTAGGCCGTCCAATAGGTTTATTGTCTGGACAGTGTCTCGTAAGTATGTTACTGTCTCTTCCACGATAGGTTTGAGGAATACATTTATGTACTTACAAAGCGGTTCCAGGATAGATCCACATCCCGATACGATGGGTCGCCCAGGGGGTTCATGCATGCTCTTGTGGATCTTTGGTAGAGTGTATATGGTTGGTAGACGAGGATCGGTCTGGTTCAAATATCCGAATTCAAGATCACTCACAAAGCCTAGGTCTCTGCCTTTCTTAGTTACGGTGAGGATTTCCTCTGCCAATTCCTTTGTAGGATCCCTACGCATTTTCTTATAGCTCACCCCATCACCTAGTTGTTTGAAAATCTCCGCTTTATATTTTTCAATGTCCTGCACCACGATAGCTCCCCCTTTGTCCGCGGGTTTAATCACAATCTCTTGACTTGTTACATTGAGTCTTGTATGTTTGTATGTCTCTAATGTTTTATTCACATCTTTTAACACAGTATGTTCATATGCAAAGATTTGGTTGGTCATAGTATTTGACGGTGGGACGAACGTGGAGGGCATTCTGAGTCTAGTATTAGATGTCTTGGTGTTTGGGGGCCTATTCCTGAAAAAATATCGCAGTCTGATTTTGCGAAAGAACTTCATGAGCTCAGTTTTGATTGTGAATCGGTTTGGGTAATGCGGTGGGGACAAAGGATAAACCTTTGCTCAGGATTTTTGTTTCATCCTCCTTTAATGTGTATGACGATAAATTGACCACAGGGAAGGTTCTTTCTGCTACCATCTGTAGACCCTCCTGCGTGTTGTAATCTCCCCGTGGCTTTCCGTTCGAAAGTGTACTTGCTTCTGTGCTCTCCCGCGTCCACCGTCCCAATTGGGGTTGGGGGTATTCTGTCCTCGCGGTGTTCCTCTTTTCCAGTTGCCTCCCCTGCCTCTCGATGGGCGCCATTGGCCTTTTCCTAAAAAAGGTTGATAGGGGCCTTGTGGTTGGGTCCAATCCCCTTGATATCCGTAGCCTTGATTGAATCCGCCTTGTTCGTTGTCGCTGTCTGTACTGTATGAAGAGTCTGAAAATGTGGTGTAGTTCCTACGACCACGGTAACCACCTCTACCCCTTCCTGTGAAACGACCTTGGGTGTCTTGCTTGTAGTAATCTTTGTTTAGGTTTGGGTAAGTATTTTTCTTATCATAGAACCTGATGTCTTTTGCCAGTTTCTCAAGTTTCTTCTGTTGCGCATTAGTCTCAAAATCTTTCAAAGTTTTCCCCAGGTGGTCTAGGGCCTCCTCGGCATTCTATAGCGCGGTGTCTCCAGCTATTTCTGATTGTAGGCTGGCAATTTCCCGTTGCAGGACTTGTACCTGCTCCGCGGCTGTTTCTACCCCCAGCACCATCCAGTGCCGGGAGCAGTTGTTGGCCAAAAGCTGAACCCCTCTTTGAATTTAGGCACATCAACGAAGATGGCCGGTTCGTTCTTCACTTGCAGGCCAACAGGGATAATGTTGGATTGTAGGTACTTAGTCAAAAGGTGACCGTGTAGTCTGGTCCGGATTAGCTTTTTCTCCAGCTATCTGAGATGAGCCTGTCTGCTCATGCCAAGCTACCAAGGGAGTGAGCAGGGGTTATTAAGGAGTGTAATCCCCTTATCCTGACTTAGAAGTAAGGGTCCTTATTTGGACAAAGGTGAATACCATTGCCAACTAGAGACCCCCAGATCTAACAGCAATTCATTGTGTTCTGTGTCCCAATACAAAACCCTCATTCATGTGTAAAAGATGGAATTTGGCGGTATATCTTGGTTCTCCTCCTCTTAATCACGTGACAGCATCATCATGGGGTTAGTGATCATGCCTCCTCCACCCGGAGGTGTACCCCTGGTTGGTGCAGTAGTGATCAGTGATATAGGGGTCATACGTGGCTTAAAAAATACTCGTACAGCCAGGAGTCAATCTGTTAGGTCTGGATTCGAGGTAATGTGCGTTCTAAGATTTAATTATGGGTCTCCCGCACTTTAAGAGTCTTTTAAAATGGTCAACATGTTTCAGCCCTTGTTATGCCTATGTAGGTCAAATGGGCTTTCTTCAGGGTGAAAAGGTGCTGTGAGACTGTGGGTGTCTCTTAGTGAATGATCCTAGAGAATATTGTATTCTCGTGGTGGAGTGGAAAACGATATATTCAGTTTCCGTCAAGGTCCAAAGGTACCTGCGAACAAAAAAGGGTGGGGGAGAGGGGGAGGGGAACACAAACATATACAGAGAGGTGAGTTACCTATCTTCCTGACAGTGCTGTCTGTTGGTAGTATTTTGTTTAAAAAATAGCAACTAGGGGGCGTAAAGCAGCACAAGAGCACTACTGAGGACAAATTGCGGTCCCCCCCGGGCAGTACTGGTGCGACGCAGGACGAGGATACACCCGATAACAGAGCTGTGTGTCAAGTACAGGGCCCCCCAGTCAGTACCTGTTGATTGCCCCCTAAAAAAGTCATATTATCCTTAAAGGAGAGCAGCAGCAGCAGCTGCGGAGCAGACAATGAGTGGCAAGGGGTCCCGCGCGACCCAGCAGGGAAAGCTGAATAAGTTTGCCCACACTAAAGACTTTTTTCCATTACCAGACCGCAAAGGGCAAGCTGACAAAGGCACGGAGGAGGAAGGTGGCCCCAAGGTGATGCTGGAAGATATAATGGCGGCCCTCCACAATGTACAGACCACGTAAGTGTTCCATTTCGACTGATGTCACGTTCCTACGAACGGACTTTCAGAAAATGTCTGCCAGAGTCAGAGGTGGAACAGGTGACGACGTCTCTCTCTAAAGACACTACACTCCTGATCAAGAAGGTAACACAGTTGGAGGCTGATAAAAAGCGTATGGCTGCAAAGCTGGATGACTAGGAAGGGCGCTCCCGCCATAATAATGTTCTAATTACGGGGCTTCCAGAGACTGAAGGGGGCCCCGCCATGGACCTTTACATTGAAGAACTCAGAAAGGCATAACTGCAGCCTAAAGGACTCTTCTTTTCCGTGGATTGGGCGCATAGGGTACCAGATGGCAGGCCGAAGCCTGGAGCCCCCCCCAAGACCGGTGCTGGTCCGCATCTTCAACTTCCGGGTCAGAGACGCCATACTTCAAACGGCCCGGGTGGCACCGCCCATCCGAATGCAAAACTGTGATCTTTCTTCCCGGACTATACGGCAGCGGCCTCCGCACCCCGCAGAAGTTTCTTTGAGGTCAAAAAGGCGCTGAGCGCCCATGAGCTACCATATTCCATGCTCTTTCCGGCAAAGCTCCGTGTGGTGACAGACGTCAAAACTTGTTTTTTTTGAAACGCCAGAAGAGGTCCACGACTTACTTGAAGGGTGGCGACCGGCGGAGAGGTCAGGACGAGCGCAAAGGAGACGACGACGTCTTGGGAGAGAGGGTGATCCTGAGAACACTGAACAAGGAGGGGAAGAGACAGAACAACTGCATAGGGACTCCGGAGAGGGAGACTTTCTGGGACTATCCACCTCCACGTACGGAGAGTAAAGACTGACATAGGTTCCGGCCCTCCTAGGCATTATGACTGCGATGAATGTATCGACGGATAAGGACTCTGGGGCAGGGGAAAGCTGCGGTCTTCCTTGGACTTCCCGCTCCCGTACATGCAAGTAAAGTTTCAGGGACTGGGTTCCAAGCACTTTGCTGAGTTGGGGTGGCGGACAGTTTTGGGTCCGCATGGCATGGAGGGGGTAGGGGGGCCGGGACTGTTTCTAGGTTATTTGTATATTGGTTATTTCATTGTTAGGTACGAAGTAACTTATGCAGTAATAGCACACACGGTAAAGCACTCAAGTTAAATTCTGGGAAAAGTCACTAGCTTAAATAGGTCCGTCGGGCATGGAAATGGGTGACACAGCACAGGTTGAGTCAGCTGGAGGCCCCTTCTCCACGGTACCAGCTCTTTCCATACTCAGGTGGAATGTACGCTGCCTGGGAGATAAAATGAAACGTGGCCTGGTTCTGCAATGCATCAAAAGGGGTGGCCCGGCAGTGGTATTATTGCAAGAGACACATCTTATGGGCACGTCAAGCAAAGCGATGGACAGATGGGGATACAAAATGATGGTATTCAGAATTCACGTCTGGATCCGGGGGGGGGGGGGTATATTGGTGAAGAAGCAGTTCCCATTGATAATAAAAGAAGTTAAATCTGATGGGTCAGGGAGATTTGCCGAGAAAATACAAAAGAGTCCCTATAATATTGTCAAGATAGAAGGGCTGCCTGTTGTGTCCTAGACCAAGTACTAATCAAAAAAGGCCAATGTTTCCTCAAAGACCAATATTCGTGCTATTATTTAGAAACATTCACTGTGTGGAAAAACTACATATGACGAAAATTCAACTCAAAGAGGAAATGAATTAAAAAACATGTTTAATTAATTTAAAAATAATACAATAAAATCAATCATAATCTCCCATCAGATCATATCATCCTTCCTCCCAGATTGGGTTACAATTTAAACTTAACAATTTAAAAAAAGTCACTATTTAAAAAGGCGACGCAGCGTTTCGGTGTTCTCTTCAATAATTCCACCTTCCTCAGGACCAAAAATAGTTTTAGCGAATCTAAGTTTAAAAAAAATGCACATCCAGTTATTTACACACAGAAGAATACACAGTATCACACATCAATATTTAGCTACATGGATAATGTCTTATCCTGTTTTTATGTTCTATTCATTAGTACCTAAACACAAGAATTTTTCATTTAGTTTATTGTCCTTAACAGCCTTATAACTACTTGGTCCAACAGTTCATTACTAAATGCCCTAATGTCTACTCTTCTAGACTTTGAATTCATTACATTTATGTGCTATCAGGATATTTCTATTCTTTAAATAAGTCACAAGGGTAACATTCCCTATTAATCATTTATCAAAAGTTCTGTTTCATGTGAATCATTGCTAGAGTTTATCTAATTTGAAACGTGATTATCTGTCTATCGATTTGATCACAGGTACCTATTTAGGTATCAGCATGCCTACTTATGGACATACCTTATAGTTGTAGTGCAACTACTTCAACTGTACCAGGTCAGGAAAATGTATTAATTCACTCGACATTCAGTTTGTCAAAGGCTTAGTCAATTGGCCTAAAAACAAAGGTACATTATTTAGATTCTGTTCCTTTTGTTATTGATTTTTTCTCGAGGATATAGAGATATTGCATTCGTTACCTGGATTTTGGCAATATATTAACGAAGGCCATTTGTTTTTGAAATTCAACAGGAGCCACTGCTTTATTATATCAATTAGAAATGGTAAGAAGGCCGCTGTGTTCAGTTCTTGAAGTTGTCTCTATGCATAAAAACAAACATGGTCGAGGGCTTCATTATTTCGCCAACATCTATGCTATTGGTCTCATGTTTTGTATTAATTCAAAGGGTTATGCGCTTACCTCAGCGTGCAATGCGTTGTGGACAGGGTTCCTGTTACGGGTTTAAATTTGCAATGGACCGGTATTTTTCATTTCACCATGAGTCCTTTTTGATGTTGATCCCTTCCTCGCAGCCTGTATCCCAATTAAAACCAAGAGTCGCTCATTTCTCTAGTGTTATGCTTATTATTTTGGCAAACAAATGCGTGCAATAATAGGTGGTAATAAAGTTTATACTTATAAAGAATATGTTCCCGTAACAAGAACCCTGTCCACAACGCATTGCACGCTGAGGTAAGCGCATAACCCTTTGAATTAATACAAAACATGAGACCAATAGCATAGATGTTGGCGAAATAATCGAGAAAAAATCAATAACAAAAGGAACCGAATCTAAATAATGTACCTTTGTTTTTAGGCCAATTGACTAAGCCTTTGACAAACTGAATTTCGAGTGAATTAATACATTTTCCCGACCTGGTACAGTTGAAGTTGTTGCACTACAACTGTAAGGTATGTCCATAAGTAGGCATGCTGATACCTAAATAGGTACCTGTGATCAAATCGATAGACAGATAATCACGTTTCAAATTAGATAAACTCTAGCAATGATTCACATGAAACAGAACTTTTGATAAATGGTTAATAGGGAATGTTACCCTTGTGACTTATTTAAAGAATAGAAATATCTTGATAGCACATAATTGTAATGAATTCAAAGTCTAGAGGAGTAGACAGGGCATTTAGTAATGAACTGTTGGACCAAGTAGTTATAAGGCTGTTAAGGACAATAAACTAAATGAAAAATACTTGTGTTTAGGTACTAATGAATAGAATATAAAAACAGGATAAGACATTATCCATGTAGCAAAATATTAATGTGTGATACTGTGTATTCTTCTGTGTGTAAAAAACTGATGTGCATTTTTTTAAACTTAGATTTGCTGAAACTTTTTTGGTCCTGAGGAAGGTGGAATTACTGAAGAGATCACCGAAACGCTGCGTCGACTTTTTAAATAGTGACTTTTTTAAATAGTTAAGTTTAGATTGTAACCCAATCTGGGAGGAAGGATTTTATGATCTGATGGGAGATTATGATTGATTTTATTGTATTATTTTTAAATTAATTAAACATGTTTTTTAATTTATTTCCTTCTTTGAGTTGAATTTTCGTCATATGTAGTTTTTCCACACAGTGAATGTTTCTAAATAATAGCACGGATATCGGTCTTTGAGGAAACATGGCCTTTTTTGATTAGTACTTGGTCTAGGACACAACAGGCAGCCCTTCTATCTTGACAATATTATAGGGACTCTTTTGTATTTTCTCTGTTTTTCACCCTGTCCCTTTAGTGATTACTTTTGGGGTATCTCCCTGTTACTTTTACACTTAGGGAGATTTTCCGCCATAGTTACGCAGTGGGAGGGGAGGCCCCTAAACATAGTGTCATTTTACATCCCCCCAGCGTTGCACGCGGTGGCCTTCCCGGATCTCAGTGTGTTCTTGCTTGGGTTGCCTGAGGGGGAGCTACTTATTGGAGGAGCCTTTAACGCTATTTCGAATGAATCCCTGGATAGGTTTCTTCTGAGGGCGGGTGTCTCAGGAGTATCGCGCTCGGGGAGTTTCAGGGACTCAATGGGTCTTACAGATGTGTTGAGAAGACACCACCCAACAGAACGCCAATTCACATATCACTCAAGTGTCCATAATAACCTAACAAGAATAGACGATTTCATGGGTTCGCTGGGTAGACTTATAAATATAGATACTATAGAAATCAGGCCCCGGGGCATCTCTGACCATTCCCCACTGCTGCTCAGATACACTTATTACCACCAGAAGCGACGCCGTATCTACCCAATACGCCCTATTATTTACAAGTTCCCAAGATCAGGAGGGCGCTCAAAGTAACAAGCCACTACTTTCAGGACAATGCGGGGTTCGTTGCTTCTTCAACCACCCTCTGGGAGGCATTTAAAACAGTCATCAGGGGACAGGCCATAGCTTCCATCACAGCACATAAACAGGAGGGGCAGCTGGAACTGCGGAATCTAGAGTCCGAATTACACACTGCAGAGACCCAACACACTAATGACCCAACCCCTAACTTATCCCACAACTTACGCCTTAAACAGCGATAACATAGAGAACACCTAACAGAATTGGCCACACAGCAGCTGGAGGCCAAGCGACACAAAGTGTATGACATCGACGATAAGGCCGGGAAGTTACCGACGGGGCTCGATAGAAGAGAGAAAAGTGATAGATGGATTGCGAAGCTTTGCACGGAGGAGGGGCAGGCAACAACTGATCCGCATACAATAGTACGCACGCTGGCGAGACACTTTCAAACAATCTATTCGTCGGACTCTGAGATGTCATTAGAGGAGGCGCTGACTTACGTACAAGACCTCGCCATGCCCAAACTAACCCATGAGGAGGCACGGGAGTTGGAAGCTTATCTCACTGTGGACGAGATGCAGGCAGTTTTTGGGACGCTGCAATCGGGCAAAGCTGTAGGACCAAATGGCATACCTGTCGAACTCTATAAGAGGTCGGCAGATTATATTGCTCCTCACTTGTTGAATATGTTCACTGATAGTTTAAAGGTGGGCGAACTCCCGCCGGACCAGCGTTCGGCCACCATAGTGGCTATTCGGAAACCTGCGGATAAATGTACCTCATATCGGCCTATCTCATTAATAAATGCAGAGGCTAAAATCCTTGCAAAGCTGTTGGCAAATCGACTCACACTGCACCTATCAAAGCTCATACACCCAGATCAATCGGGCTTTATGCTAGGCAGAAACACGGCTCTCAACCTGAGAAGTTTACATGGGTGTGCTTGCACATGCGGTGTACGTGCAGGAGCCGGCGGTGGTGCTCTCACTGGACGCACATATGGCATTTGACATGGTCAAATGGCACTTTCTCTTCGCAGTGCGACATCATCTGGGGTTTGGTCAAATTCTGTTCCTGGGTTCAACTCTTGTACACCAAGCCAATGGCCCATGTTACAGCCAATGGTCACATTTCTGATGACTTTCCCTTAGCGAGAGGCACGCGCCAGGGCTGCCCACTGTCACCGCTACTTTTTGCTCTGGTACTAGAGCCACTGACGGCGTGGATACGTTGGGAGCCAATGATACAGGGCCTTAAATGGACAGATAGCTGGGAAGATCAAGTGTCCCTATACGCCGACGATATCCTGTTATATCTGACCTCACCGAGGCGCTCTATATTGACCCTCCTAAATGTCTGTACGGTTTACGGTAAGGCGTCGGGGTACACCATAAACTGGTCTAAGTCAATACTGTATGTGCTGCACGGCCCACCGTCACATCTTCCTGAAAGTTGCCCGCTTAAGATTGCGGGAAGTACGTTTAAGTATTTTGGTGTTTACGTCACTGCAGACTCGGGGGAATTTTTTAATGAGAATTTGCAGCCACCGTTAGAACGACTCAAAAGAGACGTACGTCACTGGGGGACACTGCCACTAACCTTATTAGGGAAGGCAGCACTTTTTAAAATTATGGCCCTACCCCGATTCCTGTATGTTTTGGAGAAAACGCCACACCCAGTGCTGCCACCTTACTTTAAGGCCATCTCGGCGCAGGTCTCTAACCTTCTGTGGGGTTATAAACCAGCACGTATTACGCAGGCCAAGTTGGTGCGCGGATGGTACGATGGTGGGATAGCGCTCCTCAATATACAACTTTATTACTGGGCGGCGCAACTGAAAGTGATTAATCAATGGATACATGTTCCACGGTCGGATCCGGCATTTCAGGCAGACAGAGCGCAACTTGGCATGAGGGATATGCTTGCTCCCCTAAATGACAAGAAAATGACCGTAGCACTGTTCGGACCATTGCGTCATACACTTGCTTTGTGGCACACGGCCCAGGCCAAACTAGGATGGCGAGGGGTACTGACCCAGCTCACTCCACTGTGGGATACGAAACAGCTAGGCAAACTTAGGAATAGCAAGGGATTTGATAGATGGGATGATATTGGGATATCCACGGTGGGAGATATGTGGCAGGGAGGAGGGATAGTCTCCTTTGAGCGTCTTCAGCAACAATACGAATTGGCTCCCTCAGAATTGTTCAGGAACACACAGATAAGACATGCCCTGATGACGGCACTACCACCCGACGCCGTGGTTCCAGAGGCATCCCCTGTGGAGGACAGGCTGTTGACTGATTACATGCCGAAGAAGGCCACCTCTCTTACGTACCGTAAATTAGTGAATAACCTGCCCGACCCAACGGGACCCCTGAGAGATGAATGGTCTCAAGACATTGGTGATATTGATGACTCAGAGTGGCAGGAAGCATTTGCATCCCTAAGAGAGGTGGGCATACCCTCAGGCTAGTGCAGCTCCGCATCCTACGCCGGTCATACTACACTAGACACACCTTACACAAGATAGGGAGGGCAGAACACCCCTTCTGCATGCGTGGTTGCGGGGACGAGGGAACCTTTTTTCATACCATATGTGATTGTCCTAGAATAACGGAATACTGGACACAAGTAATGAGAACTATATCGCAATTGGAGGGGGTTTCGCTAATACCGGAGCCAAGACGGTGTTTATTAAATATATGGGAGCCAAATGACCTCACGCGTTATGGGCAGAGTTAGGTAACACTAGGAATTATGGTTGCCAAAAGGAACGTAGCACAAAGGTGGGAAAGGGCGGAGGTGCCATCTCTTGCAGCGTGGGGAAGGGACATGAATGCTGCCATGATAGCCGAGAGGGCGGTATTTAGTAGTAGAGGGTGCCCTAAAAAGTGGAGTAAAATCTGGGGGGCGTGGAATAAATATAGGTGTGATATCTGTGATCCACCACCGGACCGAGATGATGATGACTCAGATTCGGATGTAGTATGAAGACCCAAGGGGGGATAGACGGGGTAAGGTTGCTAATGCTGAGATTGCAAAATTGTGACTTTATAATAATTGGCGGTATTTATAGTGATGAAGTGATGTTATACTGCTTTTTTATGTACAAAATTGTTTTCCTGTTTTGGAAATGAATAAAAATCTTTAAAAAAATAGCAACTAGAAAATGGCAATGCTTATTCACTAGACCACTAGTTTTATATCTCGGCAAAATGTCTCTCCCAGTTCTTAAAGCAGATATGGTATAGTGATGAATATCGAAAGTTACTGTATGTTAAAGAACTTAACTGTTTTATTTGGCAAAATATCTCTGCTTGTTCTATTTTCAAGGGATAATGATGTCTCGGTTTTTTATATATATGAGCCCCCTTCGGTTGAATGTGACTAAATATGAAGGTTCGGTGCAAATTGTATCTCGCTCTTCTAAGTAGTGATTTTATGTCATGCGTTCTACCATGTCGAGATACACAGTTTTAAGGTGCTCTCTCGGATGTATTTAGTGTCATTAATCATGTACGAGTATGCGCCCGTAATTATACTAAGGGGTGCTCTGGTTGAGCTGGCTTGATTAGCGAGTGGTTGAATATTGTACACAAGTATTCTCACTTGCTGCCATTATTGTCGGAACAATGGGTGTGTTTGGAACAGCACGTTATAAACAAAGGAGGACATTGTGCTCCCATGCATAATCGCTTGCTCATTCAGATCCATGTGCATTCATACGGGGCATGTATCATGGTAAAAAATCGAGGCGCGGTGTTTCGTTACATTAATGGGCGTGGCGCCCATATCAAGACCCTCACACATACCTTTAGCGTTTCTTATCAGTACTTCAACGGGCAGCCAGTGAGTCTGTATGGGCCTACCAGATAAAGAACATGGGTCCAGTTAGAAAAATAAATTTGTATGTTACGGTTTTTCGTTAAGTCGGCTCCATGCTGTAGCTTCTACCTTCGGCTTCGCGTCAACATGACTTGTGCTGACTCTTCCACTCTGGGCCGGGATAGTGCAATCTGTTACCGAGTTTGTTTTATATGTTTGTAGGAAAGAGAAAAGTGGAGAGAGACTCGGAGGGGAAAGGGAGTCTGTTTTCTAATGACGCTTTATCTAATCTGATGCGATCTTGAAGGTGGTAAATTAATGTTTTTAAATCTTATAAGGTCTCAGAGCCCAGTTCTGAAACTGGGATTACTCTAAGAATGAATTTCCCTTAAAAAATCAATTTTGAGAAATTTTTGAAAGGAAACTGCTTGATGGAGAAGGTCTTGGGCTATCAAATTCATACAGACCCGAGCTTACTCTGTCTGTCCATCAATTTTGTCCTGTAATTCTCACTATAGTCTCTAGTCCCCCAGATGTTGGTTGTGGGTGTTCACTGGGGAATAGTTATGGCTCCTATTAGAGTCCGTGGGTGCTCTTAATGATGCGATATGTCATACCCTGATCATTCAGTAATTCAGGCTCAGCCAAGGGATATGATCATTTAATCCCAAAGTGTTGGTTTTCGTTCTGGATGAAGAAATAGTCCAATCTACTATATGTGTTAGTTGCAGGTGTGTGACAAGAGTACACTCTGTGATTGGGGTTACCGTGCCGCCATATATCCAGCATGTGGTAGTTGCGGAGCTTCTGGCGCATAGCTTCTCTTGCTTTAGGTTTGGCCTCTAATTTGGGGGGGGGTATCGGTCTAATGCCCCATCAAGGGCGCAATTATAATCTCCTGCAATAATCAGCTCTATGTCCGGAGCCAGATCTAACTGCCCCAGGACCATCCCCAAAAACTCCCCATCATTACTATTGGGAGCGTATATGTTTATCAAGCACATGTATCGTCCATCTAGTGTCCCCTCCACCACCACATATCTCCTGTCAGGATCTAGACTAGATTTTACTGCCTTAAAGGGGACTCCTGGTGTCACCCGGATTAGCGCACCTCTAGCATACCCCGAATAAGAAGTTGCCAAAAACTGGCCTCTCCACCTGCGTTGGACATATTTAAGACAATCTCCCCATAGGTGCGTTTCTTGATGAAAGGCTACACTTACTCCATATCGTTTGAGATATGTCGCCACCCATATCCGTCTGACCATGTTATTAAGCCCCCTGACATTCCATGTTATGAGTTTATAATTCTGTTTATCTCCTGGCATGAGCATAACATCCTTTGGTGCAGTGACACCCGTCTTACGTGGGGGAGAAACCCAAAAGTGTGGTGTTGTGAACTCCCATTCTGAAATCTCTCTGGACCTCTGGTGACTCGCCTTTGTGCATTCCCAGTATTAAATTGTTTGACAAAACTCTGTGAACTCCCAATCCTGCACCCCCCTCCCTCAGGCAGTAGTACTTAATTCTCATAACCCAACCCTGGTATGAGGACTCTGGACTCCGCCCCACAACCGTCGCGTCCCCCCCCCCCCCCTCCCTAATCCCTCCCCGCAACTTGATAGTCAACAGCTGAAATCCGAAAATAATTCAACAAGAAACTCCAAATCTCTGGTATACAGCCAAGCTGTCCTGTACCGCGTGACCCCGCCCAACTAGCGGTCTACCAAGGCTGCCTCAGTGCACTACAGTTGGAGTGTCTGAACTTCAGATTACTGGATTAGTATCTCACCCCATCATTGACGTTCAATCCCCCCAGAGTCTCAGGGGTCGGGAGCCCCCTCTCAAGTGTTCTGTATCAGTCAAATCCCACCATGATCGAGTCCCGCACTTACAGTTCCAATGACCGTTTCTTGCAACGCTTCAGTCTCTTTACTTGCCGTCAAGTGTCTCAGGAGCCGCCATCGGCTCGGCTGGCGGTGCCCTCTGGTTCCGATTGAGTTTCTTGGACAAGACACAATGGGGAAAACTGGTTCTGCGTCGGAATCTCTTCCACCTCCGTTCGTAGGGTGCCATCCGGCCCCACCATGATTCGACCCCTGTCCGACGAGTCCTGCGGGTTGGATCGTTGTTCTCCAGTGTTGCGACGTCGGTTCCGTAGCCGACCACTCCTTCTCCTCTGTTCTTGCCAGCCTTGGTTTTGGTCCTGCCCAGCCAGGCCCAACGAGTCCATCCAGTTGGTTGCTTCTTGTGGAGTACTGAAAAAGTGGACCCTGTCCTCATGCTGTACGCGGAGCTGGGCCGGGAATATTAAACTGTACTTAACATTGAGGTTTCTCAATCGTCATTTGACTCCTAGGAACTCATTCTGCAAGTCTTACATTGTTTGTGTGTAGTCCGGGTAGATGTGAATGTCTCAACTTTCAAACCTAGGAGGACCCTGTGTACGAATAAATTGTAAGATCATATCCCGATCTCTAAAGTTGAACAAATGAGCAATCAGAGCTCTGGGTGGCGACCCTGGGTTCGGCGAGGGACCGAGGGAACGATGGGCCCTTTCCACTGCGAATATCCTGGAGAGCTTGAGACTCAGGAAAGTGGAGCCAATCCATTTCTCCAGAAATAGATCCGCTGCCGGACCCTCCGCCTTTTCCGGAAAACCCAAAAATCGGAGGTTGTTCCTCCTTGACTGTCCCTCTGCGTCTTCTGATCTATCTTCGAGACAGGTAGTGTGTTCCTGAAATGAGGACACTGTCGCGCGGAGTTGCTGGACTTCCTTCCGCAGCGTGCCTACGTCCCCCTCAGTGCTAGTAACTCGGTCTGCCACCTTCCTTAAACCAGGGTGGTGTGGAGTGGAAAAACGATGGATTTGGGACCAGATCTTTGGACTGGGGTGAATGTGTGACATTGATCCACATTCTGTCCATCACTGTTGTGTTTGCACCTTCCTTAAACCAGGCGCAAATAATTGATGTCCATGGCCATACCATCCATTTTCGACTCTAGCGACACTCGAGAATCCCTTATGGCCTCCAAAATGTCTGACGTATCACATGGCGAAGATCCCTGATGCAATAACTGTTCAGGATCTGGTCTAGTGCGTTCAGAGGAGGTCGGGCCCGGCACCGTATACTGTATTATCTTATTGGTTTGAGCTCCTCTGGTTGGCTTATCTTTCCCCATGTCTAGTTGAAAACTGGTAGGGTTATCCCAGTGTCCTCCTGCTCCCTAGGCTAATGGGTCAAGGACCAGCCCAGAGTACCGCAGTGACTGAAGGACATTTAGCCTGCCACCATGGGGCCAATATGCCTCATCAAAGTAGATCACTATCAGGCCTCCACTATCATTACACGAGGCATGCCAGTGTTCTCTTCCGGTCTCTGTTATGGGCCACCCGCCCACCTCCACAGGGTTCTGGCCAGGCAGCACCTCAACCGAAACTGCATAGTGAGTGCCCTGGCTGCCGGTGACTGCCGCAAAATCTAAGGCCCTGGTTGCCACAGCCACTGGCTGCACAAGGGGGCAGTAGGCTTACCTCCAAAGCGGGAGCCCCAGTCTTAGCCCAGACGTCTGCCAGTCAGCGCGGACACCGCAGCCCCGCCACCATCCGCGACGATTCCAAGCTTGTGCGGCAGGATATCGGTGGGCCGGGCACAGCGCACTTGCAGCACCGGGCTTGCGTAGAGTGCACGTCCGAGTTCCAGGCCTTGGATCGGCTGGGCAATCCGCAACAGCCACCCTCCTCCGGGCCCACCTCCACAAGGCCCCCACTCGGTGCGGCGAGGATAGTGGCTCCGGCCGGTTCCAAGACTAAGGTCTTCGCCCGGAGCCAGTCAGGATCGGCTTACTCAGAGGCCCTCGATCTCCCGACAAAGGCCAGTTTTGCCATCTTGTACAAAGGTAACCCGCCGCGTCTCCGGGTTTCTAGAGACTATTTCCCCAACTGTGGGCTGTCTTCTCACATCCAGGCAGGGACCCTCGGGACAGGGGGGGGCACTGATGCCAATTTCCGCAAGGATTACTGCAGGATTTTGTCATACGGGGCAGGAGCTGCGCAAAGATGTGACTAGCCGGCCCTGCTGTCAGGCCACGCCCCTCATAGATAAATAGTTATGATAAAAGATTTACTTATGATAAAAGATTTACTTATTTATGCAGTCACTATACATGTTAAAAAACATAGAATAATGTAAATATCAGTAATACGTGCATTTGATAGGCAGAACTAACAAATATCAATATTTTTTAAAGCATAATTATACACATTTATACAAAGCAATACACATACATAGGTATGTAGGAGGCTGGCTTAGTATATAGTGCACACTTATTTAAGTGAAGCACCTTGCACTAATCCAGGCATCCCTTATGGTGATTTTAGTGGTCTTAGACAACTGTAGAATGCTCTCTAAGTGGTAGCTGTGGATAGCATCCTTTAGACTTAGTCCAGAAGTAGTGTTAAGCAGCTTGTAATACCAGAACTAATCATATAGTGTAGGTTAAAGGAAAAGGAACCACACAGTGTAGTTATAAAAAATAAGTATATTTTTTATACACACTCACTAACACATTGGTATATCCTTACCTGGAGATATCAAAACAATATTTCAAATGGAAACAAGTAAGTAAGCACAAATACACAGTGGTCTCCAGGGGGAACCCAAACCATATACTAAAGTGGAGTGGGTAACGTCAGTGCTCAGTTTTCCCCCCGGACGAAAGCACTAAGTTCTGCATTTTCTACTACTACAGGAAAAGTGCACTCATCAAAAAACAGTACAAGAGACTCAAAGGCTCATAATAAACAGCCTACGAAAGGAGTGTTAACTATACTTCTGCAACAAGTATACTCTGTCTTCAGTCCAGTCGCTGAGAACAAAGCTACAGTCAAAGACTCAACAACAGAGGGAGCTGCTCCTGATCTAAATGGAAATTTACCTGAAGGAACAACTGTCTCCAAAGAAGACAATGGCAACATGGACACACCCAAACTCTCTCTTGGGCAAAAGAAATCTCCAATCTTAAGACTTTACCAACCATTAAAGCAGGAAGCTCAAGAGTCCCCAATCAAGTCGACTAGCATAACGATTCTAGATGAGGGAGCATGCCCTCCGCCACGTGCAGTAATCCTCCAGGTGTCTAATCTTCACAAGCAGTCCCACGATCACCCCAAAATGAAGAAGGCAGATCAACTATCTGTGTCAAACAGTCAAGAGAGATAGTCAACTGACCAATCCACCGCCAGCGTTCTCTCCCTTTGCCCCAAAGGGAGTGACAGAGACGACTGCTGCTATAAGACCTGACCCTCTGGTGACTATTAAGATAACCTATCTTGGAGGGTAGAATGCCACCAGGCAAGAAAATAGAATCAAGGAACTGCAAAATATTTGAGAACTTAAGCAAAATATCTTTCACCCCACTTTATAAATCCCGTTGGCAGTTTGACTTAATCAATAGAGGCACAATGCTTTGCATGCTCTAGGAAATACTGACTTTACGGCACATCAAAACAACGATATTTAAAGTTGCTTTTCGCTGTAGCACCTCATCCAACATGACAGATTCGACTAATCACCTGGAAGAATCAATTACTTGCCGAGCAGGTCTGGAAGGAGAAACTGACTTTTGGAAAATGAGGAATTTAGATATCACGACATGAGGACACATTATATCCTTAATTCCTAATGCCTTGCTGACTTGGTCAAAGACGCTTTCTTACAAAGTCACCAAGAGCACACAAGAAGTTTTGGCTCCATTCCACTGTCCACTTCAGACCGTGTCAGTCCTGAAAGGGGGTAGGAGTCAAACAGTCTCGACAGCACACCCCAAAGGAAAGGCTGTATGATGGAACAACGCAGGGAAGTCTGCATGCCTTTAACACACATTTCGTACCCTACATTTTGTTTTTAGAACGAATATGCTTCTACAACCTATGTCTTTACCATGCATTGTGTGTGTGTGTGTGTGTGTATATATATATATATATATATATATATATCATATATATCTTGATATCTTCAATCCTCTCTGTAGCGCCCAGCCGGACCACCACCAAAGAACGAATAGCAGACTCCAAGTTATGTGGAATAATGCAGGTCTTTTATTAATCAGTTCGTCAGACGCGTTTCGAATACCTCTGTATTCTTTCTCAATTACAAACTTGTAGTCCACCTTTAGTTTTTAAACAGTTTTTTTCAAATATTGATGCTTTCACCCCCTCCATGTGATATATAGAAATGAAGGAAACACTTGATAAGTAAGCATGCTGGGACTTGTAGTTTTTACAAACCTCCTTCGATCAATTTGTACTTAATTTGCACAACATAACAGCATAAATGCGAAGATATACCAAAAAAAAATATATATATGGCGCGCAATGCACGTTTTATACCAATTATCTTAACTTTGTTGACATAGATGTTTGGATTTTTAAGGTGACATTTTCAACATATACTTTCCAATGGATATAAATAAATAAATAAATATATACATCGATAAAATATGCAGTACAAAAATATCTTTAAATATATATCTATCATTCTTTATGTAGTGAAGAATAACGAAATAAATAAACATTTTATATATGTAGAATACAATATAAAAATAGTGATAAACCATTTAAAATATTGCCATTTTAAAATTCTGTATAATTATCGTGGATTGAATTCCCGTTTTCTTTATTAGCTAACCATCAATTTATGTCAGTCTGGTATATAATGTGCAAAAAATACGCAATGTGCAAAAGTACAAACTGAGTGCAAATTTTACATTTTTATAGCAGCATCAAAGTATTTCCTTAATAAAGTGCAAAAAGTGATATCATAATTATTCTAAAAGTTCACCTAATCTGTGCTACTTTACTGATGTCAATCTTGATTCATACAAGATTGTAGTGTTTTTAAAATTTATAAGCAAAAATAAATTATGCTTATAATGTGAAAGACTAAAAACAATTTTGAGACAGAAAGGGAAAACAGGGGCTAAAATAATGTTATCCAGATTTTAACGATATATGAGTTAGGAGACATGCAGGAAACATTAGTAACTGGTGGATAGGACATCAGAGGAAATGGTGCAAATCCTCAGTGTTGTTCAAACCATTTGGCTGTCTACTATCCAACTCTACAATGAATTTTGATTCCAACTGGCGCAGACTTTTTTCCCGGTTTCCACCTCGCGGGTTATCCTTTACTGCAGCGATAACAAAATATTTTATATCCGCTAGTTTGTTTTGGTAGATTGCTTTGAAGTGTCTTGCGACCGGGTATGTACTGTCGTTGTTAACAATGGCCCGCAGGTGTTGCAATATCCTGACGTGCACCTGCTGCTTGGTACTTCCCACATACCTAAGCCCACAAGTGCACGTCAAGATATAAACAGCATATTCAGTTTTATATATATATATTTTTCCAAAGTTCTTTCCGGTCACGAAAGCGCACTCCACAGCAGGTAGGTAACACCCTTTATTTACAGGAAAACACAGTTCCACTCCGCCCTTGTAGTCCCCATGCCTGACGCATTTAAAGGTTTCTTACTTCTTCCCCATAGGCATTTGTGATCACACATTGGTTCTGGCTGAAAACTCTCTTCTGCGTGCGGTTACAATTAAAAAGAAGGCACAATTCCGCTCTGAGTCCTACTGTAAGGTTTAATTTGTCCCTGAAATAGCGTGTAAGCACACAGAACCCACTGGAGGAGAAATATTAGTGGCAAATGAACTACGTATCCCAGCGTGTAATGATGACTAAAAACCATTAAGGACAGGCACACCTGAGGCTGATAAAAACGAGAGCACGCAGAAGAGTGTGTTCAGCCAGCACCAATGTGTGATCACAAATATCTATAAGGAAGAAGTAAGAAACTTTGAAACGCGTCAGGCATGGGGACTACAAGGTCGGAGTGGAACTTTGTTTTCCTGTAAATAAAGGGTGTTACCTACCTGCTGTGGAGTGCGCTTTCGTGACAGGAAAGAACTTTGGAAACAAATACACATGGTGATTCCGGACGTGGAAGGCTGCACCACCCAAATGAACAAGGGACTGCTGGGGGAACCTTTCCTAATGTGATGCAGGTGCAGCGGTCACAATTAAAAAGAAGGCACAATTCCCCTCGAGGTCTACTGGAAGGCTTACTTTGTCCCTGAAATAGCGTGTATGCACACACAGCCCACTGGAGGGGAAATATTAGTGGCAAATGGACTACGTATGCCAGGGTGCAATGATGACTAAAACTATTAAGGACAGGCACACCTGAGGCTGATAAAAACGAGAGCACGCAGAAGAGTGTGTGCAGCCAGCACCAATGTGTGATCACAAATGCCTATGAGGAAATAAGAAACTTCGAAACGCGTCAGGCATGGGGACTACAAGGTCGGAGTGAAACTGTGTTTTCCTGTAAATAAACGGTGCTACCTACCTGCTGTTGAGTGTACTTTCGTGACAGGAAAGAACTTTGGGGACACACACACTCACTCACTCTCGGGGGAGACCCCCACACCCCAAACTGACCTTGAATGCGTGGTTAAGGCATACGTTGTAAAAGCATATGCGTTCTAAAAACATGCCTCATAAAAATGCATGGTAAAGACACAACGTGGTAAAAAACCTTGTTGTAAAGGCTGTTTGCCCAAGGGAAGTAACAGCCATATGAAGTGGTTGCGAAGTCCAGCTCAAAATGACTGGTTATGGCTTCCGTGTACTCTTCAGCCATACACAAATAGTTATGAAAAATATTGAAAAGAAAAACGACCACCCACACGCATTCGAGGGAAAGTCTCGTTATTTGCTTGTGAAACGTTGAGGGTCTGCAAAGAAAAATTGATGATGCACTCTTCTTAGCCTATATAAAGTCCTTCCATGTTCTAACTCTGCAAGAAACTTGGGCACTGATCCCCAAGGTTGTGCAGGACCCCCCTAGGATTTTACCAGCCAACATCAAAAACGAATTTGCTAGGATGACCTGCTGGGGGCCTAGCCATCTACACAGCGGTTGACATTAACACCAAAATCGAAGAGTTACAAATGGACTATCCCAACTTGCAAGCTGTGAAACTAAATTCTTCCCGAACCATGATCTACCTTTACTGATAATAAATGTCTAAATCCATCCTGTGCCTGCAAAGAAGGAAACAACTGATCTACTATTGCCATTTATAACTGATCAAATGTCGTCTAGTCGTACTCCACTTATTCTGTTGGCCTAAATCCATCGTTTTAGGCCCAGATCTCAGTACTGGGGTGAATGTATGACATTGTTCTGCATTCTGTCCATCAACTGTTGTTTTTGCATTTGTCACCCCGAGTGGGATGGGTATGCTCAGACGTGAGTCCCATGCTCTCCACACCACTGGACTCAAGCTATCCTGGCTGAAGACGGCTGATAGCCAGAAACCGGTCCTAGGATGCTTGATTCCGGTCCAGGAAAGACATGGCTTGGCAGTTCGGGCTGGACTGTTCCCATGAGGCACAGGGTCAAGGCTGATTTGCATATGGCCATGTCTGAACTGGGGTGGTGTGGAGTGCAAAAAAACTATGGATTTAGGCCCAGATCTCTGTACTGGGGTGAATGTATGCCATTGTTCTGCATTCTGTCCATCAACTGTTGTTTTTGTCTAGTGAACTATGCTACAGATCCTATTCCTCTTCCTGTTTCTTGAATATATTAAAATAAGAAGCATGGTCCATCTAGCTGCAGTAAATGTTCTGCTGCATCAAGACAATATCCGTGACCCCTGATAGAATGACATAAAAAAGACAGACAAACCATCACACGAAGACATAGCTCTGGGCGAGGTTACAAAAAAAGTAATCTCTTCTGGGCGACGTGATGGTGCTCCCGGCAAAAAAGCTTTTCACAGACTATCTTTAAAGAAAATATGCAGTATTGGGCCGCTCAACGGAGTTGCATTTACAACTATGCCCTACTCCACCTGGCCTTACCTTACAGTTGGTGGGGTCGATAATAGCCCTAATTTGTAAAGCTGGTAAGAAGTCCCTGCCGTCAAACTACATGCTGATGACTGTTAGATTGGGAGTCAAAGTACTTTGCCAAATCCAGATGGAAGATCTAAACATTTGGGCAGATGGAATTCCCTAGTTTCAGTGAACCAAATGGGATTTATGAAAAATACAAGAACAGCCACGAACATCAAAGTGCTTACTTTATTAATTTATAAAGCAAGATCCTCCTCTCAGAACCTGCAGCTTTTGAGGGGACTTTTCCTCTTCCTTTAAAGCAGTCCAGCGCAATATCCTCTGGTCCAAAACTTCAGAAATGGGGAATCTCTCCAAGGCTCCTCAAAGCTATTCAACTATTATACATTAACACTTTGATACAGATAAGACTGGGCTCTGCAACTTCGGTTTCAAGGAGAATATACATAAGCAACAGCCTGAAACAAGGTTGTGTCCTTGTCACGTTTTTGTTCTCCCTATACTTACAATTCTTAATTAAGTAATCTTGCACGCCCCAACACTGTCCGGGTTTCAAAGGCTCCCACATGTTGTATGCTGACAATGTAATTCTGATTAGTTACATGAAGGTTGACCTGGAGAGGTTAACGAACTCCACAGCAATTTGCGTGGCAGAACATGGGTATCAAGTCAGTCTCAAGAAAACCGACATAATGCTAGTCCATAAAAGAAGCCCAGCACCAACATTTCACCTGGAAGGCCCAACCTTATAATCCGTGAAAGAATACAAGTACTTCGGGGTAATCTTTGTCTCAAGAGGCTCATTCAAAGCTCACAGTTGTTCGATGCAAAGAAAAAGCAGCACGTCTGCCTTTTGCTCCATAAGGAACACACTAAAAGATCAGTCTCTCCGATCATTGTTAGAAGTTATGGCTGCAAAATTCGATCCCTCAGTAGCATGTGGAGCAGAAGCACTTGAGGGGAGTGCAGATAAAGGAATAGGCAATCCTACAATTGGCACTTACCGGCAGATGCTCAGATTCCCATGACATAACTCTCCAGCCCAGACTAGAATCTGGGCTGTGGAGACAGAACCTATCCAGCTTTGGTGCCTATTTAAAAATCTGCTGCAAATTAAAAAGAGCTAGGAGGCACATTAAATGATATCCTGTGGAGCGCCAAATCAGATCCGGTTTACACCCGGGCACTCTATTATTTGAACTTGGCTCAAAAAACCTTGCAAAATGAGCAACTTTGGGCTTTAACAGTCACCAGAGCAATCAATTCAGCATCATAAGCAGCTCTCTTCCCTTACTGACAAAACCATGCTGTCTAAAAGATCACTTGCTTGGATGACAATTGGTACATGCAGTCTTCTGAAGCTTCAACCGTACCTAGGAGAACTGTTTGGGTTGAGGGCAAAGCTTAAGTTGTTGAGCTACCGCCTTGGTAGTTTTAAGACCTTATAGAACTCTTCTGCCTGGTTGAGGCAGACTACTGTGACTACATCCTGGCTGTGCCTAAATGCAAAGGAAGACATCTGCCACATTGTTGGCACTTGCCCCGCGCTGATGACAAAGATAAGGTCTTTTATAAGGAAAGGAACTCACACATTGTATTGTATTGTAATTGCATTTTTATAGCGCTCACTACCCCTGACGAGGCGACTAAGCGTTTTTTTGGCAAGTAGCACGCTACTCAGGAACCCATAAAAGATTAGTGGTAAATTAGTATAGTAAAATATGAAAGTAATTTGAGTGGTGGATATTAATCAGTTATTTGGATTGAGAAGGATAGCGGAGGGTAGTTATAACCTGTCTCCAAGGAGAAGCCTCGTGCTCTGCAGGAAATTTTTGAAATGTATGTCACTGGCAGAAAGCAAACTGGCTAAGTGGTACTGCAACACTCTAAATTACTAAGCACCGACACTTACACAGCTTATCTGATAGAGACATCTATCCGCAGATTTCTTACCTTTGAATTTCCCAGGAGTCAGACTGGATCCAGAAGCTTTTTCTAAAAGCAATACTCCTGCGCTCTGGTATGTGACGCCAGTCGGATCCACATGACTCCATCTGCATAGTCTGTGCCGGAAGTGACGCTGGTGCCACCTTTATATGCGCCACCTTGACGCACTGACTTCGGTTCTTTTCTTTCCGTGCCAGTCAAGTGATGATCCATGAAGAGTGCTACCCTATCACTTTTTGAAAGACTTTTTTTTTACTTTTGTGAACACCATTTTGGTATGTATGTTTTTCCTCGTATCTAGGAAGGGCTACTGGGTTCAAACCGTCTGATGCCTGTCTCTGTGCCATGTCGGTGACTGACCTGCACCTGGTTTGCCTGTGGTGCCTGGAGCGCAACCACGACTCAGTCGTGCTCCAACTGCCGGGCCATGCCTCTGAAGGCTTTATTGGAGTATCCATAAAGCTGCTTGCGGCCCAGCAGTCGACACAACGGTGCATGATTCCTAAGAAATCTCGTTCTCGGTCCCAGTCAAGAGGAAGGACCAGGTGCCGCTCCAGGAGTTTTCAAATCCTCTTTGTCCAAATCAACGGAACACTCTGGTAAGAGGCACAAAAAGCACAAAGTTAAAGCGTGCTTTGACTTCTCCCCCTCCCCCGGTCGATGTGACGGAGGCGACCTGTACCTGTGTCAGCTCTGTGCCTCCCTAATTTTCCAGGAGGTGGAGCGACCCCTACCCAATTTCAAAAGTTTTATGAGGTCATATGCTTCATTTTTGGGTGGCCAAACCCTACCCATCGGGTCTTCACCGGGGACTTTAGCCCGACATCCCCCTATGGATGGGAATGGATCAGGTCCAGCGCCGGTTGTGACCTTCACCAATGTTTCCGGTGCCATTGGTGCCTCCCAGCGGCGCCAGCCCCATTTTGATCCCAGGTGACCAGGAGCCCGTACCTCGTCGACAAACGCCAATACCGGTGCCAACAGAATCTCCAGGTCCTAGGTCATTTCCTGAGCACTATTCTGAGATGCAAGGTTTGAGAGATGATTGGGAGGGGTTGCTGGACCCACTACAGACCATCCTTATCAGGAAAAGGACTGGTATGAAGAAGTGAGCAAGGTCAGTGCCTGTACACGTCTCCAGATTCTAGCATGCTTTCTCCCCCTACTGTGGCTACGGAGGAGGAAGTATCATGTGCTTTGGTATTGCGAAGGACATCTGAAGTATATATTGATGGAGGTCCTGCACCTGGTGTCTCCTGTTCGTAACCCTTGATGCCCGTTAATGAGTCCCTTGCAGATGTCCTACTGGGAACCTGGCCCAAACCCAGCTTTGGCTCCTATGAATAGGACAATTGCCCGCCGCCACCACTCAAGCTTCCTCACACCCACCCTACCCCAGAGAGCTTGGTGGTTCAAGCCTCTACCTCCACCTCCAATGAATGAACGAGGCAGCATTTATAAATCTGATAGCTACCCGTAGGCATCCCAGCGCTGGAAATAACTGAAGCTTCAGCGAATCACTTACGGAAGAGCCATGTTTTCAGCATCTTGCGGAAGGCCAGGTGATTGGGTTCCCTTCGTAGCTGAAGAGGAGGGGAGTTCCAAAGTTTGGCAGCATTATATGAGAATAGCCGACCAACACTTCAAACTCTCTTAATTCTGGGGACGACTGCTAGGTGTAGCTCATCCGAGCGTAGTCGCCTGTTAGCTTGATAGGGCTTGACCATTGAGGAGATAATCTCTGGTCCTTTCCCTCCTATCAGCTTATGGGTAATGTGTAAGGCCTTAAAATGAACTTTCTTCCAGATGGGGAGCCAATGGAGAGCTTTAATGGCAGGTTTTGCAGACTGCCGATTCTGAGTCCCCATGAGGATCCTTGCGGCACAGTTCTGTACTGTTTGAAGTTTGGCGAGGACCGAACTCGGGGCTCCAAGGTATAAGGCGTTGCCGTAGTCCAGGTGTGAAAGAATAAGCACCTGGAGCACAAGCTTTCTTGACTGAGGGGGGAGCAGAGGAAACACTTTACGAAGCATCATTATGATGCCAAAGCAAGAAACCACCACCTTTCTGGCCTGGACTTTAAAGCTGAGATATGAGTCCAGCCAGAAGCCCAGGCTTTTTATCTCTGACTTGGGGACAGGTGCTGAGCCCATCGAGGCTGGCAACATAGTATCTGTCTTAAAAAGAGAAGTGTTGCCAAGGAGCATAAGCTCGGTTTTGTCACCATTTAATTTTAGATAAGTGTTTCATCCACGTGGCTACTTCAAGGCAGGTACAGAGGCAGGTGGAGGCCTATCTGTGGTTAAGTACAACAACCAGTTGGATGTCATCAGCATAGGTCACGATGTGCACCCCATAGGGAAGAACAATGTCCGCAAGGGGGCCATGTAGGCGTTAAAAAGTGTGGGACTCGGGGAGGATCCCTGTGGAACCCCGCAGTGGAGGGGTCATGATTTAGAAGTGGCCTCACCCTCGAATACCTGAAAAGATCATCCCTCCAAGAAAGATTGCTGCCAGGTTAAGGCTACTCCAGACCCACCCAGATTTCTTAGTCGTGGATCAGAATGGGGTGGTTGACCGTTTCAAAGGCCACGCTGAGATCTAAAATAATCATGGCAGAGGAGCCTCCTGCATCAAGAATGTTTCTGGAATCTACCACAACTGCTAATAGAGCCGTTTCTGTGCCTTGGCAGTGGCAAAAGCCGGTTTGAGAGGGATTAAGAAGATTATTGGATTCCAGGTGAGTAGCCAGCGCTGAGTTGACATGTTTCTCCAGGATTTTGCTAGTTCCTGGGAGGAGCGAGATAGGTCGATAGTTGCCCAGACAGTCTGGGTCCAGGCTTGGTTTTTTGAAAAGGGATTTCACCATGGCTTTTTTCCACAGAGGGGGGACCCCCCCTGCGGAAATGGAGGAGCTGATCAAGTCCAGAATGAATGGACCAAATAATTCAGCCTCCTGGTTCAGAATCTTAGGCGGGGCAGGATCTCTGGACGACCCACTCTTAACGAGTGCAGAGGTGGTCTGAAGAGATTCATAATTCATTAAGGGGAAGATCTTTAGGGACTGTTCCTTACTCACTATGTGTGAATCCTCAGGGTGAGGGATAGTGTGGCTATCGGTTGGGGCAAAGGATCTGTAGATCGTTTGAATTCTGTTATAGAAAAATTCCGCAAGTTCGTTGCAACATTGGTCCGTAGCTAAGGGAGTATCGGGGAGAGAAGGAACTCTCAATAATTTCTTTGCAATTCGGAATGGTTCACGGGGGAGTTGGCTGCTAGGGAAATTTTATCCTCGAAGTAAGAGGCCTTTCTCTTCCGCTCCCCCGGACAGGTAATCCAAGAGGCTGGATAGTTGGGGTAAAAAAATATAAATCCACCAGCCTTGCATTGCGGTTGGTGAATACCGCATGCTTCATGGGCTGTTATTCCCTTTTGTGCCAGTACTGCCGCAAGCGAGGCCCGGGCCATCCTCTCTCAAGCAGTGTCAGATGGGAGAGATGCATCAATGTTTCCCATCCTTTGTGATCTCGACATGACCGATTTGCTGAGCATAGAGATTTCATCGATGGTGGCTTTTTGACACCACGCCTGGCTGACAACCTCTGCATTTCAGGGGGTTTCTAGGCTCCTCTCACGGACATGCCCTTTGATGGCACCGTCTCTTCGGAGATGAGGCAGACATGGCGCTGGAGAGCTTTGAGGACTCACGTGTTATGGCCAAGTTTTTGGGTCTCTCTGTGGCCACACGTCCTCAATCTGCCTTTAGAGGCTATGGAAGTGGCTTTCAGCTGCGCCAGCCCTATCTCAACCACAAGACCGATAAAGTTCCTCAACCTGTACGCGGCTGTCCTGGACCCCGGAGACTGGATGGTAGCGTTAGACTTCTAGGATGCCTATATCCACATTCCCGTCCTGTTTGCCCATCGGCACTACCTGTGGTTTATGGTAAACCACGAGTATCTTCAGTTCACTGTGCTCCCTTTTGGCCTCACCAGCGCCACTCGGGTGTTCATCAAGGTGATGACGGGGGTTGCAGCTCATCTGTGCAAATCAGGGGTACCAGTCGTCTCCTATCTCGACGACTGGCTGCTGAAGACAGACTTGCAGAGCCCACCCCAGGCTGCCGCCTCCCACCTCCAGACTAGGCCAACCTTCCTGTATTCATTGGGGTTTTCGGTCAACGTGTTGAAGTCACACCTGATTCCATCAGACACTCCCTTTCATCAGAGCCGTTCTGTGTACAGATCAGTTTCGGGCTTAAACTCTCAAACGGCGAGTCCAGGATTCTCATGCTATGATACCGATGTTTCAGACTCTATCCTGGATTTCGGTGAGCATGACTCTGAGGCTGCTGGGCCTCGGGGCTTCCTGCATCCTGCTAGTGACACATGCCAGATGGCCTAAGCAGGCTCTACAGTGGGACCTGAAGTTTCAGTAGGCACAGCATCAGGGTGATCTATCCAACAGAGTCCATATTTTGGAGTGAACTACACGAGACCTGCAGTGGTGGCTGACAAACCTCTATTGGGTCAGAGGCTGACCCCTTTCCTTTCCCCAACCAGATCTCACAGTTGTGATAGATGTGTCACTTCTGTGATGAGGAGGCCATCTGGGAGAGGTGGAGATCAAAGCACTCTGGTCTCTGGCGGAATCCAGGCTCCACATCAAAATGCTGGAGCTCCAAACGATCCAACTGCATAAAAAAACAACTTTTATCCTCCATCAAGGGTAGGCGAGTGCAGGTGTTAACAGACAACACCACCGCCATCCGGTACTGCAACAAACAGGGCGGAGTGGGGTCGTGGAATCTTTGTCAACAGGCCCTGCATCTCTAGACATGGCTGGAACAACAGGTCTTACCCCTGGTGGTTCAAGACCTGGCAGGTTCCCGGAATGCCAGGGTGGGTAAACTCAGTCATTGATGTCTAGCTGATCCCGAATGGCGTCTCCATCTGGATGTGGCGCAAGGTCTTTTTCAGCAATGGGGAGAGCCTTAGTTAGAGGCCTCCACAGAGAACACGCAATGTCAGCAGTTTTGCACGCTGGAGTTTCCAAGGTGGCTCTCACTCAGAGGCACTTTTCAACTCGAGTGAAGCTAAGGCCCCCGTACACCCATACCACTCCTGCCCAGTGTTCTCAAGAAGATCAGGAACAACCGGGCCCCATTCATCCTTGTGGCTCTGGACTGAGCTCTGAGAGAGTGGTGTCCAGAGGTTCTACAGATTATCATTGATCCTCTGATAAGGCTGCCCTATGGGAGGATCATCTGTCGCAGTAAAAGGAGAGGGTCCTCTACCTGAACCGGTCAACTATGTGCCTTCTTCCATGCAGATTGAGCAACGGCAGTTGATAGCTTTCGACCTTCCTCCCAAAGTTTGCAATGTTATTCTGGCAGCTAGACATACCTCTACCAATACGATATTCGCCTGGCAATTGAGGAGATTTGTACAAGTCTATTGACCCTCTTTCTGCTTCCCTTTCTGATATTTTGCTTTTTATTTTGTGCCTTGACCAGCAGGGTATGGCTCTGGACACCTTGAATTGGTATATTTCGACGTTGTCTGCCTTCCCGAGGCTGACAGACCAACCCTCCCTATTTAAGACACCCATTGTACATACATTTTTAAAGGTCTTGTACATATGTTCTCTCTTTCATTATGCCTCAGTGGGAACTTAATTTGGTCTCACTTTCCAAATGTGTGCTCCCTTCGAGCTCCTGCATAATTGCTCCTTCCGGCTGCACACCATCAAAACAGCCTACTGAGTGGCAATTACATCTGCCAGGAGGGTGAGCATGTTGCAGGCTTTATCATCAAAGCCCCCATTTCTGGCGATATTCCCTGACAAATTGGTGCTTTGCGATATGGCCTTTTTCCTTCTGAATGTGGTAACTCCATTTCATGTGGGGCAATCTGTTACCTTGCCCACTTTCTACACTCCTCGGCATCCCTCTAAAGAAGAGGAGCGACTCCACCGCCTGAACCCAAAAATAGCGTTGTTCTGCCTTGATCACACAAGAGTTCCACCAACTCTTCACGGGGTACGGTGGAGCGAAGAAAGGTCGTGCAGTGCAGAATAGGACCATCTCCTGGTGGATCATCATCTGCATCAAAATTTGCTGTGCTCTGGCCAAGACGCATCCTCCTGAAGGCTTAAGGGCTCATTCCACCAGAGCTAAGGCTGCTACCACTGCTTTGCAAAGTGGACTACCAGTCCTGGACATCTGTCACACAGCAATGTGGGCATCCCTACACACGTTCACCTGGACTGACTGGATACTCATGTCCACAGAGATGGCTATTTTGTCCACTCAGTCCTGCAGGATTTCCTAGTATAAATGTGTCTGCAGTCCCTCCTCTGGGAATGACATTGCTTTAGTATCAATGCAAAGGTAAGGAATTTGCGGGTAGATTTCTCTATCAGGTGGACAAGTTACTTACCTTCATTAACGTCTTCTCTGGTAGAGACATGATCTAGCTGCAGATTGCTTACGGACCCACTCATCCTCCCCGCGGATAAGTTTCTTGGGTCAGGGCTGTTTCCTTTTCGGGCCCTAGTTTCTAAACCTCTGGGGTGGAAAGGCGTGAAAAGTAACTTCAACGCGGCGAAGTGGCACCTATATGAGTGACGCAGACGTCACTTACGGCATGGGTGACACCATGCAGAGCCTACCGATGCCACCTACAGATGCGCAGGGGGTATTAATAAAAAGCAAATCTTCCGGATCCAGTCTGGTGCCTGAGAAATCCAAAGGTAAGGACACTGAGGCTAGATCATGTCTCCACCAGATAAGGCGTTGCCAAAGGAAAGTAGCTTGTCCTTTAAAACTATAGACATAATTGGGGTTCAAAATGTTCCTTCACTGTACCTTGCTCACTCCTGCCTGGTTCTGTAACTTGCTAATGCACTGAGCACTTTAATTTAGTGAACCTTAAAATTCACGGCTGTCATCGACTATGCTTTTTGAACTAGTCTTCCTCATCCTTTTGAATTAGGCTCTGCAATCTGCTAATGTGTGTCTTTAAGATCATAGTCACATGGCCATTGACTGTGCTTTGAATTGCAACTTGTCCATCTTAATTTTAGCTTTGTACTATAATGCATCTGCTAATGCACTAAGCACTTTATAGTTGTGTCTACAAGATCTAGATTATTATTTTAATTGACTATGTATTTGTTTTGATTCTTTGACCTTCTATTGCCTCCCTATACATGTCAAAACTATCTCTTGATGTATCAACTTACGAAATAACTAAATGAATCCAGGTCCGAGGAGTCAAACATAAGGACAGCTGGATTTTTACTGTGGTCTTACCTAAAGCAGTATTTTATTCTTAATTCTTCAACATCGTGAAGGAGCTCTCCAACCCCAGTTCCAACACCGACGACATCCTACCTTCGCAAGACCTGTGCGACTCCCTTGGCACCTTCTTCCATCACAAGATCGCAGGCATACACGACAGCTTCAACGTCACATCTGCCCCGACGGCCACTGAGACCTCTGTCCCCACGGCCACAATCCACACCGATCCCCTGCTCTACTGGTCCAACATAAGCGACGACGACACCATCAAAATCATGAACACCATCCACTCTGGATCTCCATCAGACCCATGCCCACACCACATCTTCAACAAAGCCAGCATCGCCATCGCACCCCATCTCCGGAAAACCTTCAACATCTCCTTCAAAACAGCGACTTTCCCGGAGAGCTGAAAGCACGCAGAGATCAACGCCTTACTCAAAAAAACCAAGGCTGCCCCTAAAGTCCTCAAGAACCTCCGGCCCATCTCCCTGCTCCCGTTCCCAACGAAGGTCATCGAGAAGACCGTCAACAGACAACGGACACCCTACCTCGAGGAGAACAACATCATGTACCCGTCCCAGTCCGGGTTCCGCAGCAACCAAAGCACCGAAACTGCCCTCATCGCCGCGACCGATGACATCAGGGCCCTGCTGGACAATGGCGAAACCATGGCCTTCATCCTCCTGGACCTGTTGGCCGCCTTCGACACGATCTGCCACCGCACCCTAAGCACACGCCTCCACGACGCTGGGATCCTCAGACAAGGCTCTGGACTGGACTTCTTCTCCGGCAGAAGCCAGAGCGTCCGCCTTCCCCTTTCCGCACCGAAGCCACCGAGATCATCTGCGGCGTATCCCAGGGCTCATCCCTCAGCCCTACATTGTTCATGGCATAGCTCGCCCACGTCACCCGACTACATGACCTCAACATCATCTCCTACGCCGATGACACCGAGCTGATCCTATCCCTCACCAAGGACCCCCTCACGGCCAAAACCAACCTCCACGAAGGAATGAAAGCTGTCGCCAAATGGATGAAGAACAGCTGGCTGAAGGTAAACTCTGACAAGACAGAAGTCCTCATCCTCGGCTCCACCTTCTCGGCCTGTGACGACTCCTGGTGGCCGACCACACTGGGAACAGCACCAACACCCGCCGACCACGCACGCAACCTGGGGTTCATCCTCAACTCTACTCTCTCCTTGACAAAGCAGGTCAACGCCGTCTCATCCTCCTGCTTCAACATCCTCCACATGCTCCTCAAGATCTACAGGTGGATCCCCACCGAAAGAAGAAGAACGGGCCCCCAGGCCCTCGTCAGCAGCAGGCTGGACTACGGAAACTCCCTCTACGCAGGAGCCTTGGCCAGACTTCTGAAACGACTACAACGGAATCAGAAAGCCTCTGCACGCCTGATCCTCGATATCCCCCGCCGCAGCCACGTCACACCCCACCTCAGAGACCTGCACTGGCTCCCCGTCGACAAGAGGATCACCTTCAAGCTCCTCACCCACGCACACAAGGCACTCCACAACACACTCCACAACACCGGACCAACATACCTCAACAGACGACTCACCTCCTACACCCCCAACCGCCAGCTCCGCTCTGCCGACTTCGCCACCATCCCCTGCGTCCAAAGAATGACTTCCGGTGGCAGATCGTTCTCCCACCTCGCCGCCTAGACTTGCAACACCCTCCCCATCCTCCTACGGCAGACCAAGGACCTGCTTACCTTCAGAAGACTACTCAAGACCTGGCTATTCGAGCAGTAGCAGCATTCCACCTCCCCCCCCACCCCCCCACACCCCCACCCCACTGCCTTGAGACTCCCACGAGCGAGTAGTGCACTTTGCAATTGTTCTGATTGATTGATTTGTAAGTTTTAATTAAATGAAAAATAAAAGTATTCATTTATTAATTGATACGGAGGTATTGGATTTGCCTTCTGATAGGGAACCTCTTTTTAATTCCAAAGTTCATAAGAGTTTGGAGAAGGTAAACCAAAGCAGTGCAACTGTGTGAGCTCAGGCATTGTCTCCCTTGGATTCGAAATTCTAGGGCTTATGTCAAGTTTTCGCCCAGGTTGAAACCAGGACCCTAAGCATCATGATTAATTCTCCCGCAGAAAGCACATCAAAATGAAGAAGTCTTACCTATCATTGTCTTGGTGCAGGTTTTTTTATTGCATTTGTTGCCCTGATTAGAGGGCTGTTTGATGGGCCCCATATATCTTGTTCTTGTTGAGGGGTTGTATGGTTCATGTCTTGTGAGATATCAAGAGTATCATTCCATTAAGTGGGGATGGACAGTGTCAGCTGTAAGCTTTAAGTAGGCTAAATGTGACTTTCCACAAGTAAGGTTCAAACCAGGAGGAGACATATATCAGATTTGCTTACATCAGCGCTTTTTACTAGACTTTGTTTGCCTTCATCACAAACTGTAAGTTACATACATGGATGTGAATGAAAGGTGGCCCCTTGGGGGAATGATCTGGACCTGCTCTATAGTTAAACTTGCATCACAATGGAGGTCTGGCAGTGTGATTATGTAGGTGAATTGGAGGACTGGGGATTCTTGATTACAGTGCAACTACAAAGCTGCATGTAAGTCTGCATAAATGACTATGGAATCACAAAAAGTATTCTTAACATATTGTTTAGGTATATTGGTACTGAGGAAGGTTACCTAACCCAATTGGGCACTATGTCTAAGGCTGTAACATGTAGACCAGATCACTGATACAAAGGCCATTATCTTTCTGCATCCTACAAAAGTCCTTCTACAGTACTTTGTTTTTAATTTTATCAAGGTGACTTTCATTAAAATGTACTCTTATGGTTGCGCCTTAGATAATTTTATTTTGCTTATTCCGAAAATATCAAGAGCTCCGAACACCTTTGTTAAGCCCACCCAGATCTACCATCGTTCTGGGTGAGAGGTCCTATGAGAGAGCGCACCACGAGACCCTCGTGGATGAAGCCTTTATAAAACCGTATTCGATTGAACTTGTAAAGGTTAAAAATACCCAGTGTGTATTAGTAAATTAGGTGGGAATGATATGGCAAATTAATGTTATGAGTAAGAGATGACCACCCTCATGAAGCAGATTTGTCAAATTCAATGATGCCTATGCATGTTCATAGTCAACTGCAATTCAGTGCTTCTCATTGCTGGGATTTTACAGATTGATTCTGACACCTGTGGGGTAGAAGTGATGACTCTCCAAAAAGAGGGTGGATCCATCAAAAGATCCGTTAAAAGAAGAGCGCTACATTTTGTAGGTTTCAGAGAGCCCATTGAAATTCATTGTCACTTTTTGAGTAATGTTTCTGGAAAGTAGTCTTCCATTGCATCCACACTTTGAATATTCTCCTGCATAATTCATCTCTACTTCTGTCCTGGATTCTTCCTTGCCGAAAGCATTACCTCATAAAGACTTCATTTCTACATGCCTGATCCATCCTGACACTGCTGACATTTTTATTTCCTTGAACATTTCCTACACGGTTCAGTAGCTTCTTTGTTCTTATCTGTTCACAACAATCCAGTATTTGGCCTCTGAACCTAATGCTGCTTTAACTAGCATAACGAGTGGGCAGTTGCTAAGGTTAAAAAACATTCTGTTGATGTACAAGTAGGAGGCCAAGCCAGAAGCGGCAACCGTTTGATGCTTCATTTTGCTCACTATTGGTAGTTTTGGTCTAGTTTCATGACATGTACACTAAGTGTGATATTACTTACTCATAATGTAATATGCACTTTTAAGAATACGGTATTTTAAGTATACAACAGCTCCAACAATTTAATTACTTGATTTTTAATTGTTAATAAACTGATAGGGGTCAGGTTAAAAAGGGGGAAAGCTAGTGGGCACCATACTTGAATTATGGGGAACGAGTACAACTCTAGAATCTAGGGTGTGTTGTAAGCCCCATTCTCGTTAGCTATTTCAGAAAAAGAGCTTTTGCAGTATTGAAAGTAGTGTTTTCATGTCTGCCTATTTTTTACCTTCTCCGTGAATAATGTAGTTTATTCAAAATCATGCAATGATTTGTTACGTTTTTGTGTATTCAGTATCCATATTTGTTTCCAGCTTCCAAAGCAAAGAAGGCACCACAGTTCTCTGGTAAAATAACAGTGAAAGCAAAAGAAAAGAGTTACTCAAAACTTGAAATCCCATATCAAGCAGATGTTTTAACTGGGTAAGACCTTTGATCTGTTTTCTTTTTATACGGAGTGGGAATTCCTAATTTAGATTCTAATTGTTAGTTTTATCAAAGATGTTCGAAATAAGTTAAATAGTATTGAAAATTAAACGGAAGGAAAAGTCATTTATGGCATACAGTCAAGAAAGAAAAACGTCTCTCCTTGCATGTTCGAATTTGAATTTATGTTATGCTTCAGTACCACACATTTTTTAAATATATGCTTCGATTGTTTAGGCACGTTCGCACCTAATGCATCACTTGACAAGTCTAGTATTAAAAATCTATTAGCCATGACTTATTATTTCTTTATCCTGAAAGTCTTAGTTAAGAGTAATAGATAACATCTGGAAAGATGTCACTTCATCTACTACTGTGTAATCCCATTTGCCAATTCTTAACATGTTGGGTTACTTAAACATTTAGGTTTTAACAGAAGTTGTATGCTTTTTCATTAGCTACAATCAAACATATGATAAGTGTACTAGAAGTGAATCCATCAACCATGTTTTAAGTCGAGTTAACTGTCCTTCCTGTGTTATAGAATGTCTTATTTATTCCTGTTTTTCCCCCATACAGCTACTTGGGGTTTGATCATGCCGCCACTCTGTTTCACATCAGGGACAGCCCAGCTGACCCCGTGGAGAGGCCAATCTACATAACCAACACATTTAGTTTTGCAACACTCATCCATGATGTTGTATTACCAGATGAAGCAAAAATTATGTTCAAGGTTGGAGTTCTTACTATATATGGCATTAACTCTAAAACCAAAATATGGATGACTGTATTTTACAGAAATGTTTCTTTATTTTTCTTCCTTTCCTATTTAGATCCAGAACTTCAGCAAACCAGCTCTAATACCTCCCAATGAATCCAGATATATATTTTCACTTCTATTTACACCGTCTACGTCATCACTTCATATAGATAGCAATATTCTACTTATTTCCAATGCTTCTAAATTTCACCTTCCTGTGCGTGCATACACAGGCTTCTTAGATGTGAGTATTTCGCTCTCATGTAACATGTGGGCAGAGGGTTTTGTGCTGTTTTCAGAAAGTGGTAAGGGATGAGGCATTGCTTCTGTAGATGTGTTGAAAAAAATGCTGCCTTCAACAGTCAGCTTATCTAACATGGGAGACAGGCAGTAGATGCTTAATGACTTGTGTGGAGGGAATCATACGTGAAAACAGGAAGTGACTGCTACTTCCGGCATACCCAGGAAGTCCGCTGACCAGCAGCTGACTCCTCCCCCCGTCATAATCCGGATGCCATTCGCTTCGCGCAGCGGACGTGTTTGAGATGACAGTCCTCGTTTCTGCTGGGAACTAGGAGCGCCTGGGAAAGGGCTCCTACCCCGCACCCTTTACATTTTAAATCGCTCGCATTTTAAAATTTAACTACAATCACTGTCACCGCTTGAAATTAGGAGCGCCTGGGTAAGGGCTCCTCCCCCACACCATAATTGTTTTAAAAGCTCACGTTTTAAAAACTGAACAAAACTGTAATGACTGTCACGATTATTTTACCCTGCACTTACCGCTCTTAAACTGCACGTTTTTACCGGTCCACCGCTGATTCTTCTGTTTGTGTGGAGGGAATCATACGTGAAAACAGGAAGTGACTGCTACTTCTGCAGACCCAGTAAGTCAACTGACCAGCAGCTGACTCTTCCTCCTTCATAATCAGGATGCCACTCGCATTGCGCAGCGGGTGTGCCAAAGTCAAGCCCGTTTTCGCCCGACCGGACCCAGGGGCCACAACCCCTGGCCCAAATCCACCAGACAGACTGATGTTCACGTCTTGCCAATTACTGGCTCACCGCCCCCCAGTTCTCCATGTCTGTACCCTAATCCCTACAGACGGCAGGGTAGGTAAATGTCCCTGCTGTGGCTTTTCTGTTGACACCACACAGAGATTAGCAACTACTCTCTTGAGCAAAACTAACTAAACTTGTCTGGTGTCTCCAATCGCCAAAGATTTCACCTTTCTAAACACTAACTGTTGCTCACTCCCAAAGCACAAAGCTGACATTTTCGATCTCCTGACCAACAAGCAACCTGACGCACTGTTTCTAATGGAGACCTGGCTGCATGAGAGCCATCAAACTATACTACAGTTAGGAAAGACCAAGGCCCCAAAATGGAAGGGGGTATACCCATCATATTCCAAAAAGATTTTCAGTGCAAATTCGAACCCCTAACCCTCACGAATTGCGAAGCAGCACTTTTCAAACTGGTCCTTGTGGTAAATAAAAATATTACCCTGGCATAATTTCTAGGCATTAACAAATAGCATGTATCAAATGAGAGGCAGAGAGTCCGTGGTGTCCAAGTTAAAAGGGCTTTATTACAATAACTCGAGTTAAGGGAGAATCTGTTCCATCACCACTGAGGTTCAGGAAGGGTCTTCTAACATTTAATAACAATGAACAACATATATACATTTTGTCTTGTACATAGGGCGTAGGAAGGAACGCAGAGCAGAGAAAGAAACAGATAAGAGCATGTGGGCGTACATGTGGGTGTACACTTTGAGTCATAGGTAGGTGATAGGTAGGTGTCATAGGTGGGTGGTACACAGAGGAGGAGTTTGCATGACCAGCTGGAACTTTGCCCTACTTGTGTGCAACTTGGTCATGACGTGCAATTGACGTGTAACTGGGAGGAGAGCTGACTTTAAGTCTAGTAGAGAAGCCTTCAGTGTCAGGGCGACCAGCACGTCTTGTACTATCTGATATCTTAGAGATATCTAGAGTCGGGGATGTATTATCTGAAGTAAAGGTTGCTCGTCACTAGGAATCAGAAAAAGCATATATTTCTTCGTTCATTACATGGGGGCTGTGAGCTTTTTACAGATGCAAGTACTGTAATTTCATTTAACCAGAGACAGAAAAGCTGGGCCCTATCTCAGCAGACGGGTTCTGTTTACCTTTTTCACCGGGCATGCAGATAACTGTTAAGCAAAATATACTGTCTTGGCAGCCCTTGCTGGATTTCTTTCGGCTGAGCTAGAAGCATGCGAGGTCAGAGATACGTAACTGCAGCCTTCAGTGTGTCAGGAGTCATAAAAAACCCTTATTTCAAAAAGTGGCTCAGCTGAACCACAAAAAAGGTTTCATCGTGATTTATTTAAAAGTGCACAATGCAAATACATGGGCCATAAATGCTAACTTAACTTTGTTACATGGGAGACTTAATTACTGGCATCCTAAAGCAGGACGTGATTGCAGAAGCCTTGTGATTCAGGCCACTGAGAGAAATATGCATGGGTGACATGCACACATATGTAACATAGGGTACACGTAGGGGGCATCTTGGTCAGGCAAAATTTCATTTTCCTCACCCTAACCCCTAACTTTACCTTTTCGGGTATATTAGTTTACCATCCTCTCGGACCCACAGCTTCCTGGGCGGCTTCTTTTCCTAGCCTTATAACCTCCCTGCTCATGAGCTCAGCCAACTTCTCAATTCTGGGCAAACTGTACATACACCTGGATGACCTTACTAACCCTACATGCACGAATCTAGTCTCTGACTTAGCTGCCATGAACATTAATCTACTTAACACCGGCCCTACACATAAGGCAGGTCACTTACTGGACCCTATCTTTTCCACTCTATCATGCATCTGTTGCTCTCTTGCTCTACCACTATGCTGGTCCGACCATTTTTAAACTAAGTTTAGTTTAAATCCACCGATCAATCCTGAGACCTCCTTCCCCTCCATACAGGTTTTTAAAAGAGACTGGAAAGACCTCAACCTGACTGCCTTAAATCACCTCTCATGCTCCAACTTACCCACCATTGACTTAAAGGTGAATGTACTTGGCTTTTGAAGGCTATAGACACCTGTCGTCTTCCCCTTGCAAACAAAAAGATCGGCCATCATCGTCCGCCTGCGCCATGGTATACCGACACACTTAAAAAAGAGGAAGCCAAGTGCTAGAATGGATATGGAGAAGGGACTACGCCCCAGAATCAAAAAATGTATACAAAAAGGACAAAAAACTGTACCATAACCTTTGTAACTCAGCCCGCGCTGCCTTCGTCTCTACAGCCGTATCTAATGCTCTGCACTGCTCAAACACATTTTGGCATAGTCAAGCACCTGGCCGGCTCAGAGACCTTAGTGAGACCGTCCTCTCAATTAAAGCCAGTGTGAGGATCTCGCTCTCGTCTTTGTGCTGAAAGTAGAAAAAATTTACTTAGACATTGCGGCCAATTACCGCAGCAGCCCCTCTCAGTCACAGCCTAAAACCTCCCCCCAGCTCACACCCTCTCCCCAGCTCACACCCTCTCCACACATGTCTAGCAACACACCCCCTGACCAAGTAAAAACGCATAATACTCCACCTAATGTTCTGAAATCCTGCTTCCTTCTCAACGTAAACTATTTTAAAGTTCTCTTAGTGTGAAATCAGGCTCACCTAATGACCGTATGCCAATCTCGGTGCTCAAACAGCTTGAGACACCTCATCTGCGTGTCATTATGAACCTTCTAAATGCCTCCCTACTCGAATCCTCAGTCCCATCAGCATGGAAGCACGCCATAGTGACCCCTCTTCTAAAAAAAAAAGCCCAATGCTGACCCAGACACACCCTCCAACTATAGGCCTAACTCCTTACTCCTGGCCTTCTTGTAAATTCTAGAGAAACATATCCACTCCCAGCTTTCCAAATTCATAGAAACCAATACAATTCTCCATCCATCTCAATCTGGTTCTGAAAGGGTTTCTCTACAGAAACTACACTATTAGGGATCACGGAGCAGCTGCGGCATCATTTGGACGCTGGTGACACGGTCGTGTTCATACTATTATACCTAAGCGCTGCGTTCGACACAGTATCTCATTCAATACTTGTGAGCACGCTGAATTCACTTGGCATCTGTGGCAGAGCTTTAAAATGGCTAATCTCCTTCCTGACTATCCGTACCTTTCAAATCTTTTCTGATCTGAAACTGCCAGCTCTGACAAACACTTCTTACTTTATTGGGTACCCCACGGATCCATCCTTAGCCCCTTGCTTTTTAACCTATATGTCAGACCCCTAACTAACTCTTTTTTCCTATTCAGAAGACTCTCAAATTATTTTCTCTCTCTCTAATGCAAATACCTGTGCCTCTTCCCCCCCCCCCCTTCAGGTTGGACTAGGGAAAATAGCTTCATGGATGCACACCAACTATCTAAAGGGGGAAAAAACCGAGGTCCTAATACTTGGCAAAAACAAAGATTCATGGGGTCCTCTACACTGGCCCTGTGATATGGGTGCACTTCCCCGACCATCTAACCATGTTCGTAATCTAGGCGTAACCACTGACGACTCACTCACTATGCACAACCAGGCAGTCAAGATTGCGCCCACATGCTTCACCGTCCTAAAGTGGCTCAGAAAGATCATCTGGATGCTGCCAGAGTCTACCCAGAGAACAGTAGTCCAAGCTCTTATCACTTCACGCCTGGACTGCCGAAATGTTCTATATTTTGGGTCTAACAAGGCTGTGACGCGCAGGTTACAAATGGTACAAAGCTCTGTGGCAAGACTACTCTGCAGGATCCCCAGACCCTCTCCCATCTCCACCCACATACGGAACCTACACTGGCTCAGGGTGGAGAACCGAATAAATTCAAATCCCTTGGCTACAGGTTCAAAATTTAGAGTGGCATGGCACCTCAGTACTTACAATCTTTTGTAAACCCCTATGTGCCTACCCGTCTCCTCCGTTCATCAACCCACGAAAATTTCGCTGTACCCAGATTCAAATTATCCAGGATAGGAGGCAGATCCTTTGCCTACCTTGGCCTCTCTCTGTGGAATTCCCCCCCTATCTGGAAAGAAACAGTATACATTCGCTTCTGTAAAACCCTGAAGACCTGGTTGTTTAACCAATAATTCTCCCCAAGCTGCTAACAGTCCATCCACTTTCACTCCGGCGCCGGGCAATCCTTTTTGGGTAGCTGTTGCGCCTTAGAAATTCAATAAATAAATAAATGACCAGTCAGTACCAGTTGACTTCCTCCCTTATTGATGGGACTCGTGCACAAGTTCAAATAGGGAATTGTTTGTGAATTGGGGGGGAAATCCAACCCTTAACTATAAATGTTCAGAAGAGAATTTAGTGTTTCAAGCAGTGGAGCCGCACAGTTGGTTCTGTCTAACTGCTTCCAATACAGCAACCCGTTTAGACCATTTTTTAGTAAATGCTGCATTAATGAATGTATTGTTTTCTACTTTAAACACAGTCTAGAAATGAAATGCTGACCGGGATCATTTTTTATTCATAAATACAAAATCTTCTATCCTGCAGATAATTTGCAATCTGAAGTTTTGTTGCAACACAGTTATGAGTGTATGAATTGTGTTATTTTACATGCCTTGGGAGGTTGGTAAGTGTAGTATTGTACGAAACGTAGGTGCTTGTGGTGAGCAACCTTATAATACAATACTAGGTATGTGCATACCATTCTCTGCTGACATTCTAATTCTTCAATCAGCCAGTGTTTGTTAAGAGCGACTATTCACCCGCGAGGTTCTCAAAGCATGCGCTGGGGCTGCAGGCCCTGCTGGGCGCTGAGGTTCAGTTGAAGAGCCAAGTCTTGAGATCCTTCCTGAATTGGGTCAGCAACGGGGAACACCTGAGCTGGAGAGGCAATGTGTTCCAAGTTTTAGCTGTGAGGGAGGAAAAGGATCTTTCTCTGGTCCTGGTCTTGCAGATCCGAGAATGGTGGCAAGGGCATGTTCTGAGGAGGAGAGGTGTCTGGTGGGTACGTAGAATGAGAGGTGCTGGTTCAGGTATGCTGGTCCTTCGTGGAGGGCTTTGTAGGTGTGTGTGAGGAGCTTGAACGTGACTCTTTTGTTGACTGGAAGCCAATGGAGGGCTCGCAGGTGTTTGGCGATGTGGCTGAGGCGGGGAATGTTGAGAACCAGTCTGGCTGTGGTGTTCTGAACGTTTTGTAGTTTTATGAGGAATTTCTAGGTGACTCATGCGTAGGGTACGTTGTCCTTGTCGAGTCTGTTGCTGATGAGTGCGTGAGTGACCGTCTTTCTGGCCTCAGTGAGGATCCATCTGAAGGTCTTTCGAAGGAGGCAAAGAGTGTGGAAGCATGATGAGGAGTCTGTGTTGATAGAAATATGTTTCAAATTCAACTCACTTGTGCCCAGTCACAGCTGTCCTGCAACTGAACAGACTAAATACAGAAAAGAAAAATTACTTCTATTTTTCGAAGGGCGGGCCACAAGACCCTAGCCGCCAAAGAAGTGGTGATGTTGGCACATGGAGTCTGGATTCTATGCGTGCTTTCCTGCCTTCCCTGGACCTTTCTTGGCTTGCTTTCTACATCTGTTGACTGCTGTGCTGGTATTCCTGATGCTCTTGTAGGTTGCAGTGACTGTTGCTGCCTCTTCAGACACTTTTTCCAGGATGGGCATCTTGCTGCAAACTTTTTCTGTCTTCCAAGACTTTATACCTATTCGGTCATTCAGGATGGTTTAGTCTGAGCCCCTTCCACAGACTCTCCACCTTTAAAAAGTAATGTTTTGATTTAGATTCTAAAGGTAAGGAAACTGCAATCAGAAACATCCATCAGAAGAACAAGTTACTTAACGTTGTTAACTCTCTTTCTGGTGAATAATGTTTGTAAGTAATCTAGAGTTATATAGGTTATCCACCAGAAAGAGCCTAACTGCTGGTAAGTACCTTGTTCTTCTGTGCATTAACGTGGAGTCATTTGTCGTTACTGGGTGACCTGACATTTCTGTCTTCCCATCTGACACCAGAAGGCCTGGGGATACAACATTATGATTTTGCCGGTGTGTATACTGGCCCTTCTCTAGCCTCACCATCTGACAGAGGTTTTGTGGACTGAAATAGTAGGGGAGGTAATATTTTCCTCAAGGAGTATGCTTTTTTATTCCTAAACTCCATGTGATTGCTGGTGCGTAACTCCCATGCTCTCTGGAAGATAGCATTGGATGATCAGTCCTCTTTTGGTGGAACTCATGAGTAGTCACTTTTAGGTGTGGTCTTGACATTATAGACCTGACAGGCCAGCTGTGTGGAATGTTTGTTGGCCTGTGAGGCCTCATTTTGTTCAACTCCTTGGACATTTATGCAGAGGCTCAGGCAAATGTGCAGGCGTCCCTGACTGTTGTTGATCCTACCAGAGGATGTACCGATGCCTGAATAGTGTGCCCCTCTTATTTATTTATTTATGTGCTTTTATAGCGCCTGAATAAATCCCCGAAGGGGTATCTCCGCGCTTGTTCTAAAATATGGAGATTTGTTCCATGCCTGGTCATTTACAGAGATAGTAAATCATAGCTGATTAGTTAATAGTAAAAAGGTGGGTCTTAAGGGTTTTGCGAAAGGATAAATGATTAGTGATGAGTTTGAGTTTAAGGGGAAGGGAGTTCCAGAGAGCAGGTCCTGTATGTGCCAAAGCACGACCTCCCTGACGAGATTTTTTTATTTTAGGGACCTGTAATAATTGAAGATTGCTCGATCGAAGTGATCGGCCTGGAACATAGGGTTGAAAAGCTTTGGTCAGATATTTGGGACCCTTTCCTGTCAGGCATCTATGAATGGTACACAGAATTTTGAACTTGGTGCGTTACCGCACTGGCAGCCAGTGAAGTTTGGCTAGTAGAGGGCGGGAGGGAGTTCAAGATGGAACATTGAGGACTAACCTCGCCGCCGTATTTTGGACCACTTGTAATTTGTTTAATTGGCCTTCATTAGCTGACAATAGAAGGCCATTACAGTAGTCCAATCTACTGATCACTAGTGCCTGGACTAGGGTTTTCCTGTGACTATCAGGTATATAGGGGAAAACCCTTTTCAATAGTCCAATGGCCCTAAAGCATGTGCCAGCAACTTGGTTGACATGATGTTTAAAAGTCAAGGCTTGATCGAATAACACCCCCAAGTTTTTGACGGTCTGCTTAGGGACAGGAACTGGCCCTAGTTCTGTGGGCCACCACTCCCCAGACCACAATGTTGCTGCCTCCCCAAACAACAAAACCTCAGTTTTGCCCACGTTGCACTGTAGGCAATTCTTGGCCATCCATCTCGACACGGCCCTCATGCCGTCTGCAAAAGATTTTTGCAGGGCCGGGGTAAAAGTTTTAAAGGGGAACAGCAGCTGGGTGTCATCAGCGTAGGATATCGGGGTAAACCCATATGGCCTTACTAAGTCGGCCAGGGGGGCCACATACACATTGAATAATGTGGGGCTGAGGCATGAGCCCTGTGGCAAACCCCTGGTGAGCTCCCTGGAGATGGATTTATGGGAGCCCAGCCTGACTTCTTGGGAGCGACCGGAGAGGAAGCTTTCCACCCAAGACAGGGCTGCACCTCCCAACCCTACATCCCTCAGACGATCGAGAAGCACTTTATGCGACACCGTATCGAAAGCAGCAGACAAATCCAACAGCACCAGAATCATAGACCCCCCACTATCCAGTGTCAACCTGATGTTATTGGTCACTTCTAGTAGGGCCGATTCGGTGCTGTGGTTTGGCCTGAACCCAGATTGAGAGGGGTCCAGGCCTTCTGCTGCTTCCAGGTGATTCGATAGGTGGATGTTCACGTGCTTCTGTCATTTTACCGATGTAGGGTAGAAGGGAGATGGGCCGGAGGTTGGAAAGGTCCGTCCAGGGGGAAGCCGCTTTCTTCCTTATAGGGTTTACCACCGCTATCTTCCATTCTCTCGGGACTTGTCCTTTCGCCAGTGAGATATTCATAACTGACTGAATGGCGGGTCCCAGGATGGAAATCAAGGGGGCCACCATTTTAGCAGGAAGGTGATCATTTGGGGAGCCAGTTTTCATGTGGTTAATGAGGAGTGGAAGATCTGCGTCACTGACTGGTGGAATAGTAAGAAAGGTATTTTTAGTGAGTACAGAGGATACACCTGGGGGGGAAGACCAGGTTTCTGTGCCTTGAGAAGCAATGATTTTGTTGTAAATCAATTTTATTTTGTCCTCAAAGAACATTGAGATCTCATTGCACAGTGTCTGTGAGGCATCATCAGGGCTCTCACTAGCTGACGGTTTTACAAAAGTTAGTAGGATTTTGAATAATTCCCTCGAACAGTTTCCTGCCTCGTCTAGCTGAAGCGATAAATTATTTTTCCTTGCAAGTTTTATATGTCTATAATAACTTGACTGAGCTTCTAAAAACATTTTCCTTTCTTGCTCATGTTTAGATTTTCTCCACGCTTTTTCTAGCCTTCTACATTTTTGTTTTTCTATCCTAAGGTCAGAGGTATACCACTTTTCCTTTTTAGTGGGGGGGAACTGTTTACAAAGTTTTAGCGGGGCGAGGGTGTCAATAGCTAATTTAAGAGAATTATTGTATTTTTTCAGTGCCACTTCGGCTGAGTCTACTTCGGAAAAGTGAGGTTGTTGCCAATGTTCACGCAGATTTTCCACTGATATTTTATGCCATTGGCGACGATAAATAGGAGGGAGTGGTATTCTGGGTTGACGTTTGACAGGTCCAGCCAGATAGAACTCAATCAAGAAGTGGTCTGTCCAATGAATTTCTGTGGCTGGGAGGCACCTGACTTTAGTACAGTTGGAAAATATAGAGTCAAGGGTGTGACCCGCTGTATGAGTAGCCCCACTGTTTTTTATCTCTAGTCCAAGATTAGCCAGATCTGCTGTTAGTTTTATTGATTCAGGGTCTTCAGGGTTGTCCATATGTACATTAAAATCACCAAGGAGAAAGAAGTCCTCCTTAGCTCTAACATGGGGGGCCAATAATTCCAGAAGCGACAGAGCAAAATCTGGATTCTGCCCCGGTGGGCGATATAATAGTGCGCCCTTCCATGAGATATTACTTGCTAGGTTGATTTTAAATACCATAATTTCCAGGAGGGGGGTAAGGCTTTGTTCTAATATTGCTATCTTAAAGGTATCTTTAAATATGATAGCTAATCCACCTCCTGTTTTAATTGGACTATCCACATATATGATTTTATAACCTGCTGGGACCCCTAATGCTATTGCAGCTATAGTATGAGGTTTCATCCACGTTTCGGTAAAGAAACATATGTCAGGTTGCTGGGAGAAAACCAGATCCCAGATCTGAAGTTGGTGTTTGGGAAGAGACCGTACATTAAGGAGAAGACATTTAAGTTCTAAAGGAGAAGCTAGTGTGGTTACATTAACATGGGAGCTGTTTATTGGCACAAATGATTGAAAACGACATTGCCGATATGAAAAGCAACCCTCAAGTAGCTGACAGGATAATCGTGTAGCACAAATACTCGTGGGTTGTAGCTGGCACAGAGAACTAGCGGAGTAGGAGATAGAACGAGTACCTGCATTAGTAGGGTCCATGACACATGGACCCTAGCCCCTACGCCACGTCCTGTCGCGGACGGGCGCAGACGGGCAGCTCTTTGGCGGGTCTTCGGCGGGGCTGCGCGCGATCGCTGCGCGCTCGTGGTACTGCGAGGGCTAAATAGCCCAGAGGAAGTCAGTCACTAGAGCGCTAACCGCTCTTCGTGCCGGCCGACCGGAAGTGCCTGCAGGTCCCCACGAGGAGTGTCAGGGAGGCGGCTCCGGTAATCAGTAATGGCGTGTGGTGCAGGGGGGAATTGAATTTTAAAAAGTACACAATTTTAGAAACACAATATCATTGCAAAAATAATAACTTTCTTTAAAAAAGCGCTATCAAGCTCTTAACTGCCCAGGTCAGATCCAATCGCCTAAGCGGGTCGGGGACACTGCCACTGTCTCCTTCCCACCTCTATATTGAAGATACCCTATGGGAGGGCATGGTGCCTATGTTTTTTTTTTTAAACACGTTTTTATTAATTTTCTGTTTTCATCCCTTTAGTTACAACATGGTGCAATGATACACGATAATCCAGCACATTAACGTCACAGTGCAACCTACATACACCATAAAAGAAAAGATTTGTGTATCACATAAATGCAGTTATCCCATCCCTCCCCCCCAACCTCGTCTGGCACCATCCACATATAACTTTTTGGCGAAGTGGTCCACTGGCTACTCCTGGTTGCACTCGCTTATTCAAGACCCAATAATTATACAGTACGGTGCGAAGTTTACATGAAGTATGCATGTTAGCGTGATCTGGAAGGGGGGGGCTGAGTGGCCAAAATTACAGTGCCGAGTGACCGGGACAGGCGGGGGAGCCAAGGCCTTAAATGCTTCTAGAATACTGTCCCAGTCCAGAGAGATAATCTTTTCGCGCAATCCCCAGGCTTCTTCCCGGTGGATAGCAGCACTCTGTGCACCCCCCCCATCTCACCACCTCCCCATGCCAGCCATAAATCTGTGGGGTTGTGGCCGATTTCCACCTCATCGTGATGGAGCGTTTGGCCAGGAGTAAGGTTAGGTCAATAAAGCGAAGCTGCACTTTCTGTGCCATGGGGCGGCGTATCAATCCTAAGAGACAAACTGCAGGGGTGCTCGGGACTGGAATCCCGACCGTAGATTCGAGTAAAGTAAGCACTTCTGACCAGTAAGGTGCGAGCACAGGGCACTGCCATAACGTATGTAACAGGTCGGCGTGGCATGGTGCCTTTGAATAGTAACATGAAGCAACGGAAGGAGCAGTTGTCATCATCCTCATCCCAGTGTTCCCTGGTTAGCCAATGGTGAATGTCTCCTTTGGGAGCTGGTCGGAATGGTAATTGCCTGCTTGTGTAAAGTACAGCTGAGTGCTGAATCCACACCAATGTTTTTCTTTCTTTCCTGTTGCAGGCCACTTGTTTTGCTGTATTGGACTGAGGCATCTGAGTTTAATTCCTCTTTAAGGGAATTCATCATTCTGGAAGGATATTCTGTAACGTCTGATAGGGAGTCTACCCTTTAATTTGACATGTTTAGTCTTGTGGTCTCTTGATTTTCAGCCATCTAATACTTACCTGGATGGGTACAATGTTTCTGTTGCATTTTGATTGTAGTTTCTCTTTGGTGTAGTAGACATCTTGTCTCTGCCTCATATTACTGTTGGTTATTGATTGCTCTTGTACATGGTTTCTATCATGAAAGTACGCTTTCAGGACTGCATAACAAATGGGGCATAAGTTAATAGAAATGGTCAGTCAGCCCTCCTAGGTTCAAGTTGCATGCCTCTTGTGTTGGAACTGGATCAAGTTCTCCAACATTTTATTTCAGTTTTCTTAGTTTTAGGGTTATTAGTGCATTTTTGTTTTCAGTGTACCTTCTTCATCGGTTTGGATTAGGTGTTGGCCCCAACTGCTTCCTCCGATAGAGATTGTGTCAGAACGATTGGTAACTTGTTGATCTGCAGTGGTGCAGGTGTCTAGATACTGTCCTTCATCTCGCTGGCACGGGTATACTTGCCTCTTGCTGCTCAGTTGCTTCTGTTCTCTTGTGCCACTTTGGGCCTTTATAGTGCCTGTTTGGCCCTGTTCGTGGGTTGTCTAGTATTGAACTCCTCTGTGCAGCATTGCATTCCAGGCTGTAATTGGTTGGTGTTCCACCTATTTTCATTCGGCCATATTGTTGCAATCTTGACAAGTTATTCTCTTGTACATTTGTGCTTCTCCACTTGAGGAAGGTGGGAGAGAAATAGTTTAGGTTGGTTGTCGTTTTCAGGTGTTGGGCTGTCTAGTGTTTTCATCAGCAAGTGAGTCTTTACAAATGGTGGCACTCCTCAGCCCCTTTATCTCTTAAAAAAGGCTAGATATGCCTTTTAAAATTTCTTGAGTTGTCAAACAATTTATCATTTAGTCTCCTTTCAGGTGAGAGTAATTCTTGATTGAAGTACTGCGTGTTATCAGCAAGCATGTAATCTGGATGGCAGTGAGCGTTTACTATATTTGTAGCTGGGTTTTATTACCAGCTTGGTCTTGCAGGGAAGATTGCCTTTGGGAGTTTGTTTGCTGCTATTCTGGAGTCTCCTCAAGTTTTCCTTCAGGGGTTATTGCTTTTGTGTTGATTGAGGTGGTGATGAATCTGCAGGTAAATGTATCCATCAGAAGAATAAGTTACTCACCTTCAGTAACGGTGTTTTTGGTGAAGATTACTTTACCTGCAGATTCCTCACTGACCTACCTGCTTCCCCTTTCTGAGGAGTGATATTGAATTCCTAATAAGCTTCCAATTTTTTTAATCTATATTTCTGGGGTCTTCGTCAATCTTGTCTTTGCCTCTCTAGATATGGAAAAGGAAGGGAACCGATTTCCAAGGGTCTGGAGTGATGTCATATACAGCTCCATGAGGTAACATTTGTGTAAATCCCAAAGTTGTTCTGGAGTCTAAATTATGAGGTACAAAACAGACAAATTATGTAGCATGCTATGTGTTGATCCATCTTAGCTCAAAATATTGTTTTTGTTGAAAACTGACTGCAAATTATGTAGCAAGTATTCTTGATTATGAGGTGAGTACAGTAACAGCAGAATGGCATGATTCCAATAGCCCTGGCCATTGTAAACAATCTGTTCATGAAAGGTAAATCTAACCTAAACATTGTAATTCCTTTCAGTGCCCATAAGCTTGCAGACACAATGTATGGTTTTAAAAAAAACATGTTTTTTTTCTATAATTCTTTCGAGTAAGTCACATGTTTACTACAGACAGCCAACCAATGTAGTCCAGTCTTTCACTTATTTTCAGTAAACAGGTCTGTGTGAAACAAACATGTGTTAAGCTAAATCTCCCCCCCCCCCCCATGTAATATAAAATGCACACCGGTTAATAAGTATAATATTGCCTGTATTGCAGCGTTAAGGTTATAGTGTCATTTTCAGATCGCATAACCTTTAGCCTTCAAGTATTTTATGACACCACAGCACCTCTTACCCAGCTACCCATTATGTAGCATCTCTTGTTTCACCTCCAATCTCCCCCCAAAATGATATCTATAATATATTTATAGATAATATATTTGAATGTCTGTGTGCATCTCTCTCTCTCTCTCTCTCTCTCTCTCTCTCTATATATATATATATATATATATATATATATATATATATATATATATATATATATATATATATATATATTCACTGAAAAAACCATAGGTTATAGACCATATATAGTTAGGAATTAGCATTTAAAAAACCTTATTTTACTCACACAAAACCATTGAAATTCCATATATAGTTAGTTGTACTAACTATATATCGCGCACCCGCAATCCACTGCTGATCATGTCACATATTACATCATTCATGACATGGTCAGTGACATCACTGATGACATCACTGATGACATCTCAAATGACATCACTGATGACATCACTGATATCTCAAATGACATCACTGATGACATCACTGATGACATCACTGATGACATCTCAAATGACATCACTGATGACATCACTGATGACAACATCCAGTGACTGTATTTTTCTGTAAAGTTAAAATATGTCTTGAGTGGATGTATAAGTGTCTGGATGAAGGATTTAGTAGGGGCATGACTGACTGTATGAGTGACTGATTAAATGTGTCTCACTGAGTGCATGGGTTAGTGACTAAACTGTCTTAATTTGTGCATCATTATGTCTGTTGTTCTGTAAACTGCTGCATGTGTTGATCAGTAGCTATATGATTAACTATATGGGTTATTGATTGGTTGCCCAAGCATTTGTATGGGAGACTGAGTGTGTGTGTGGGTGGCTGGGAGGTGTATGACTCTCTGCATAGATGTGTGAGCAGTTGATTGACTAGATGTATGGGTTCAAAAGTGCATGTGGAAACAGCTGTATGGGCAGTTGACTGTGTGCATGAGTGTATTGGTGAGTGAATGGATATCTCAGTGCTACATGTTAAAGTAAGTACATATGTAAAATACAGTACATGTGAGAGTTGACATATATAAATAACTGTGCATAAGAGCCAGTGAATGTGTGAGTGGCTGTATGGATCATTGTGAACTTGTATCCAGGATTGTATAAGTGAGTAAATATGTTTTAGTATATGTTTGAATAAGTAAGGTGTGTATAACTGTATAGTTGAGGAAATGGAGGTGTGATTGATTCTTTGTATGACTGACTAAGTGTCTGAGTAACTCCATGGATGAGTGACAGTCTGAGTGTCTGTTTACACTGATTGTATCTAAGGTTATATTAGAGTCTGAAGAGGTTCATCGTATTATCACATGAATGATGTCATCAGTGATGTGATCAGTAATGTCAAATGTGATGTCATCAGTGATGTCATCAGTGATGTCATTTGAGATGTCATCAGTGATGTCAATTGAGATGTCATCAGTGATGTCATCAGTGATGTCATTTGAGATGTCATCAGTGATGTCATTTGAGATGTCATCAGTGATGTCATCAGTGATGTCACTGACCATGTCATGAATGATGTAATATTTGACATGATCAGCAGTGGATTGCGGGTGCGCGATATATAGTTAGTACAACTAACTATATATGGAATTTCAATGGTTTTGTGTGAGTAAAATAAGGTTTTTTAAATGCTAATTCCTAACTATATATGGTCTATAACCTATGGTTTTTTCAGTGAATTTTCAAGGTTTTGTAAATGCTAATTCCTAACTATATATGGTCTATAACCTATGGTTTTTTCAGTGAATTTCATTGGTTTTTTAAAAGCTAATATCTATAGCTGTAAAATGTATTCTTCTTTAAATCCAAAAATATATTTTATATGTTTATTAATAATTTTTTAAAAATATTTTTTTTGTTTCGCTCCCGGTCCGCGAACCGGGAAGCTTCCCGTTAGCTCAATTTAATTCCGCGACCCGGTCCGCGAACCGGTAAGAAATCAACATAGTGACGGTATCGCGTTGCCGCGTAATGCGTCTTATGACGTACTGCGTTAGCGCACCCGGAAGTGCCCCGGGGCGCGGACCGAGGCGCGAAACGCAGCTCCCCGGAAGCGATCCGCGGCGCGAAAGCGCGACGTATCGCGTTGCCGCGAAATGCGTCTTGTGACGTATCGCGTTAGCGCACCCGGAAGTGTCCCGGGGCGCGGACCGGGGCGCGAAGCTTAGCGACCCGGAAGCTAACCGGGGAGCGTTCCGCAGCGCGTAACATGAGCGTGAGAGGTCATGTGACTTGTTAATAAAACTTTTCATTGGTTCATTTCACTTTTGGTTTCATAATGATGGAAGGCTAGGTCAGGTGACTTAAAAATAACACTTTTCATTGGTTGAGAAGTATTGTTTTTTCCCAAATGATGAAAACCCCTCCTTCTTTCCTCACTCTGACTTTCATCATTGTGAGAGGAAGACCTATTTTGCTTGTTGGAAAATGGCTTCATTGGTAGCTTCAGCTGGTGGACCCCCACCACCACCACCACCTCCTCATGGGAAGAGAGGACCACCTCCCCAGGTCCTGACCAACACTGAGGAGGAAGAGGAAGAAATGGATGAGGAGGGAGAAGAACCACAATTTTTAGAAGAGTTGCCCCGGGTTTCCAGAAGTTTTTTTCAATACCTCGTGGCCAAAAAAAAGTCAACGCGAGGTATGTCACCTGCCTGATATGCAAGGAACAATTGTCCAGAGGGACGGACAAAAAATATAGCTTTGGAAATCATAAAATGCACAGGCACATGACGAGGAAACATCCCCTAAATTACAGCCGGGCGGAATTAAGGGATATGCACGACAATCCAAGACCAACTCCTGTGGCCAGACCAACAATACCGGTTTCTTTAACACCAGAAGAGGCACGGGAAACTGTGCCAAATATTCAAGAAAATTTTGGGTACATGATTCACTTATGTATGCACTGTCGTGCATTATTAGCTTGTGGCAACATGAGCATCAATGCTATAAACCTGGCGTATGAACACCATGATTGCCCTAACCGCCCCCAGTAATTTTTTTTGCTCCTGTTGAGCCCTTTTCAACGCCTGTTTTTTGTTGTTTCCCCCCCCCCAAAAAAAACCCCAAAAAATATTAAATCGTTCAAAAAATACAAAAAATACAAAAAATGTTCAAAAAATAAAAAAAAATATAAAACAACAAAAATATAAAAAAAAAGTTCTTTTCAGAACTACCTTCCCTTTCCAAAAAAATTGCTAGAATGTTTAGCACTCTGGCAAGCTCTATTTCTTTTGGTTCGCTTCCGGGTTAGCTTCCCGGTACGCGGACCGGGAGCTAACCAAAAAAAAAAAAAAAAAAAAAAAAGTGTAAGTATAAGGAAAGGAAACAGAGAGTGATGTTAAAAGAAAGACAGCTATAGGGAGTAAAGAAGAGATACTGTTTAATAGATCTATTTACCGAAGAAAAGACAGAACAGGGTATAATTGTGAAAAACAAAATAGATAACGAAGTGAAAGAAAAAAAAAGAGAGTATAACATTAACAAAGAAGAGTTTCTTGGAGAATGTGAGTGAATGTTCAAAATAAGATTAAAACATGAGGAATAACAGAGAGAAAAAATAGAAAACAGAAAACAAAAAATAACAGAAAAAGATTAATTGAAACAGCAAAGAAATGTAAGTAACATAGAGCCATATCATCAACATAGGCAATAAAAGTTTTGCAGCTTTTATTGGCAGAAATGTGTCGCTAAAGCTGCTTTTGTGGCAGAAAACTGCCACTAAAACCACTTTTGCACCAGTTTTCTGCCAATAAAAAGAGCAATAATTTTATTGGCTGTGTTCATAATATTCCCCTTAGTGTGCTTCAACTACACAGAGAAAGCATTATGAACAAGTAGTGAAAGAGTGATCAGTCAAAGACACTAAGAGTAATAGAGACGCAGTGAGTGAACAAGAGTGAGGAACTATGAGAAGAGAGGGACTGAGAAAAAGAGTGGAAGGAGTTGAGTAAGTAGGTAATAGAGAAAGGAATGAGGGAAGTAGCAAAGGCAGGAAACTGAGGGTTAAAGAAATGAAGCTGTCAAACTACTAGTAGGTGAATGTGATAGAAATGTAACGAAAAGAGTACAAAACATTTACCTTATAATTGTCATTAACTTACTCACTTTTTGTTTTTATACTTTCAATCTGTGAAAGAGAGAACAAACATTTGAAAAATATTAAAACATGTATTTAAAAATTAGAAAAGACAAGGGAAAAGATTGAAGGACAAACAGTTTTTCAACAACTTTGACACTTACAGAAGCTTCTGCTTCTCCAGGCCCCCTACACAGTCCTAAAGATATACATTTTAAACTAACAGTATCTTGATGCAGATGAAGTGAGGCCTATCTTAAAACATGTTGCATCTTTTGCATTGCTGTTGTTTCAGAAAAGTGTCGCAAGACACTAAAATTTTAAATAATTGCTTCAGGATGCCAATAAGATGTCTACTATCCAGAGGTTTGTTTCAGGTGAGGCCTACTCAGGGTTGCAGATGAGATTTACACTTGTTGAAGAGTACAGAGGAGATAATACATGTGAAGGTCTACCAATGAAGTGAGTCATGTCCACTGCACTCTTCAACAAAGTTCAAACCTCCTATGTTTCCCTGGACAGACCTAAACTTGATCTGCACAATGTGATTCGTAATGATAGTAAACACAGGTGATGTAAATGAAATACGTGCAATTTATTTTGCTCATTTCACAATCACATCACTTGTGTTTCCTTTGCTTAGGTATCTCATTGTGCAGATGTAGTCTATCATATGAAAGAGTACGCAGAAGTGCAGCACTGCATGCAACAACTTTGACACTTACAGAAGCCTCAGCTTCTCCATGCCTCCTACACAGTTCTACATATACATCATAAATGCAAACAGTACAGAATTAATTATACATGTTAAATGGTTTATTTTTGCTGTTCTCAGAATGTATCAAAATTCACTAAAAACAGTGACTTGAAGGTATTCATCATATAACAGCGGGGAAAAAAAACACAATCAAAATGATTGTGTTTAAAAAACCCATACAACATCAGAAATCAAAATTCAGAACTCCTTAAAGTTAACTTACTTTCCATGACGTCCAAGGATGTCCTATGAACAGCTTACACTCTTTTGTGCTGTTATTACTTTCAGCCCGCCACTTTCTGAAAGAAAATCTCCATCGTTTTTAAAAACACGTTACATGCAATAAATGACTTCTTGCTCTCTACCACAAGTTTCCACAAGGCCAAATCTGGTCAGAGCCATTTATAACTCTTGGATTTCTTGTAAGCCAATCCCGTCATTTGGCATTTCGGCAACTTTCAGAATTAAAATGTTGAAGATCATTTTCACAATCCTGGAATAGTAATATCTTCCCCTTCTTGCTCAGTCATGTTCTACATTTCCTATGACACTGATACTGCTTACTATGAAGCAGACTTACACTACCTCTATGACTACTACAATTATTTAATTCTCTACATCACTTTTAATCACAAAGCAATGTAAAACAGTAGACAGCATTGCAGACTTACATTCCCTCTACTCCATGTTTTGATTGGCTGCTTCAATTAGCTTATAAAAAGAAACAGTTTTTCTGAACTCATTCAAAGTGCACATATTTCTTCATGACGTCCAGTCCTATGGTTAGAAGTTATGTCTCTGAAATACACTTATCCTCAAGGCCAAATTGTGTAGGAGCCATTAGAACTTCTTGAAATTCCACAGAGCACATCCCGAGATTCTTTCCCTAAAATTTTGGTTTTAAAAACACCAGGTAAGAGTTTTTAAGGTCATACGGCAATTTTTTTGTGAAAATTAAAACAGAATCATTGCAGAATGACCAGCCATTTCTAGACTTTAAATAAGCTGTGTAATGTCCTGATGTTATTGAAGGGCCATCATGATATATAATTGCTGCAGTTACAAAAGTCCTTCCTGATATTGACAACTGCGAAGCTACAAAATTTTTAATTAAAGTTGTCAATTTTGTTCCATCAGGCCTACATCGTTGGAACATTAAAATGACATACTGGCCATATGTTCGTATAAATAATGTGGACATCATTTCAGATTTACATTGGCTACACTCCATGTTGTGATCAGCTGCTTTTACTAGCTTATTAAAGGAAACTGATTTACTGTCTGGCAAAGTTAAATATATAAATCTTTCTGAGTCTACACTAGTAGTACTTGATACCATACAGTTCTCGCAGTCATGCTGCCATTGATAAGAAAGCCCAAACAGCTGATCTACATCTACACCTTCAACATGTAATACATCAAGCATATACATTAAAAACTCCTGACAATCTTGCTGAATATTTTGAGAGAATTGTGTTTGGCCTGAACATCTGTCTAACAGATTTCGAATTTCAGACACACTTTCTATGTTTCTTCTATCAGTGGTACATTTCTCTAACACAGAATTTAACAAAGTGCAAAATCTTTGATCAGAATTGACCACAATCTCTTCTTTTACATTTTTTAGAGAAAACAAAACATTAACCACTACATTAGCATAGCAGTTGACACCAGAACTGTTTTCAAACTGAAAACCAACAACATCTTCAACAGAATCCTTTTTGTTTCTGCTTGTAATTTTAGGTTCATTGACTTTTTGTCTTTTTGCTACAACCTCCCCAGTATTGTTCTCATTTCTTCGTTTCCGGCCTACCACACGTTTCTCAAACAAAGGATACTGAGGCAAATGTGGCACATACTCTCTTCTTAACCTATTGTATTCCTTAACACAATCTAGATCCGCACAAATGTTTGTGACATCACACTCAATCAAGTACAATCCCGATAAAGTTCTAACTCGTGACAATGCCACATATGCCATACCCTCCTTGAACACAGAACTGCCAATATTCACCAATGCACTGTCTACACTTAAACCTTGCGATTTATGAATTGTCACCGCATATGCCAAGCAAACAGGAAACTGCTTACGGCGAACATATAAGTCTTTTACAAGCAAAAATCTAGCAGAACAACGAGCAATTAGCTGTACTTCCTCAATGCCATCAAATTTAATTTTTAAAAATTCAATTCCATCTCTATTTCTGTATTTCACAAAATCAACATTACCCATTGATCCATTTACCAGACCTCTTTCAACATGTAAATTCCTTCTTAAAATTATACGGCAGTTCAAGCACACATTCAGAGTCTTTTCAAAACCTGCAGTTTTAGATATACTCTTCTCTAATGAATCCAATTTTGTTTTCAGATTCTCAGACAAAATAATTGTTGATCCCATATGCTCTACTCTATCAATAGCTTCCAGTTTCACAATCTCTTGCTTTTCTAAATGCAACTTTTTGTTGTTAAATTTGGCACATTCTGCAAGAGTTGGCATCAAACATATTCCAGATTTCTTCTCAGTAATTTTCTGAAAAATATTCTCAGGCACAACATCTTGTTCTGGATATAAATTTGACAGTAATCGTGCATGTAAAGCTTCTTTCCCATGCTCGGTCACTTTTCCAATTCTAACATCTTGTAGAATAGTCTTGTAAACTTCATCCTTCGCCTGACGCATATTTTCATGCAGTTCAGCATAATTGAAGTTTAACCATATATTGACGTTGCCAATGCTGCCTAGGCACTTCCTGGTATCTTCATGCGTGAGCATTTTGAACACAGGTTGCCCTTTCACTGGTGTCAGCTGCAGAAGATCTCCGAAAACAATGATGTGTTTGCCACCAAATAACACATCATACTCTGTTTGAGAACTTCTTGCATCCTCAAATGCACAAAGGCAAGCATGACATTGGAAACCATGCTTACTTCGTCAATGATAAGAAGTTTCATTTTCCTCAAGATTCTTGAAACTTCAAAACAAGCATCTCCAGATAGCTTGTGATATTGTAATTTGTTGTCATGCTCCACTGGCAGCATCAGTAAACGATGTAAAGTAATCCCTTTAATATTATGTGCTGCCAGTCCAGTTGGAGCAGTGACAACACAAGACAGCGATGACTCTGTCCTTTCCTGCAAATAGCATGAAATTGCTTTAATGAGGAAACTTTTTCCAGTTCCCGCTTCTCCACTCACGTACAGTCGGACAGGCTTCAACGACGTACATGAGCACTCTTTCTTATCATGACTTAATCCATGATCAATTTGCATGGTAACTTCGTCATATATTTTCCTCTGCTCAACGTTGAGTTGTCTTTCCAACTCTTCTAAGTTAACCGCATCCTCTTGAGCATGTGCCATGGCTCTTTCCACTTCATTCATAGCAGTGGCAGCTTCATTTTCAATAACAGGTCCTCCTAGTGGATCCTGACTCAATGAAGCAGAACTCTGACTGTCCTGAGAACTGTCTCTGGCAATCTCGGCTGCAATCGTTGCTTCCTGCTCAATTTCCGCATTCAACATTTCTACATATTTGGGAAAAGCAGGACATTCTATGGTCTCCTTGGCGGCATTGAAAGAGTCTTCGTAACAGAGGAAATCTCCAAGCAGTTCCTCTTCTGCACGCCAAGGCTTGAAAAGTTGCAAAAGTGCTAAATAGAAAAACTCCTTTTTTTCAGGAGATTCGCCACTCAATTTTCGATGGTTTACCAAGTGGCATTTTCTTTGCTTGACCAGACATCCCTCACTTCCTATTACAGCATACACTCTTTTCTCAGTATCTTCTTTGATGTTCCTCTTGAATATGTAATTTTGCAGAACCTCATACAGACAAACATTCTCGAGGTGACTGCTTCGATTTGGATAATATGTATCCAACATGTTTGTCTTCAAAATGTCGGTACTGTTTGGCTCCTTTTCCGCCAAATACTCAATTTCCCGCTCAGGTTTGAGAACTCGATTACGCGTTGCTGCAAGACCAAGACTCGCCCAAACGATACTCCTGGACTTGGCATAGAGACTTGCTGAAGACAACCGGTCAGAACATTCGTACGCTCCGATTTCTCGATGCGACAACATCTTCAGACTGAAACTGTACAACTTCTTGCTGAGGCTCTTTTCATGGGAAATGTCCTCCCACATATCCTTCAATTCTGTCTTCTCTTTTTTGGTGATGTAAGACGTCACATACCGAGCCACAGCCATACAGTTATCAGCCACAAACTGTATATCCATGTTAGCATTCCACATGGACAAAATCACCGGGTTGTAGTCGTTGATGTACTTGGACTCTTCGTTCCTCTTCAAATTGTAAGTGTTTTTAGGTGATTTCTTCATGACATTGTGTCGCAGCGAAGACATCAAACTGTTTACTCTTCCTTTAGAAATCACCGGTCGTGGAAAGCCGAAACGACATTTAGTGTAGAACTTGTCCTTGTTTCGGAATTTACGACGGCAGTACTTTCCACATCGATGGCTTTGGAAACGTAGAACTTTTTCTCTTAGGCTTTTCTTCTCCTTTGCGTTTGGAACAGCACACGTAGAATACTGTTGGATGAAACTCATCACTGAGTCTTCTGGATCCGTTCCAAATTTAGGTGCATCCTTGATCCACAGCAACATATGTATATGAGGAGCACCTCTTGCTTGGTACTCCTTTCTCCAGAAGAAATCCAACACCTCTCCAAGAGGTGGATTCTTCTTATTCATGATGAAAGACATCATAGCTTCAAATCTATGATTGAAGTACCTACATACATTGACTGGATCCAAAGAGCACAGTTCTCCGGGTGTCTTGAATTCGATGTTATCTACGTTAGCATTTGCCTCTCGTAGAAATTCAAGTAAGTCTTCCCAGCCATACTCGGCACAGCTCAGAGTGAGGAACCATGTGGGAGTACCTAAGTTCCTCAACATACATTTTAAATCACCATGACGACGGTACCAGTACTCATTAGTACCACGCTGACACGCCATGAGATTAATCAGGTGAGAATCCAAAATACTGTCTTGGACATTGACTTTATCCATAAAGTCACTTGCCGAGATGTTTTGCATGTGTATACCACTTTTCAAGATGTGGTTCACTGCATATGACAGTCCAGACAGATCGCTTTCAAACAGGAGATGAAACAAATAGGGAATGCATTGTCGAAACCTAGCATCTCCTGCATACAATCGCAAAGTCCGGTATTCAGAAGCAGGAATTTGATGAGGTCGCTCATCATATCTTCCTCCCTGACCTGTTGGAAAAAGCTGTGGGAAACACCGAGCTTCCAAACTTTCCTCCCAAACACTAATGGGACTCCCTTTGGCTTGTTTCATTTGAAACAACTCAATAGCATTCCCCATGACTTCCTTGGAATGCAAAGGATGAACACTATAATGTTCATATATTTCTTCACTAGTAGAGGGTTCTACTTTCTCAATTTGACCAGCACACAAATCGCTATCCTCTTCCTCACTTCCTCTACTGCAACATATACATTCTTATAGTATTTATTATTTTTTTTCAAATACAATGTTGCCTTTTTAACTTTCCTAACATCTACTAAATCTTGCCATATTTTCTTATTCTTTGTCGGAACCCCATTAACTAAGATAACCAGAGGTTCCTCTTCCACTTTTTCTACTCCAATTGTGTTAATGTTTTTCTTCAAATCTAGAGGCAAATAAACAACTCTTCCCTTTAATCCTCTCTGTAAATCTGATGGAGGCAATTTCCCTGTCTTTGGCTCCATTCTTACAATAGCCTGAAAGAGATGGATACTTTGAATCAAAATAGATTCATAAGTATTTAAATCCTTCAATTCAGAAGGAATCTCAATCAATTCCAGATTATTATGAACTGCTCTAGCAGGCATCTGGTTTTGATTTAATTTGTTACAACAATAAGTACACACACGTTGATCCAATCCCAAATCAAAACAATTTTCTACCATCAAGTATGTTGCGAAATCCTTCCATTCACTATTATTTTCCCTTTCACTTTTTGCATATAAATCCACTAACTTAGTCTGATTCTTATAATAAGTGCGTCGACAACACACACAAGTGAAATTTGGCCTCTCACTTGATTTGACCTGAAACGTCGCAATTTCCCTCTGGAAATTATCTGTACTGGAAACCTGTACACTATCTTCCACATTACCCGCTTCTTCTTGGTCAATTTCAACATTCTCCTCTTTACTTCCAAAGTAACAAAACTCAATTTCTTCACATATATTCTTCACATCTATTTCAGAACCATGCAAAAGAGCAGCGCATAATTGTTTAAGCATAATTGCTGGACTCTTAGCATAATACAACATTCTAACTAATTTCCTCACTTTATTATGATGCACTGCTAGCATCCTGAAATGATGAAAAACACTCTGGCATACTCTCCTGGAAAGACAAGCCAGTGAATGACCATGCAAACCTGTCACTTCTCTCACTCTGCAAGGATCTAATTCTTGCAACAACATCATTTTCTGCTTCAAACTTTTCTTATTAAATGACCGTACAAAATCACAAAGCAAATTGATGGAATCCTGTCGCACACTGCAAATACTACTACACTTCCAGGTGTACACAGGACCCTTAGCACGTCTTCCTAAAACCTCATTACCTAACACCTCTTCTGCCTCTGTTGTCACAAGTTTTTCTTTTTCAACTGGACAACCATCTTTCACTTCATAAGCACGACCACTGGTGTCAACTGCATGCACCAAATCATTATCCTGGAAATAACTCTCCTCATTAAAAAATGCCTCACAGCTTGAACTATGCATCCATTCTCCAGAAAAAACTTCACAAAAATTACTACGATTAACTATTCTCTTCCATCTACTATTTCTTTTGAAATCATAAATTGCCTTGTTTAGCTTCCTAATTCTATTGATTATCAAAATAAATAACTTACGTTTAATTTCAAATGCCTGATCAATAACTTTCTCAACTTATTTTTTTCTCTTATAAAAAACCAGTTTCTGTTGACCTTTCTTAATATTTTTTAACAAATTGCCAATTATCCTGTTGCGGAACATTAGTTTACGAATCTCCCTAAACTGTTGTTTCCTTCTACTATCATGCACAGAGTTATCTCTTGCTCTAGCAGTAACATTTTTCATTGGCCTTTCCTTTCCATTTGAATTCCTTCTCGTTTTATGGACTGAAACATTTTCTGTAGTAATATTTTTTTTACTACACATATTTCTTATGAAATATTTTGTGCTCTTACCCGGTGCATTCTTCGTGACTTGACAAATCTTTTTGTTAGAGGACTGCTGCTTATTTTGTTTCACCTGCTGTCTTTGACGTTTTGCAGCCTTTCTCTGTCTTTCTATTGTTGGCATGGTGAAATCTTGAAATGATCTGCAGTTGAATCTGTGGTAAAATATAATAAAAAATGTTATTAACCATTATTACCAAACAGTAAACCAATAACAGTGATCAAAAACTTAACACACTACTTGACATTTTAAATAGAAGATTTTTTAGTCCTTGCAAATTTACAATACAGAAATAGCAGAAAAGAAATGACATTTATATTTGTTACCTGTGCTATTTTATATGTGAATCTGATCTAATTTTATGAGCATATTTTAATATTTTATTGAAGACACTACACATAACCTGCTTTTGAAGGTGTCTTTATTTTTAAATTAAACGGTTTACCTTTTTAATTTTTATTAATTATAAATTTTAAAAATAAATGTTTATATTTCCATAGGCTCAAGCAGGTCAGCTTCCCATCCTATGTCATATAATTCGGACAAATCTGCATCCTCATCACGCTCTTCTTCATCCTCAGGATTTAAATCATCCAAGGGATCAACATCCACTGATGTTTCAATTACAAGTTCAATGATGAGGTCAAAATCAACTGATTGCAGATTGTCGCTCATGTTGAGGTTGTCTTTATCTTTAAAGAAAGATAACAACAATGAGATGTTGCAGAGTAAGAGACAAATCTCAGAGATTATAATAGTAAAATTGTTTAACAAGAGTAATATTTTGCAGCTATTATTTAGCCATGTCCAGCAATGCTGAGCAGGTGAAGACTATGTCTAAATTTTCAGTGAACAGGACTCATCTCTTCTTAACCTTGGATAAGCCTCACCGACTCTGTGTGTCCTGCACATACTTAAATGTAAAGGGGCAGATTTATGTTAAATGGCACATCCCCAGGCATGCACCAGTTAACGTGCACCACTACTCTGCCACCCATGGTGTGCCGTATTTACAATCAGATAGGAGAAAGCTTCGTCAAAACCCTTCGCCTGCTTTAAGCAGGCATAGGTCTTGATGCAACATTGAGGAGATGGGGCACCCCTGAGCCTTGCTTGAGCTGCATCGCACTTGCGATACAACTCCAGCAATCACTACCTTTACAGCACAGATACGTCACGCATCTGTGCCATTTTTGCCCCATGATGCCCCGCATTCTAAATGCAGCACACCATGGGTGGCGGAACAGCGGCGCAGGATGACTGACACATCCCTGGTGATGCACCAGTCATCATAAATCTATCCCTAAGCTTCTTATCTTGTTACAGATGAACCGCCATATGTAGCATGAAACTATTTTGCATTTCCTAAATAGCGAATTTTAAGGAATAAATAGCAATTCTTTACCATTCCTAATTTGCAATGAGCAAATTGCTAATTGCAAATTAGCACCGCCGCTGCATCATAAAAGTGACGCACAGTGGCACAAAAGAGGCATACACCTATCATAAATCTGTCCCTAGCATTTTAAATGATTAATCCAGGATGACAATAAGGTGTGGCCTATCCAAAGGTTTGTTTAAGGTGAGGCCTACTCAGGATTGCAGATTAAAGTTACGCTTGATGAAGAATACAGAGGAGATAATACATGTAAAGGCCTACCAATGAAGTAATGTGCACTTTATTGCGCCAGTCATCATAAATGTATCCCTAAGCTTCTTATCTTGTTACAGATGAACCACCATATGTACCATCAAACTATTTTGCATTTCCTAAATAGCAAATTTTAAGGAATAAATAGCAATTCTTTACCATTTCTAATTTGCAATGAGCAAATTAGCACCGCCGCTGCATCATAAAAGTGACGCACAGTGGCACAAAAGAGGCATACACCTATCATAAATCTGTCCCTAGCATTTTAAATGATTAATCCAGGATGACAATAAGGTGTGGCCTATCCAAAGGTTTGTTTAAGGTGAGGCCTACTCAGGATTGCAGATTAAAGTTACGCTTGATGAAGAATACAGAGGAGATAATACATGTAAAGGTCTACCAATGAAGTAAGTAATGTCCACTTTATTGCGCCAGTCATCATAAATGTATCCCTAAGCTTCTTATCTTGTTACAGATGAACCACCATATGTACCATCAAACTATTTTGCATTTCCTAAATAGCGAATTTTAAGGAATAAATAGCAATTCTTTACCATTCCTAATTTGCAATGAGCAAATTGCTAATTGCAAGTTACCCATTCACTTCCATGGGCTAGGAGGCTCATAGGAATGAAGGTTGCAATTTGCGATTAGCAATTAGCTCATCACAAAATAGGAATTTTTTCAAGCGTGCAGGGGTATCTCAAGAACACCCTGCTACACCCCTGAAAAAGAAATTTGAGGGCATATGGCACACATACATGCCCTAAGGACATGTATAGGCGTCATATGGCACCTTTTGTTTTTTGGAAAAAAAATGCTTTTTGAAAAGAATTTGCAAATTACCACAAACTAGAAGTTGGTGGTAGTTTCCAAATCCTTAATATCATTTTTTACATATTTTTTGTTTGATACATTGCATTTAAGGAATCGCAAAATTTGCAAATCCTTCAGTGCAATCGCAAAATAAGGAATAGCAAATTTAAGAATTAAGGACATTTTAAGTAATTTCCACATGTGCAGTGTTTTCAAATTATGATTTGAAAATCGTTTTTGGGGAAAAGTAATGGTTTGCAAATTTATGACAAGGACATAATGGTGTATGCTTCTCTATAAGGCATTTCAGTGTCTCTGATGTCATTTTTCCCATATTACATTATAAGACCTTTCCCCATAGAGCACATTCCTTGTAAATATGCTCCCACCTGTGCATGGTGAATTTAGATTTTGACTGTTTGAGTCACATAGCCATGTTAAAAGTCACCCCAAAAAATTGCAAACGCTTTAAAAAAACACATTCATGTGTCTTAAGGACATTTTAAGTCATTTCCCCGTGGACAGTGTTTTGTAAGTGGCGCAAAAGAGGCATACACCTATCATAAATCTGTCCCTAGCATTTTAAATGATTAATTCAGGATGACGATAAGGTGTGGCCTATCCAGAGGTTTGTTTAAGGTGAGGCCTACTCAGGATTGCAGATTAAAGTTACGCTTGATGAAGAATACAGAGGACATAATACATGTAAAGCTCTACCAATGAAGTAAGTGATGTCCACTTCATTGCGCCAGTCATCATAAATGTATCCCTAAGCTTCTTATCTTGTTAGACATCAACCGCCATATGTATCATATAACTATTTTGCATTTCCAAAATAGCGAATTTTAAGGAATAAATAGCGATTCTTTACCATTCCTAATTTGCGATGAGCAAATTGCTAATTGCAAATTACCCATTCATTTCCATGGAGCAGGAGGCCCATAGGAATGAAGGTGCAATTTGCGATTAGCAATTAGCTCATCGCAAATTAGGAATTTTTCCAAAGGTGCAGGGGTGTCTCAAGAACACCCTGCTGCACCCCTGAAAACGAAATTTGTGGGCATATGGCGCACATAAATTTTAACAACATTCCTTTACCTCAAAAACGATTTTCAATTCATAATTTGAAAACACTGCCCACAGGGAAATTACTTAAAATGTCCTTAAGACACATGAAAGTGTTTTTTTATTGCCTTTCCAGCATGGTTGGGTCACTTTTAACATGGCTATGTAACACAAACATTTAAAATCTAAATTTCCCATGCACAGGTCGGAGCATATTTACAAGCAACTTGCGCCACAGAGAAAGGTCTTACATTAAAATGGGAAAAATAACATCAGGGACAGTCAATTGCCGTATAAAGAAGCATACACCATTATGTCCTTGTCATAAATTTAAAAACAATTCCTTTTCCCCAAAAACGATTTTCAAATCATAATTTCAAAACACTGCACATGGGAAAATTACTTAAAATGTCCTTAAGACACATAAAAGCGTTTTTTGATTGCCTTTGCAGCATGTTTGTATCACTTTTAACATGGCTATGTAACACAAACATTCAAAATCTAAATTTTCCATGCACATGTGGGATCATATTTACAAGCAATTTGCGCCACATAATTCATAATTTTCTCCTTAAAGCACACTATTCTCTATCTAAATTAAAGAAATATTTTCTCACCTTAGCAAATACTTTGAGTTTGAAAACAGTCTCAGAAACACACCAATTTGTCTTCAGCAGAGCAAAAGGTATGCACTCCAGAGTCTGCAGCTATCAAAAGCACAGAAATGCTGTAATTCTTCACACATATCTCTCATGTCACCCAATCAAAACTCTTCCCTCACTTTTTTTCAAATGAAAACCCTTCCCCCCTCTGCCATTTCATGCCTTTTCTGCATGGCAACCACCTCTTGGAAGACTTCTGGTGTTTGCAAGTTCACACAACTTTGTTGCAATTGAACTCTGAACTCTCAGTGCACCTGCATATCCAGTGCATTCTTTCATTTAATGATTTTTTATTGACCATTCAAAATACATCTTTCAAAGAACACATCCGTGCACCCTAACTTTCTGTTTTCAGCAATCAAAATCCACCAATCACTGTTACTGCTTCATGAACACAGAAACTCCACAGTTTTTTTCATTTTAAACTCTCATTTTTTCAACTGCCATTTCATTGCCACACTTCATCTGACTGCGTGAGAACCTTCTCTCACCATGTTTTCTGTCTGGATTGTTGGACATAGTTATATTCACTGGGCTCAAAGGTACGTTGAAAACAGGAATTTACCTAACCTCAATTTACAAGATGTGGAAATTAAGTGGTTTGGCCACAGAGGATTAAAATGTCACCAATTGATACCATTGGTTAAAACCTTTATGCATTTGCCCAAACCTGACCTGTTAATTGTGCACTGTGGAGGTAATGACTTGGGCACTTTGACTGGGGTAGGTCTGGAAATGCTTTTAAAGGACACCTTTGAGCAATTGATGGCACTTTTTCCTCAGACTGCCTTGGTATATTCAAATATATGCCAAAGACAGAAATGGAGGTGGTCGAACCAATTTTGTCCACAAATTGAGAAGTCGAGGAAGCATGTAAACAAATCTGTTTCAGCTTACATGAGAGACCATGGAATGGGCTCCCTGTACAACAATAACTTGCGTTACTACATGCAAGATATCTACAGAGGAGATGGAGTTCACTTCTCAGATGAGGGCAACAGAGTTTTCACTCTGAATTTAAGAATGTGCATTGGTACCTACTTATAAGTACCTAAATGTACCATAAACCCAAAAGCTCTTCTCAGAGCTACCCTACATCTGATCACTCACAATTATTATTTTACTCTAACATTTTTCACTAATTTTCAACAAAGTACGCTCCCTGGGGCGCTACCCGGTACGCGAACCGGGAGCTAACCTCGCGAAATTTTTTTAAAAAATGTTTTTTTTTCGCACATATGGGCCTCCTCAGCCACCCTCACAAAACCTAGGGGGTCAAGATAAGTCTACCGTGCCCCCTTCTACCTATTCTGAACATTATTTGCCCTCCATCTTGTATCTTAATTCGACCGAAACACAAAATGGTGGACTCCCGTTACGCTTAAGGTTCGCGTACCGGGGCGCTCACCGGTTCGCGTACCGGGTCGCTCCCTGGGAAGCGCACCATCAAAAAAGGTGGGAAAGTAGTTCACAGAAAAGCCACTGGAGACAATTTCACCAAATATAGATTAGCTCATACTACATACCAATCCCTACCATTTTCACAAATTTGATTGGAATTCCATTTAGTCATTTAGCCTGTAGACCTCTCTAAATACCCTGAGGTAAATTACTTCACAAAACACATCTGAAGTGTTGGAATTGACAACCAATGAAAATGTTACTTTCATTTTCTACTTTTTTTACCTGACATTTCATTGGTTATATACCTGAATATATATAAAGGAAGAGAAGAAAACACAGCCATTTTGACTACTACTTCTTGCTGTACATTTCAATAGTATTTTCACTAATTCCTTCAACTTCTTTCTAAAGGTAAGTTTTTATTTTTAAAACTGAAGTATATTGTGCACTATAAGTTAATATGGTAAACTTTTTCTGATAGATATATACTATCCCTCTGTAGTAGTTATAGATTTAGAGAGACTTCTCTGTTATAGTTATGGATGGAGTTAGGCTTCTCTTGTATAATTATGAATTTACTTACGTTAAATCACATACACTTTTTTAAATTCCTACTTCCACTCTGATACTATACACTGCCCAAAGATAAATTCACTGATAAAAAATGCCTATCTAAAATTATTCCCAACATTGCCCTATCTCTACTAATATATATTTTTTTAATCCAAATTTCAGGCAAAATGGAAGGCGAAAACCAAGTTTCTTTTGAAATGGACCTGCAAGAGAGCAGCCAAGAATTGATTGATACAATTGATCAAATTGACATTGAATTTTTCGATGAAACTTGGGACAATGAACTACTGCAATGTGTACAAGCAGTAGATAACCTCCTTGCAAATGAGGACATTTTACACCCTCAGAGACTACAATGTATATTCCATGATAATTATGAAATTTCTGACAATGAAATGTTAGAAAGTTTAATAAATTATGAAACACAATCACAATAAAAAAAAATGCTTAAAAAATAAAGAAAATAAAAAATAATCAACAAAACCAACAATCAATTAACATACTGCATTTGAAAAGTCTCTCATTCTTTTTTCATTGTAGTACGCTGCCCAGAACGCTTCCCGGTTCGCGTACCGGGCGCTACCCACGCAAAAAAAAACAAAAATGTTTTTTGTTTTTTTTTGCCCCGCGGGGCCCTTTTAAAGCCTCCACATTAAACCTAGGGGGTCAGGGAGGATCTACTATGCCCCCTTATGGTCATTTCCCCTTTTGTTTTGGCCTCCTCTTGTCTCTCAATCCTACCGAGAGACAAGATGGCGGCCGCTACGGACTGTTTAGAATGTTGACAGACACCGGAGAGCCAATCAGCTTCGCTACGCGAAGTTCCGGTACGCGCCCCGGTCCGCGAACCGGGGCGCGGACCGGTCCGCGCTTACAGATATATATCTTTTTTTAAACGTTCATTTCTCAAAATCCACTGGAGCACATATATTGAGACCTACAAAAGGCACATCGGGCTACCAGTCCCTACAATTTTGCCAAGTTTCGTGCAAATCCATTCAGCCGTTCGGGCTAAAAGTGAGGCCAACCGCCCTATGGAAAACTCAATGTTAAAAACACGTTTTGGGACCCCCCTTTTTTCTCGGCCCCCCCTTGACGAACCCCCCCCCAAATTTTCAAGGGCTGCTCAGAAACAAAATGTTCCATTTTCCAGAAAATTTCAGCCAATTCCGTCCACAAACACCAAAGTTATTAGACATAGAATTTTCAAAAATCCCATAGGGAAAAAATCCTAACTATATATACCTACTGGCGACCGCGGTCGCCAGTAGGTATATATAGTTAGGATTTTTTCTCTATGGGTTTTTTGAAAATTCTATGTCTAATAACTTTGGCGTTTGTGGACAGAATTGGCTGAAATTTTCAGGAAAATGGCACATTTTGTTTCTGAGCAGCCCCTGAAAATTGGGGGGGGGGGGTTCGTCCAGGGGGGGTTGAGAAAAAAGGGGGGTCCCAAAACGTGTTTTTAACATTGAGTTTTCCATAGGGCGGTTGGCCTCACTTTTAGCCCGAACGGCTGAATGGATTTGCACGAAACTTGGCAAAATTGTAGGGACTGGTAGCCCGATGTGCCTTTTGTAGGTCTCAATATATGTGCTGCAGTGGATTTTGAGAAATTAACGTTTAAAAAAGATATATATCTGTAACAGCGGACCGGGCAGCGCTCCAGGACGCGTACTTTTCGCGCAACGGAGCTTTGTGAAGCGAAGCTGATTGGTTCTCCGGCGTCTGTCAACATTCCAAACAGTCCGTAGCGGCCGCCATCTTGTCTCTCGGTAGGATCGAGAGACAAGAGGAGGCCAAAGCGAAGGGGCAAATGACCATAAGGGGGAATAGTAGATCCTCGCTGACCCCCTAGGTTTGATGTGGAGGTTTTAAAAGGGCCCCGCGGGGCAAAAAAAAATAAATAATAATAATAATCGAACGGCTGAATGGATTTGCACGAAACTTGGCAAAATTGTAGGGACTGGTAGCCCGATGTGCCTTTGCTAGGTCTCAATATATGTGCTTCAGTGGATTTTGAGAAATTAACGTTCAAAAAAAGATATATATCTGTAACAGCGCACCGCTTCGCGTACTTTTCGCGTTACGGAGCTTTGCGAAGCGAAGCTGATTGGCTCTCCGGTGTCTGTAAACATTCCAAACAGTACGTAGCGGCCGCCATCTTGTCTCTCGGTAGGATCGAGAGACAAGAGGAGGCCAAAGCGAAGGGGCAAATGACCATAAGGGGGCATAGTAGATCCTCGCTGACCCCCTAGGTTTGATGTGGAGGTTTTAAAAGGGCCCCGCGGGGCAAAAAAAAATAATAATAATAATAATCGAACGGCTGAATGGATTTGCACGAAACTTGGTAAAATATTAGGGACTGGTAGCCCGATGTGCCTTTGCTAGGTCTCAATATATGTGCTTCAGTGCATTTTGAGAAATTAACGTTCAAAAATAAGATATATATCTGTAACAGCGCTCCGCTTCGCGGAGATAAAATTATATCTGTATTACCTAGCTGTTGCTAACACCAGTTAGCGACGGCTAGTAGGAGATAGCGACCATCTTGGGCCCCACTTTGCATGTGAGTGATATTTATCACTAATGACATGCAAAGTGGGCATGCCAAGATGTTAGCGACTGGAAACAGTCGCTAACATCGCTATCTCCTATTATCAACTTTTGGAAATATTCGAGATAAGCGCGAATATCTCCAAAAAGTAACAGCTGCCCTGAGCAGTTCTTAGCCATGTTATCCAATGGGAGGTGGATAACATGGCTAAGAGCATTAGCTCGGTAATGCATGAATATCGCTGAGTTTTCAGCGATATTAATGCATTGCGGTCGTTTTTTATCGTATTTGCGATAAACCTTGATAATAGCAAGGTTTATCTGCGATAATTTCTGACGGTAAAAAAATCTTTGCAATGCATCGTTAGGGATAAATATCGCTTAACTTTGGTAATATGCCCCAACGTCTGTTAACGTTCGATTCGAAGGAAATCAGGAAGTGTTGAAAAACATTGTCTGCGCCATCTTGTCTTTTTTCAAATGCCACACTTTTGTCGTGCACGGCAGCCATTTTAGATGCCTTGACCAGACCCACTCTGTGCACGCTGTCGATCCTTAGCATGGCTCCCCACCCTCGCAAGCATCTCTCCCAGGCAGTGGTCACCCCCGCTCTCTGTCTTATGCATGGGTAATAAACCTCCCCCCATCTGCGCTGCTCTTCCCTGAGAATCACACCCTGTGCCCGCCCGACACCTCCCTTTCGCCCTATTCACTACCGCACCCTCTGACACTCCTTTTCCTCTGTGTCCGATTGTCCAGGCCGGTCCTAGGCTATCAGCTAGCCCTGCAGATGTAGTTTATGGCCACAGCTGTAAAGAATCACCCCTCTTCAAAGGAGTTATAGTAGATCAAGGCCCACACTCGATGAGATCCGTCACAGCAGAAGCGTTGCTATTATCTGAAAACCATCCTGTATTGTGATTGGGGAGGGGACCGAGCGTGAAGCGGAAGATTCCAGGGATGACTCTTTGTACATCAAAGTTTTTACAATTATGTGTCACATTAAAAATATATAGCACTCCGACAAAGTAGTAAGATTATAAAACTTTAATAATTTATAAATATATACAAGAAAACAAAAATAGTAATAACATATAAACATTTTTAGGGAAAAACAACGAAGTAGCGGTCGGCTGTGCGAATAGTCCCAACGCAGCACAACGTCCAGATTTCCGGCGTGGGGCGTCGCGGGGGGTGGGTCATCAGTAGCAAACTGTTGTGCGAATAGTTCCAAGGCAGCAGAACGCGCCGAAATCTAGATGACACGAAAGTGATGTCTAGTAAGTTGCCACCCAGCAAATAACGGCGTGGGGCGTCGCGGGGGGTGGGTCATCAGTAGCAAACTGTTGTGCGAATAGTTCCAAGGCAGCAGAACGATGGCACCAAGGTGATGTCCAGTAAGTTGCCGCACTGGTTTTGGTATCCTACAATGCTGCTCCGAATAACGGCGTGGGGCGCCCCGGGGGAGGCGGCGTGAACGGGCCTCTCCAGGTGGAGTGTCATCTGTTGTAGTGGGGCGCCCCTTTACCGTTTCAGTTGCCATTCCGTCCGTTTTTGGTCCACTGTGTCAAAAGCCGCAATTCAGCTGAGTTGCGCCCACTCTTGCGGTGCAGCGATAGGCGGCTGTCACAGGACTCTCAAAATGGCGGCAGGCTCTTTCCTTTTTGGGCCTGGTCCACTGAAATGGCCCTGGGACACCTTGGAAATCGGACGCTTGTCTGCTAGGTCTTGGACCCCATTCTCGAAAGCGTCCCCTCCGCCTTGAGAATTCATCAAAAGTTTTGGGGGGCCCGACTCCTGCAGGCTTCTGGTGGGGAGCGGCTGCCATGATTGCTCGCGGAATGACCACGACGGAGCTACGAGATGGTGGTGCTCTCATGCTGACGCCAGTTTAGTCTGAAACATCCAGAAACAAGGTGGGGCTTTCATCGTTTGGGAAAAAAAAAAAGTTTTCATCCAATGAAAAGTGTTGTTTTTAGGTCATATGATCAAGCCTTCCATCATTAGGAAACCAAAAGTAAAATGAACCAATGAAAAGTTTTATAAACAAGTCACATGACCTGTTATGCGGCATAGGGTATAAAATGCGGAGAAAATACGTTGGCACGTGAGGCGGCGTCAGTAGCGGACCGATGTGCGAATAGGCCGAAGGCAACACAACGCGCCAAGATCCGGATGGCACCGAGGTGGTGTCCAGCAAGTTGCAGCACTGGTGTGGCCATCCTACAATGCTGAAAGTCGGCGTGGGGCGCCCCGTTGGCCTGTGAGTTTGCGTCAGTAGCGGACCGATGTGCGAATAGGCCGAAGGCAGCACAACGCGCCAAGATCCGGATGGCACCGAGGTGGTGTCTAGTAAGTTGCCGCACTGGTGTGGCCATCCAACAATGCTGAAAGTCGGCGTGGGGCGCCCCGTTGGCCTGTGAGATGGCGTCAGTAGCGGACCGATGTGCGAATAGGCCGAAGGCAGCACAACGCGCCAAGATCCGGATGGCACCGAGGTGGTGTCTAGTAAGTTGTCGCACTTCTGTGGCCATCCTACAATGTTGAAAGTCGGCGTGGGGCGCCCCGTTGGCCTGTGAGATGGAAAAGTAAATTTTGCCATGTTCTGTGTCCCTACGTGTCCTCCATCTTATGTTATATGTGCATGATTAATATGCATATGTATTTCCCCATGATCGATTAAAGACGCAATTACAGTTGTGTCCATCTCTAGTATGCCAGTTTCCAGTTCTCGTGAAAGCTACGAGTATTAGGCCTATGTAAAGTTACGTTGCCACGTTTCTCAGTGTGCACGTTATTTCATTGTAAAGTCCCCGTTTCTAGGCCTCAAAAGGGCCCGGACACCAGATTCAGCTTCTGTCTCCTGAGCCCTTGCTGAGGAGCGATACAGCCCCCACCTGTATCCTCGACCCTTCACTTACTTCCTGCCTCACAGTGCCCGGCTCGGCCTGGCTCTGCCTACGAGTCTGCCAAGAGTATGTTATGATTCTAGTTATCAGTCCAGCCCTCCTTCTCTGCATTCCTAAACTACTGAATCGCATCAATAGTTTCCGTCACAGTCTAGCCTTTACGTCTCCATGTAAGAGAAATACTGTATTAATGGTCATTTAATATTCTTCATCACGCACTACATGTAGAATAATGCATGCTCCAGTCTTAGAGTCTGTTAGCCTCTCCCCTCCTGACTTTTAGTTTATATCAACATGTTCTCTAAACATTAGATACTAGATAGGGTTTAGGTACATGTCGCCCTGACTCTCCAGACTGCAGTCTCTACTCCTAGCACAGAGTTCATAGCCCCCAGCTTCTCCTAGTAACACGTCATTGTCAGTTTGCGCGCACCATTAGGTTAGAGGTCCCGGCTCCTTAGGTAGCCCCCTCCATGTTTCCGCCCCATTTATGACATATTCTGTTACGTTTACATCACATGTCTATGTATACGCCTCTTGTTACACCTACTTTCACCCTTATCTTTCGCGACTGCTATTGACCACACCCACTGCTCCGCCTACTGTATTCATTGTAATGCAACTGTTTTAGTATATATGCTTGTGTATTGTTATTAAATGTTAGCGCGCTCATCCCAGATCCAGCCCCGGCAGCTGCCGGGCCACGCCGATCCTGATCCTGCCCCGGCAGCGCTGCCATCCTATTCCTGTGCAGGTTGTCCTGTTCCTGTCCTTTATGCTGTATTAAACCTGCAAACTCCTACTACCTCGAATCTTGACTCTTATTTATTGAGCTATCTGTTATTGCTATGTCCAGTAAAACCTAGATCCGGTATTATTTATTTATATACCACATAATGGCGCCCGAACAGGGACTTGCCCTTTCCCCACGCGCCGGTGAAGCCACGCCGGCCCCCTGACCCTCTGCAGCCGTGACGGAACCATACCGGCCACGTGCAGATATTTCTGCTTCAAGTATCCCTCAGGCCCACGGAGGAGACGGAGGTGGCGGTCCAGCATCCAGACGAGGCGGTGAAGGAACGCGGCGAGTCCCGACCAGAGCCCAAGCCGAGAGTCCAAGGTCCGAGGTATCCGGAGGCCCACCCGTAACTGAAGTCCGAAAGTTCGTCCGTCCGGCGTCGAAGCAGTCCAGTCCAGTCCGAGGCCTTCCGTTCTTGCTGCCCGGTGAGTACCGTTGCTGGGGTAGTATCTAGACAGGGTTAATCTAATTGTCTCTGGTCCGAGGGGTTTGGTGGTACACAGATCCCAAAACGAAGTGTCCACTTCGGTGGATGCGGGTCCTGACGTGTCTCTTTATGAGACCGGTAAGTTTCGTACTGTTTCAGCAGTGCATCTAGTTTCTGTTCTAGTCAGTTCTGTTCTCGAGAAAATCCATGTATTCTGTTTTCAGTATTCCAGGTAGTATTCTGTTCGAACTGTTATTTCAAATGTCATTCATGTATTTTAATGTCGTGGTATGAGAGTGGTGTAATTATCGTGTTCATCGTGTATTGTATTGTGTCTAGATTACAGTTCAGTCATGCCGTTATTTTCCAGACTACGTCAGTTAAGAACTAGAAAAGGTCTGTTAGAAGAAGCAGTTCCTGTCCCGCCTAGGGACAGTCCAGGTCATTTTATGTATCAGAAGCATGGCATAAGTGCCATATTATATCTAGATTTATGGGTAGAGTATACCAAACAGTTAGAAGAAAAGTATAGATGGCCCGTATCGGGTACATGGGATGCCGAGTGCATCATGCGAGTAGAAGAAGCATTATGGAAAAAGAAAGCCAGACAGTCACAGAAAGATGCCATCGAGTTATGGCGCAAAGAATCTCATAAAAGAACCGAAAAAGAAATCAGAAAGTCAGAATTAAGTAGAGAATCCTTAGAACGAGCCCACGAAAGGGAATTAATCGAGATAGGTGAACGAGTCAAAACCGAACAGTCAGACAGACAGAGGCATGCCCTCACTAAGGGTATGTATCCTCTTCTTGCCGAGGGCTTGCCAAAAGCGACCCCGGAGGCATCCAGTAATTTTCCGCCACCATTAGTTCCGACCAAGCTACGTCACAAACCGACCGCAGCTGATATTTTCATTTCGTCCTATTTGGACGACACAGTCCTAGAGTATGCAAATCCTGTTCCGCCAGTCCCTGTAAATCATGCCATTCCTGCTCCTCCAGTCACCGGAGTACCTGCTACGGTACCCCCGGTCCAGCCTACATTACAACTTCCCGCCACTCTGCCAGCACGAAGAGTATCAGTCGACGATTCCAGTATAGGGGCCGCAGGAGGAGGTCCTCCTGGTACCCCGCCACCACACCAACGTTTAACATTAGTCGAGTTACATGAATGTGCGTTACAGCGTACGCCCAAATATAAGTCCGTTGCAGATATCCGACGAGCTCTCACTGAATGCCGCTATGATCCAGTCGCAGGTGATGATAGTACAGTCATATATTCCATACGTGTAAGACGGGTGACCGGGTATTTGGACACCCTACCAGACATGAAAGAAGATCTAGACAGAATATATCGTTTCATCCGTACAGGGGATGATCCAGAAAGTATTGGCGAAGCCATGTCTCAAAGGAAAGCTGAGATCCAGCTCATGCTATTAAAGTTTCTGATTAATTGTTTAATAAGGGAACAAGATTATCCGACTAAAGATCCGGCCGAAATGAGAATCCTGACAAGGTGGAGTGATAATATAGCCGAGGGTAAGCACAGAACTCAGTAGTATAGAGAGTATGTACAAGAGAATCCGTAAAGAAATAATAAAGTTACACGAACAACGTAAAGCAGCACAAGTAAGCGAGAAAGAAAATGACTCTTCTACTGAAGAGGTTGAGGACGAGAATCCCGCCAGAATAGCGAGGAAAATCTAGATTTCCAGACCGCCATTTACGCCTAGAACACAAGTCAGTTTTTCATCACCCAGCACCAGAACAAGGTTCTCTAGAACAAGTATTTCAAGCTACCGATCACATTCTGAAATCACGAATCGGTTATAGTGAGTTAAGTACTATGCATGAACAAGAACTAGTCCGATCAGCAGTCCGATGGATTACTGATTCTACCACTTTTCCAGATGAAATAGTGGCACAAATGTTTCTGAAATTGCCCCCAGCCGAGCAACGACTGGTGGGTATGTATATGATCCAGCACCTCATTACATTGTATGAGGGTCAACATTCTGATCCAGGTCCGTTACATGATGTCCTGAACGAGTTACTCCAGTATAGATGGAAAGGTTTAGGTACCGATTTAATCAGTGTCATTCTAGAACAGCGTCACAAATATAGAACATTTCTGAACCCGCATTTTGTTCATGTCTCACCTCCAGAAAGTAAACCGTTTTACATAGATAGACAGAATCCGTTACGAGAAGTACACCCAGTCAGGACAACAGATGGTGAAATGCAACGAGTGTTTGTTTATACTCCGATTACAAAGATGGAACTCTTAGAGATGAAGAAATTAATTCCCTGTCACGACAAAGATCCAGCAGGGTTCCACCGAGAATTAAAAGACATGCTCCGTATGGGAGAATACACGTATCCAGATATTATTAAAATGCTAAAGGTCCTGTTGCCCGCAGGGGTATACGAGAAACTCAAGGAAAAAGAATGGGAGGTGGGAGAGAAAAAGATCGATTGGGCAGTTCTAGAAGCTGAAGATAAGATACGAGTACCAGGTACCGGTCTTGGAGAGAAATGTAAAGAATTACCAGAACTATTAATACAAGTTTTGCCCAGATTATTAGCAACTAAAAAGGAAGACTGGGATGCAATCTCAGCCTGTAAACAGAAACAAGATGAAGACACTAGTGATTTTTATTCTAGATTTGAAAAATGTTTTATTATAAACAGTGGCCTCAAGACAAGTAGTGAGTCATACCCTCATCTTTTTGTTACTAAATTAGTCGAGAATTCAAGTCCACAAGTTAAGAATCGAGTTTTGAAAGTCGAAAGTACATGGCAAGCTAGTACCCCGTCCCAGATGTTACAGATGCTTCAGTATCACCAGAATAGAATCAGAGAAGAGCAAGATCACGAAAGAAAACGTATGAAAGACACGAAAATGAAAGTACTAGTTGCACAATCTGTTCCACAAGACAGTCAGAAGAGGGGTACGAATCAAGCCAGTCATCCTACAGTTCCCGTTAAAGGGACATGCAATTATTGTAAACAGCCAGGTCATTTTATAAACGAGTGTGCAGTTCTGAAACATAATATAGCCACTGGTAAAACTAAAGAAAGACCACGTCCGCCTAGACAAGAACAAGTTTCACAGACTTCTCAGCCACAGAATGCACAACAGACAGTTACAGTACCGCAGCCTATTGCTGCAACACAACATGTTACACAGCAGATGTACCAGTATGCACAGTCTGAGTATCCAGAGTATCAGCCATATTCATGAAACAGCCTAGAGAGGGAGGTAGGCTTGCCTCTCATCGAGATACCTGTAGATCAAGAAGGTCCCTATGTTCATAGTCAGGTACTAGGGAAAGACAGAAAGTTTCTGATTGATACAGGGGCAAGTAGGACCACCATTAGTCACGCCGAAGTTCCAGGGGCTCCGCTCTCAGGCTCTAGAAATGTTTCCCTTGGATTTTCAGGAAAGCCTATTGTAAACGAGATATCTAAGCCAGTTACTCTAGAAGTAGGTCCATTGTCCCGCACTACTGATCTGTTACAAAGTCATGTCCAGAAAATTTGTTAGGCATTAAGACACTGAAAGAATTAGGTGCAGTTATTTGCTGCTCCCCAGAGGGAATACGCCTGTTTCTACGTGACTTCAAGGGTCACTATGTATTACGAGATTTTGATCCGAGATTGTCTAATGTTCCGCAGCATCTATGGGCGCAAGGTCCAACTGATGTAGGTTATATGCAAATCACACCCCATCGTGTGACTCTCAAGCCAGGTGTAGTGTTACCACGAATCAGACAGTACAGACTGCCACCTGAGGCTGTAGCAGCCTTATCCAAAATTATTGACGAGCTCATGGCTCAAGGAGTAGTTGTAGAAACTGACTCCAATGTATGTAATTCTCCGATCATTCCAGTCATGAAACGTACTGATCCAAATGCACCCCCAGTATATCGATTAGTGATTGACCTACGAGAACTTAATAAATGTATTATTCCCCAGTACCCAGTTGTCCCAGATATTTCTTCCCTATTGACAGCCATTGATTCCGAAGCGTCATTTTTCACAGTCATAGACCTCAAGAACGCATTTTTCAGTGTCCCCATTCATCCAGACAGCCAGTTTCTTTTCGGATTTTGTTTAAATGGAAGGAGCTATATGTTCACACGAGCTCCTCAAGGTTTCACAGAAAGTCCTAGTATTTACAGTCAAGCGCTTAAGAGACAACTAGACAATATTCACATGCCAACTGACACTGCCCTGCTCCAGTATGTCGATGATCTACTGATCACAGCCCGTTCTGAACGTGCTTGCGAGCAAGCATCACTTACAGTCTTGTATTTCCTTGCCGAGATGGGGCACAAGGTGTCCCCTTCAAAGCTTCAATTCTGTGTCCAGCAAGTGATCTACTTAGGCCACTTACTGTCCAAGTGGGGTAGGCAGTTGACACCAGACCGTATCCAGTTAATAGCGAGTCTTCCTCAGCCCAAGACACAGAAGGAGGTACGTGCTTTTATCGGCCTTACTTCTTATTGCAGACAATGGATTCCTCAGTATGCATTTCTAGCTAAGCCACTGATACAGTTAACGACACAGGAGGCAGCCGTATCGACTGTTCTCCCTTGGACATCTGAACATACACTTAGTTTCAATGAGTTAAAGAAAGCTTTATGCCAAGCTCCAGTTCTAGCTACACCGAACTACAGTAAGCCTTTTACACTTTTCGTCACAGAACGCGAAGGTACAGCATTATCTGTTCTCACACAAGATCAAGCAGGACAATACAAGCCCTGTGCTTATTTTTCGAGCACACTAGATCCTGTAGCCCAGGCTCTGCCTGCGTGCCTCAAGTCAGTTGCAGCCACAGCACTAGCTATCAGACAAAGTGATTCCATAGTATTAGGACATTCCTTGACAGTACAAGTTCCACACTCCGTGGAAGTTCTTTTAAACCGAACACAAACTCAGCACTTGACAATTGCACGTTTAACAGGTTATGAATTGACACTGTTCCAGCCACACATAGAAATCAGACGCTGCAACGTTCTAAATCCTGCTACACTGTTACCGTCAGTTACTTCAAATCCTGCCACACACGACTGTGTGGAAGTAGTTAACATTATGACCAAGCCAAGACAAGATCTGACAGATATTCCATTACCAGATCCCGACCTGACACTTTATGTGGATGGTTCATGTATGAGAACAAGTACAGGAGAACTAGTAGCCGCTTATGCAGTGACTACTGACACTGAAGTTATAGAAACACACCGTATTGACACCCTGTCTGCTCAAGCAGCAGAGCTAGTTGCTCTGACACAAGCCTGCATACACGCCAAGAACCTGAAAGTTAATATTTATACAGATTCACGCTACGCATTCGGAGTTGTACACGACTTCGGAGTGCTCTGGCAGGAGAGAGGTTTCGTGACTTCTCATGGAACCAAGATTCAGCATGGTCTCCTTATTCAAGCTCTGTTAGATGCCATACATTTACCGACATCTATTGCTATCATGAAGTGCAAGGCACATACGAAAGTTACTGATATCATTTCCCAAGGTAATGATCTAGCAGATCGCACAGCCAAGCTTACAGCACAGACTCCAGACATTCCAGTTAATCCGACACGGACACATACTCCAGATCTGACTACATGTATGACAGTTAAGGACCCTACTCAAGATGTCATAGATATCCAGTTACATGCTACTCCCGATGAAATTAAGAAATGGTCCGAACAAGGAGGGGTCCAGACAGATCAGGGATGGGTAACGAAGGGTAGAGCCACATGGTTTCTCCCCGACTCTATGGTTCAAGTCATTATCAATACCGCACATAGTCCAGCACATTTAGGAGAAAAAGCTATGTTAGACAGTATCCAGAACATTTGGTTCAACAAGCATTTACGAGCTGCAGCCAAGCAGAAAGTCCGTACCTGTATGATATGTTGCCAGTTTAATCCAGGTAAAAGTGTCCCGGTGGAACAAGGTGGATTCCAGCCCCCTGACCACCCTTTTGAAGTCCTCCAGATGGATTATATTCAGATGGAGCGATGTCGAGGTTTCAAGTATGTCCTTGTAGTTGTATGCTCTTTGTCCAGGTGGACAGAAGCATATCCAGTTCCAGATTACACAGCCGCGACCACTGCCAAGCAGTTGGTTCGTGAATTCTTCCCCCGTTATGGACTCCCTAGAGTCGTATATTCTGATAACGGCCAGCCATTCTCATCTGAGCTCATGAAACACATTTCCCTGTTGTTAGGGTACCAGTGGAAGTTCCATTGTGTACGCCATCCTGAAGCAGCCGGTCTCGTAGAGAGACATAACCAGACCCTGAAAATCCGCATTGCCAAGATTTGTAAAGAGAAAGGTGTGGACTGGCTAGTAGCTCTGCCAGTCGCTTTGTTTTATATGCGCATGGTCGCACATTCCAGATCAGGTCTGTCCCCGTACGAGGTCGTATTCGGCCGCCCCCCTAATATGTGGGGTACACCTAGACCTCGAAGTATTACCGATGTTTCAAGTAATATGCTGACAGATTACCTAGCTTCCTTGATGTCTGCCCTACACTCTTGTCGTTCACAGGTTGCCGCCGCATTTCCAGACAATACCGAGGTGGCACCGCATGAAATCGTTCCCGGATGCATGGTTCTTGTCCGGAATTTTGATCGTTCAAGTCCGCTGGAGCCTCGCTGGAAGGAACCCCGACAGGTCCTCCTGGCCACCCGTACTGCCGTCAAGCTGGAAGGCAGGAAGGGCTGGGTCCACCTGTCACATGTGAAGAAATTTTATGGATTGAAGCCTGTTTTAAAGAACATTTCCCAGGATTTAAAAGACTGCCAAAGTACTATTCTTAAGGACTGTCCCGCAAAAGACAATGATACTGAACCCTCCCTGTTAGAGAAAACTCCGCAACAGGAGTATAAGCAAAAATTAAGGTCTAGTAAAATAAGTCAGCCAGTTTGATTGTCTAAGTCCTCCCCTAGGTGAAACGGTTAGACCGGTTTCTGACATGTATAAAATAGACCCCCATAGTGAGAGAGTTAGTCAAAACTCAATCCGATGTATCGTTTTTCTAAGTTTCATATTGTTTTTCAGCCTCATGATTACCTGCACCAGTTATGCATTTTATTTGTATTTTCTAGTTTCTCATGTAAATAAGTCTTCTATTGCTACAGTAGAGCACACGTTTAGTGATCTGCCTCCTCATGAACTCTCATATCGTCTTGCTATGCGTAATAATTCCTTTATCCGCATGTTACATTATTCACACCAGACCAGCAATGCCACTAATTGTTGGGTGTGTGGTCGACTCCCCCCTTTCCAGACACCGAAGGGAGTTCTGCCACTCTTTCCTTATCCATTTTCACATAATGGTTCATGTGGAGCATGGTCCACGTTAACGTCATCCTCAACATATAAGTCTTTTCTTAACAGTACATGTTTTCCAGACAAGCAAGGTCTTCCCCACAGAACAGGGTTAGATCTAGAAAATGAAGTTTATAATTTAGGTAATTATTCTTCGAATTTCATGGTCCTGAATGTTCAGTCTGATACTACTCCAGACTTACCTGCTATGTCAGTATTACCAGTTAAAGGCGAATTATGTGTCCGAAAGAATGGTTCCGTACATGTAGGACATAGTGATTGTACTACTATTGTCAAGTATAGTGACAGTAGGAATTCTATTTTTAAAGCTTCACGTCATTCTTATTTTGTTTGTGGTCAGACCGCATATGTTCGTCTGCCCCTCGATTGGGAGGGAACCTGTTACATTGCATTCCTACTGCCACCAGTTTTTCTAGCCCCACCTGACTATCATAGGAATTCCCACCTAGTACATACTAGACACAAGAGAGACCTCCCGATTGTCGATTATACTGAAACTGCTCTAGAACAATATATAGATATCAATAAAGGTGTATTTCCCTATTTAGGTACTGTCGTAAATAGTAAACTGATACGTAGATTAACGAGAACCCTTGAAGCAGTAGTGATTGAGACTACTTCTGCTCTAAGTAACTTAACCGAAGAGCAATCCTTTATGAGAATTGTCGTGCTCCAGAATCGTCTCGTCCTTGACGTCATACTGGCCGATAGGGGCGGGGCTTGTAGAGTCATCGGATCTAGTTGCTGCATTTTCATTCCTAATAACGCGCCGTCTGTTTATTCAGCTATAACCAGACTCCATAAAATTGCCCATATGTTACACCAAGATCCAGGCACCTGGACATGGTCCGGTTGGTTCTGGAATATAATTTCCGCCTGGGGATGGAAAGTATTGTCATTTCTGGGTAATGCAGTAGCGATCATATTCAGTTGCTGCCTCTGTATACAATGTGGCCCTGCGATTTGCGGCATTTGTGCTACCTCTTGTATTCCTAGTCCCAAGTCCCGTTCTAAATCCCGTTCCAAGAAAATTCGAGACGAGCAAATGATACTGTATGAAATGATAGATGGTATCATGAATATTGATGTTTCCTGATGGAAACGTAGTGACAAGGAGGGAATGTGGAAAAGTAAATTTTGCCATGTTCTGTGTCCCTACGTGTCCTCCATCTTATGTTATATGTGCATGATTAATATGCATATGTATTTCCCCATGATCGATTAAAGACGCAATTACAGTTGTGTCCATCTCTAGTATGCCAGTTTCCAGTTCTCGTGAAAGCTACGAGTATTAGGCCTATGTAAAGTTACGTTGCCACGTTTCTCAGTGTGCACGTTATTTCATTGTAAAGTCCCCGTTTCTAGGCCTCAAAAGGGCCCGGACACCAGATTCAGCTTCTGTCTCCTGAGCCCTTGCTGAGGAGCGATACAGCCCCCACCTGTATCCTCGACCCTTCACTTACTTCCTGCCTCACAGTGCCCGGCTCGGCCTGGCTCTGCCTACGAGTCTGCCAAGAGTATGTTATGATTCTAGTTATCAGTCCAGCCCTCCTTCTCTGCATTCCTAAACTACTGAATCGCATCAATAGTTTCCGTCACAGTCTAGCCTTTACGTCTCCATGTAAGAGAAATACTGTATTAATGGTCATTTAATATTCTTCATCACGCACTACATGTAGAATAATGCATGCTCCAGTCTTAGAGTCTGTTAGCCTCTCCCCTCCTGACTTTTAGTTTATATCAACATGTTCTCTAAACATTAGATACTAGATAGGGTTTAGGTACATGTCGCCCTGACTCTCCAGACTTCAGTCTCTACTCCTAGCACAGAGTTCATAGCCCCCAGCTTCTCCTAGTAACACGTCATTGTCAGTTTGAGCGCACCATTAGGTTAGAGGTCCCGGCTCCTTAGGTAGCCCCCTCCATGTTTCCGCCCCATTTATGACATATTCTGTTACGTTTACATCACATGTCTATGTATACGCCTCTTGTTACACCTACTTTCACCCTTATCTTTCGCGACTGCTATTGACCACACCCACTGCTCCGCCTACTGTATTCATTGTAATGCAACTGTTTTAGTATATATGCTTGTGTATTGTTATTAAATGTTAGCGCGCTCATCCCAGATCCAGCCCCGGCAGCTGCCGGGCCACGCCGATCCTGATCCTGCCCCGGCAGCGCTGCCATCCTATTCCTGTGCAGGTTGTCCTGTTCCTGTCCTTTATGCTGTATTAAACCTGCAAACTCCTACTACCTCGAATCTTGACTCTTATTTATTGAGCTATCTGTTATTGCTATGTCCAGTAAAACCTAGATCCGGTATTATTTATTTATATACCACAAGTAGCGGACCGATGTGCGAATGGGGCCAAAGGCAGCGCAACAATATTTTCTGACTGACACCACAAGGCGCTGAGATGCCAAGATCCGGATGGCACCGAGGTGATGTCTAAGTTGCGGACTGATGTGCGAATGGGGCCAAAGGCAGCGTAACAATATTTTTTGTATGGAAGATACCACTAGGCGTTGAGATGCCAAGATTCGGATGGCACCGAGGTGATGTCTAGCAAGTTGCTGTACTGGTGTGGTCATCCTACAATGCTGAAACTCGGCGTGGGTCGCCCCATTAGCCTGTGAGATGGCGTCAGTAGCGGACCGATGTGCGAATAGGCCGAAGGCAGCACAACGCGCCAAGATCCGGATGTCACCGTGGTGGTTTCATAGTTGAGAGGCACTTCATCTGCAGTGGGGCGCCGAGATCCGGATGGCACCGAGGTGATGTCTAGCAAGTTGCTGTACTGGTGTGGTCATTCTACAATGCTGAAAGTCGGCGTGGGGCGCCCCATTAGCCTGTGAGATGGCGTCAGTAGCGGACTGATGTGCGAATGGGGCCAAAGGCAGCGCAACAATATTTTCTGAAGAGAAGACACCAAAAGGTGCTGACATTCCAAGATCCGGATGGCACCGAGGTGGTGTCTAGCAAGCTATGCAGTTGAGTTGTGTGCGCACTTGCGGCGAATAGGTCGAAGGCAGCATAACAATATTTTTGAATAGAAGACACCACAAGGCGTTGAGATTCGGTTACCACCGAGGTGATGTCTAGCAAGTTGCCGCACTGGTGTGGCCATCCTACAATACTGCTCCGAATAACGGCGTGGGGTGCCCGAAGGGGGGGGGGGGAGCCGGCGTGAATGGGCCTTCCTAGGTGGAGGCTCGTCTGCTGTAGTGGGGCGCCCCTTTACCGTTTCAGTTGCCATTCAGCTGAGTTTCGGCTGCTCTTGATGCTACAGCGACAGGCGGCTGCAAGAGGACTCTCAAAATGGCGGCCTGTTCTTTGGATTTGGGCCTGGTCCACTAAAATGGCCCTGGGACACCTTAGAACTCGGACGCTCGATTTTTTTTTCCTTTCCTGTACATGCAAAAAAAGGTAAATGCCCGGTACGTTACACGCTTCATCTGCCACGATGAACTCTCCAGAGGAACCGGAAAAAAATATAGTTGTGGTAACTATACCATGCATCGTCATATGGAGAGGTGGCACCAATTAATTATAGTGCTGCATAAAAGAGAGATTTGGAGGAGAACCCCTGACCTGCTAGTACATTCATCAAAGAAGTGGCACTGAGAGCTTCAGAGGCAAGGGAAACGGTCCCAAATATTTAGAAGAACTTTGGAAAGATTAAAATGACATGTTTAGATTGTGGCAAATTAATTTCATGTGGACAGATGAGTGTTACTCTAATAAATACAGCATATGAACATCATCATAGTCGATGGTTGGTAGAGACATTTTGACTATATCCTGGACCTGCCCGTCCTCGCCCAAAATGGCGCCGGAATAAATGGGACTCGTAACTCCTTGTTGTGTACTGGTTGCAGAACCTTGAAATCACGAGATACGTATGCAGTTTTGAAGCACATGGCGGGCGGGGACGAGAATTGATTGACTATTTCGACATCCCTATTGATATTAAGTTCTGATGTGTTATTGATTACTGTACTGTTGAAAGTTCGAATTAACGTCACCCATGGTACTTGCCCGCAAATGTATATCTAGATAATTTTATTGTAACTGGCCCTGTCGTATTTTAATTATAAAATGTACGTCCACCGATTCCGTAACTGTTAGACACCTTAGTTCTTGCAACCTAATGGCCCGCCCGTTACGTTCCTCTACAGTGTAAATGTCTATTCATCATATACGATTACAGTTTGCTCTGTGGCAGGCCCACGTGGTTATAGGCTCGTATTTGTATAATGAAATTTTCACAATAAAGGTTTTTAAAAGAAAACATGGTAGTAGTATATACATTGGTAAAGTTTTTAATAATAGTGACTGTTTTAGAATCATTAAAAGGCAAGTGAAATAAAGCAGACCAATTACATGAAGGGTAAAAGGTATAATACGAAGGAACGCAGTAAAGATAAATGGTCAAGGGCTGTTGTGTTTTCTATTCCTGCAACATAAAGTGATCGATAAGAATCTCATATTCAGGCGTATCGGCGACTAAGACAGCAGGTCGACCCTCTTTTGCTCAACGGCTCCGTCATGGGACGAAGAAACGCTCTTTTTCTCGAAAAAATAATATATTTTACTTGCAGGACAGTTGTAAAATTTCCGGGAAAGTACATTAGCCTGGAACATTATAACATATATTTAAGAAAAAATAATGTTCGGAAGTAATGAAAAGCGTAATTTTTAGGTCATATGACCAAGCCTTTCATCATTACAATAAGAAAAGTAAAATGAACCAATGAAAAGTTTTATTAACAAGTCACATGACTTGTTATGCGTACGTTACGCGCTGCGCGCCCCGGATGACTTCCGGATGCGCTAACGCGGCGCGTCATATGACGCATTACGCGACAACGCAGGTACAGAATATAGTCAAAATATCTCCACCAACCAGCGGTCGGAACACAACCCCTTTCAGCAGGCTAAATAGTTCTGTTAAATGACAACAGAAGGGACAGGCAACAAGAACCATCAGTCAAAGAGGGGAGGGCTAGTTCTTCTCTACCGGGTTACATTGGGGCGCTATCGGAACTGATCGAATTGGTAGTCTACAGTGTTTCTGGATGTTTCAGACTGAAGCTGGGGTTAGCATGAGAGCAGCACCATTTCGTAGCTCCGTCGTGGTCATTCCGCAACCAATCATGGCAGCCGTTCTTTATCGTTATTTTGGGCGGGGTGGGTGGCGGAGCCGAGCTGTTTTGCAGCCATCATTGTGTGGAGTTCAGTTCATCTCACTAGTTTTGTATTTGTCATGAGGGGTTGTTCCTAATGTTTCTATTTTAGCGAGGTCAAAAAGAGATCCCATTAGTGGCCTACTGATTTTGCTCGATTCCTTTTCTTTTTTTTTTACACGATTTTTCGTTATCTGCAAAGACTAAACAGAGTATTGCGACTCTGTGTTTGTTTGTAAATAGAGAATGAACCAAAGAGAACTAATTCTAAAACAGTAAATACTTGGATAACAATCAATCAAATGGAGAGAGAAGCAGGCACGACGGATTACAACGGGGGCAAAGGCCTGCGTTAACTACCTTTCACTATCTGCAAAGAGAGAGTACTCCTAATAGAAATGAGGGGAGGGGGGCACCATTCAAAGCAGATCAGTGTGCATAAACACGAAAATGTTTTCACTTACCACGTACTTGATATTCGACAGCTTATGATATTTGCTATTAAAAAACCATTGAAATTCACTGAAAAAACCATAGGTTATAGACCATATATAGTTAGGAATTAGCATTTACAAAACCTTGAAAATTCACTGAAAAAACCATAGGTTATAGACCATATATAGTTAGGAATTAGCATTTAAAAAACCTTATTTTACTCAACCCAAAACCATTGAAATTCCATATATAGTTAGTTGCACTAACTATATATCGCGCACCCGCAATCCACTGCTGATCATGTCACATATTACATCATTCATGACATGGTCAGTGACATCACTGATGACATCACTGATGACATCTCAAATGACATCACTGATGACATCACTGATGACATCTCATTTGACATCATTCTTGTGCTAATACGATAAACCTCTTCAGACTCTAATATAACCTTAGATACACTCAGTGTATACAGACACTCACACACTGCCACTCATCCATGGAGTTACTCACACACCCAGTCAGTCATGCAAAGAAACAATCTCACCTCCATTTCTTCAACTATACAGTTAAACACACCTTACTTATTGAAACATATACTAACACATATTTACTCTCTTATACAATCCCTGATACAAGTTCACAATGATCGATACAACCACTCACTCATTCAGTGGCTCTCATGCACAGTTATTTATATATGCCAACTCTCACATGTACTGTGTTTTACATATGTACTTACTATGACATGTAGCATTGAGATATCCATTCACTCATCAATACACTCATGCACACAGTCAACTGCCCATGTAGCTGTTTCCACATGCACTCTTGAACTCATACACCTAGTGAATAAACTGCTCACACATCTATGCATAGAGTCACACACCTTCCAGCCACCCCCACACAAACTCAATCTCCCATAGAAATACTTGGGCAACCAATTAATAACACATATAGCCTCTCGTATAGCTAATGATCAACACATGCAGCAGTTTACATAACAACAGACATAATGATGCACAAATTAAGACAGTTTAGTCACTAACCCATGCATTCAGTGAGACACATTTAATCACTCACTCATACAGTCAGTCACGCACCTACTAAATCCTTCATCCAGACACTTATACATCCACTCATTCTTCAATATGTAAGACATATTTTAACTTTACAGAAACATACAGTCACTGGATGTTGTCATCAGTGATGTCATCAGTGATGTCATTTGAGATGTCATCAGTGATGTCATCAGTGATGTCACTGACCATGTCATGAATGATGTAATATGTGACATGATCAGCAGTGGATTGCGGGTGCGCGATATATAGTTAGTGCAACTAACTATATATGGAATTTCAATGGTTTTGTGTGAGTAAAATAAGGTTTTTTAAATGCTAATTCCTAACTATATATGGTCTATAACCTATGTTTTTTTCTGTGAATTTTCAAGGTTTTGTAAATGCTAATTCCTAACTATATATGGTCTATAACCTATGGTTTTTTTAGTGAATATATATATATATATATATATATATATATATATATATATATATATATATATTCCAAGTTTCGCCTGCCTCACAATGGGATGGTGGGAACAGAATGGGCATGGCAATCGGATAATGACAAGTTCCTAAACAAAATAGTTCTATGGTTACGTTTCATAAACGATTTACTCATCATTTGGGATGGGTCAGAAGATGAGTTCAAAGAGTATTTTATGATCCTCAATGATACACCAGCCAATTTTAAGTTCACATATGATCTGAGTAAAACGAGAGTTACCTTTTTAGACACGGAAATTTACATGGTCCAAAATGAAATCCATACAACCTTGCATAGAAAAACTACTGCCACCAATGCTACTTTACATGCTGGGAGTTTTCACAAACAAAGTCTATTCTAAAATATCCCCTACGGATAGTTTCTGAGACCAAGATGTATATGCTCAGAACCCGGTGAATGGATGAAAACCAGTATGCATACAGAAAAGAGATTTGAAAAAAGAGGAAATGCGAAAAAACAAATCGAAACAGGCTGGGAAAGGGCAAACAAAATGAAGACATTAGACCTGTTTAAGCCAAAACCAATAAATGATCAAAAAGTTTCAGAATCTGAGCAATAAGATTTATCACAACTTTCTCCAAAGAATCAAAAAAGATCAGAGATGTGTTAAAAAGGAACTGGAAAATCTTACAGCTGGACAACACAGTCGGAAAACTGATGGGAAATGCTCCAAACATCACATATAGACGAGCAAGAAATCTGAAAGATCGTCTAACTCAGAGTCACTTCCAAAAGGAGAAAAACAAACAATGGCTACAGAGTAAAGGCTTCAAAAATGCCAGAATTGCAAAGTCTGTCAAATCGCAAAAAATACTCAGGATATAAAAATGGCGGATGGAAGAATCTGGAACATTCAGGAGTTAATTACCTGTAGAAGTCAGTACATTGTATATGCCCTTTACGATACATAGGCAGCACAAAGTGTGAACTAAAAAAGCGCATCCTTGAGCACGTCAGAGCAACCATTCATAAAGATTGAGGAAATGCGGTTGCAAAGCATATGCAAACGAACCATGAAGGAAATTGGAAACTATTAACGTTTTTGGGAATTGACATGCTAAAAAAACAAGTGAGAGGAGGTGACAGAGAAAGAACATTACAACAAAAAGAATCACGTCATTTTAAACATAAGTTCTCTGACCCCTCATGGCTTGAATCAAAGTGAGGAACTTTATATTAATTTATAAAGGACACTGGTTGTATGCTTGAACTGTAACTAATTTCAAATGACAGAAGCCTCCTTTAATTAGTTTTAGTGGCATGAACTAAAACATTTTTTTTTTATTTTGTACTTAGGGTCTTGAAGAAACTAATTGGTTCTTCACTATGTATATAGTCACACAAAAAATCAAAAAAGAGAAAGAAAAAAATATGGTGCATCAAATAATCAAGAATCATACGCACCAGCACTTCCCTGCCTATATCAATAGCTACTGCCAAATATTTAGGATGGGCATGGTTGGTTGGTTAGACAGAAGCTTTTAGATCATTGATTCTGTCCTTGTCGCAAAGGATCACTGATTTGGTTAGACAATGTATAAAATGAGTATCTGCATTTTATATCTAATTTCTACAAAGCAATTATACTGTGTTTTCAAATTACCTGCTTGTAGATTATATTTTAATTAGTTTTTTTATTGATTGTAAATTACTGAAACATAATGGAATTTCTATGCTTTTATGAGTGAACCTCGAATAAAGCTAAATTTGATTTAATAATGTAATGATTAACTGAAGTGGTTCATACTAGAGGAGGACACTCTTTTTGAAAATAATTTTGATAGTGTTTGGAACAATCATGTCATGCATAAACAAAAGGAGAGTTTATTTATTGATATTAGGTGTGACCAAGTAACATCTACAATATGTGGGAAATTGTGAAATTTAAACTAAGAAAAATATGTACATTACAACTACCATAATGCCCTCGTAGTAAAAACAGGATATGATGCGAATATCTTTTAAAACTGTGCTAGAGGAAGGGGGCGTTACCGTGAGAAAGGTCTCGGCTGAGACCGAAACGTTGGTGGTTTGTTTTCGTGCTAGAGAAAGAGCATGTTTAAAACTGAAAAATAAATTCCTGCACAAGTTTTGAATCAACGAAGTCCGAGTGCAACCTCTTTATTCCTCTTGGGGAAGAGTGTGAAAATTAATGGCAACCGGGCTCGGTTGCAAGGTAACGCACCGCTTGGAGTTCCCTGTGCCAGCGAACGGAGCTGAAGGTCTGGAGTGTGTATGTATATATATATATATATATATATATATATATATCCATCCATCCATCTCCCAGGGCCGCACTCCCAACAGGCTGCACCATCCGGCAATGCTGCTCCCAGATAATTTTTCAGCGACCTGATGCTTCTTTCTCGAAGGTCATTTGCATATTGAAACACACAGGCGGTTCTCATTTCAGCATTTATTCGCGCTAAGTGCGCGCAGTGCATATTGGGCTTTGTGGTACAGGAGAACAAATGTATTACCCATCGTAGGTCCTGTGAGTCAATTCAATATTTTACTAGCATTTCTTTTTTTCACCCTCAGTGGGCTCCGGAGCAGCAAGCAAGATGAATTTGTCAGTCTGTTGTACCGCAAACGGGTCTTGAACAGTTCCGACCCTCGGCCTTCCTTTCACTTTTTGGGAATGTTGCTGCCCCTCACGGTAGGATCGACCGTGCACAAACATCTCACACCAAACATCCCAGCTTTCAGGGGCGCACTCCCAACAGGCTGCACCATCCGGTGATTACACAATGACATAATCTCGCAATGCTGCTCCCAGATAATTTTTCAGCGACCTGACGTGTTTCGAGGCTCTCTGCATCTTTCTCGAAGGTCATTTGCATATTGAAACACACAGGCGGTTCTCATTTCAGCATTCATTCGCGCTAAGTGCGCGCAGTGCATATTGGGCTTTGTGGTCCAGGAGAACAAATGTATTACCTATCGAAAGCTGGGATGTTTGGTGGAAGATATATATATATATATATATATATATATATATATATATATATATATATATACACCTATGTATATGTATATGTTTATGTGTATATATATATGTATATATATATATATATATGTATATATATATATATGTATAATATCCAAGAAGTGACACACACAGATAAATTCACCTGTTATGTTTAGTTAAGTTATACCCCAGCAAGTCTGACCCTGTCCTAGTTGTACAAAGCACCGACGACTACAGCAAGACCCTGTTGGAAATGTACCCCAAGGTGTTCAACGGCAAGATTGCAGCCTTGAAGGGGTACCAACACAAGATCCAAGTAAAACCACAGGCTATACTGGTTGTACACAAGACAAAAAACCTTCCATTTGCAGTAAAGGATGAGGTGAAAACACAATTGGAGAAGCTGCTAAAGGAGGGCATCATAGAACAGGTGGAAGCCACGGAATGGGTTGCTCCTTTGGGCGAAGCTAAATGCCCAATGGGCAAATTGAGGTTGTGTGGACCTGCGTGACCTCAACAAAAACATAATCGTCTAACAATTTCCCCTTCCCAAAATAAGTGAAATGCTGGCTACAACAAAGGGGGTCAAATGGTTTTCGACTATCGACTTAGTCGGCGTATCACCAGGTTCCACTACATCGTGACAGCAAAAATCTCACTGCTTCCATCACACCCTTCAGGTGTTTCCAGTTCACAAGGGTGCCATTCGGACTAGCATCCGCAAGTGATGTTTCAAAGACTTATGAGCAATATATTCAAGGGAATTTCAAGAATATTGATGTTCAAAGATGACATCCTCATGATGGGAAGGACCAGGGAAGAACACAACGAGAAAATAAAACAGGTACTAGAAATATTGGAGGCAAAGGGACTCACAGCAGAATACAGTAAATGCAAATGTGCGTGTGAATCTGTTAATTACCTGGGACACGAGATCAACGGTAATGGAATCGGCCCAAAGAAAGACTTACTCGATGCTATAAGGAACTCTCCGGGACCCAAAAACAAGAAGAGATGAGATCTTTCCTGGGTCTTGTAGAATTTTACGCAAAATTCATCAAGAACTTTTCGAGTAAAACCTACGATCTACGACAATTAATAAAAAAGAGGAACAAATTTGAAAGGAGCGTCACTTGCCAAAATGCATTTGACACACTGAAAACGGAATTGTGCAGCGCAATGCCCTTGCAAGGATTCAACCCTTTGCTCAATAATACCATCACAACAGATGCAAGTTCAAAGGGACTTGGGGCAGTTCTAACCCAAAAAGGCAACAAAGGAGCAGATTGCACCATTGCATTTGCATCACGGTCCTTGACCCCAACGGCGGAAAAATACTCTGTCATCAAACGTGAGGCATTGGCATGCGTGTGGTCATTGGAACACTTCCGCAATCTCGTGTGGGTAAACAAAGTCGCCCTATGCACTGATCACCAAGGTGTGGACAACGAAAGGCCTGTATAACGCATCCCCCTAGGTTAGCTTGCTTATCCATGCACCTTTTTGATTACAACTACAGCATTCACTATGTTCCAGGGGTGAAAAATGTAGTAGCAGACTTTCTGAGCAGAATGCCCGTGGAAACTGCAGAACTAAACACTACAAATGAAGTTGAGAAGTATTGTATAGACAGGATGAGTGGCTAACAGAACAAGAAAAGGACGAAGACATGCATCAAATAATCAAAATGTTGGCAGGAGGATGGACACACAAAATGTTATGTTATGTTACGTGGATTTGTACTGCGCACAGCTGCCCCAGCTAAGGGGCGTCCCGGCGCACGGCAAGGTACCACGCAACAACCACAGAGACACAACAGCTAAAGAAAACCCAGACAGGTTTTATTTAAAAAAGGAAAGTTTTAATCGCCCTACGAAAGGACAAAAGATCCTCCGACAGCCGAATCCCCACCGGAAGGGAATTCCACAGTTCGGCCGCTTTAACCCGGAAAGACCGGCCTCCAACACGGCACAACTTGTATCTAGGGATAATGGTGAGAGCTTGACCCATAGATCTCAGATCTCAAAAACAACCTATCTGAGACTCGGAGGCATTTTTATGAAGTCAGGAACGAACTGTCCCACAAGAACGGTTTACTGTTAAGAGCTGGTAGAGTAGTTCCTCCCACCACACTAAGAAAGAGAATTCTGCATTTATGCCACAAAGGACACTTAGGCATAGTAAAATGTAAAAACAGAGTGAAAGAAAACTACTGGTGGCCAGGTGTAAGCATTGAGGTAGAAAGGATGTGTCTACACTCAGACAAAACCCAGATAACCCTTAGACCACTCCTTCACACCATCACTTGCCCCGCCATGCCTTGGGAAAGGGTGGGGGTGGACATTATGGGCCCAGTACAGGAACATGAAGAACAGTGGTACATAATTGTCATCATAGACCATTTTACGAAATTGCCAGAACTCAACTTTACCACCAGAGCTGATTCAAAGACTGTGGTAGAGTTTTAGACGGCGTGTTCATACGGGAAGGGCTCCCAAAACAAATTGTTAGTGACAGTGGGCCACAGTTCATATCAGAAGCCTTCAAGGTAAACACTTCTAGACACCAAATTGAGCATAAAACCAATGTACCACCCATCCAGCAATGGCACAGTGGTGCGCTTCAACAGAGTCATCAAGGGTATCATACAGCTGGCCAACAGCAATAAGCTAAGCTGGAAAAAAGAGATCCTTAAGACCTTGTGGGCCTACAGAATCACACCTTGTGACACCCCTGGTCACAGCCCATTTGTGCTCATGCGAGGTAGGACACCCCTCACTAAAGACAACGTGGGGTGGACATTAGCAGCAAAAAGAGTGCACTGGTCTACTGACCAAGTGAGGAAAAGAGTTGAGCAAGTGCAGCACAATTGCAAAACCCAATATGATATTAAACACACCTGCAAACCAGTACAACTCTCAGTTGGAGACAAAGTAAAAGTTAAGTGGGCACATAGGGAAAGGGAAGGACAAGTACTCCCCACCCCTGTCTGTGAGCGAGGTTTATTGTAACTCTGCTCTTTTGAGCGATGGTAGGGTGTGGCACTTCTCTGCCCTCTCTGTATGCAAACCCTTCTCAGTGACCCCTGACATTACACCCATTAAAGAATCTGGCAGTGAACAAACCTGCGCTAGTAAGAGCAACAATGCCCTATCAGATTCCTCTGACAGTGAGCCAGATCGTGAACCTGTCAACTCGAGCTGAGACACCCAACACGGCTGCTCCTACCACAACTGAACCTACCACAACTGACAACGCACGAGCCACCACCCAGAGCACAGATACAAGTAGGGTAGTCCGGTTATTGCCCCCCACTCCTGGACGCCATCAGTCACCCCTTGTCAGTACCAGCAGAAGTGGTATGAGAGTGTTACCACCGGTAAAACTCGGTGACTAGGTTTGTGATTGATCCTTATGCTATATCTCTCCCTCTCCTTTCCAGCCTTCTCACCTTCTTTATTCCCTTCCTTCATTCCTTTGGGGGATGATGTGTTATGTTTAGTTAAGTTGTGTGCACTCCAGGACACCGTATATGTTTGCATGTGCGTGTGTCCCTGCGAGGACACCGTACTGTTGTTGACCTCACCAGCTGTCCGTAGTATGACAGTTGACAGCTGGTGATCCTGTGAGCAGCTACTGTACCGTGCGCCCTGCATTCGGAGCCCGTGTTGGCAAATACTAATAAAGAACTTACATCTATCAAGACGTACGTGGTGTTCTTTACATCACCAAAGAACAAAAAAATATTTCCACTACAACGTTTGAGCTTCTGCCTTCCTCACATAGTACAAGATGGTTTACACAGTGGCTGCACAGATGACACAGCTGAATTTTCAAAAAGCTTTATGAGTGAAGATTCCATTTGGAATGTGGAATCCATGCAGTCCTGATAGCTCTTGAGATATGCAGTAATCAGGTGGTATTGTCAGTAATATTCATTCCATGTGGATGCAGTGATTTTAAACGGTATATCCTGAAGTTTTCTCTGGAGTCCAGTAGTTCTTCCTTTAAGACATGTTCCACAGAGAAAATCCGATAGTAAATGATACACAAGGTTAAAATGATTGACTACAGGCTGGTCTAGTTTTTTATTAATTATTGCCGATTTGTGGTTCCTGAATTGTGTACGGAGGTCATTCACTGTACAAATTTTTTTCTTACAGCTTTGGTACTGAATCACATAAATAATGCATGTTGAGCGACATATAAGTTGCTGTCTTATTCCATAGGTCCTTCTCGTAACAGAATTAGTTACTGATGGTTTGTAAATAGTATTGACACATGATCCACCTTTTAGTCACAGCAATGATTCCTTGCATTTGTTACAACGTGCTTGAGTTCATCTCTCACAATAAGAGACCCTAAATTGGGAGCTCTGTGGTAAGCAGACTGGAGGTTTAGAAAAACCTTTTTCAATTTTTCACAAGTGAACAGTAAGGTAAATGTTTATTGTATTATATTTCTGTAGCTGGGAGATAATGGATGATAGCCAACCACAAATGGAGTTCTGTCACTTTTGTTTCTGCTGTTGGTATTCCAAATAAGTGCTTGCCTTGGTAACTGCAAAGACTTGTCAATTTTTTGCTGTATGATATGCAGAGGAAACCCTTGTCTTTTAAAAAAATGTAGCAAGCTCCTGTAGATGGTCTTTACAGGTGTTTTCATTGCCTCCGATGTTGAAATAAGCTGTACATTTTTCCAATGTTCTACTTCCTGCATTCCATATTCTAAATAGTTCATCAATGTAGCGTAGCCATACCAGTGGTTTGATCCTAGAAGCAGCACGTACACAGTTTCTAGTTTTCCCATGAAGATATTTGCATAGGATGGAGCCATCCGAGTGCCCATGGATGTCCCTTGTATCTGTAGATAGTGTTTACCATTCAAGGTAAAATTGTTGGATTTAAGGAAAAAAAAAAGTTGGTAAGCTCGTTTGTTGAGGCCTTCTTCACAGTTCTTTTATTAAGAGCTTCAGGTCCTTTTGAAGAAGCCCACCTTAGACCAGGACAACTTGGCCAATTTTCGCCCCATCTCCCTTCTCCCCTGGATGAGCAAGCTGTCGGAGAGGCACATTAACAACACCCTAGTGGATTATTTGGAATCTAATAATCTGCTAAGTGCCTCCCAGACGGGATTCCGTCCCTAACATGGAACCGAAACTGCTTTATTAGCAGTAACGGAAGAAACAAGATCTGTGCTGGACCGGGGGGGGGGAAAGCAGCCACAATACTATTAGACCTCAGCGCCGCGTTCGACACGGTTAACCATGCCACACTATTACATCGTCTAGCGGGCATGGGCGTGTCGGGCGCGGCCCTGGAATGACTGACCTCCTTCCTGGACGAGCGCTTCTTCCTGGTGTTTGAGGGCGAAGTAGTATCCTCGAAACAACCACTGAGTTGTGGGGTTCCTCAGTGCTCGGCCCTGAGCCCCACGCTCTTTAATGTCTACATGAGCCCTCTAGCAGGGATAGTCCGTCCCTTCGGTGTGCGTATTGTCACCTACGCGGATGATACCCAACTTGTGGTCTCCTTGGATCACAAGGAGGGATCACCCAACACCCTGGGGCCCTGTCTAGAGGCTGTAGCCAAGTGGATGCATTCTTCGTGTCTCAGGCTCAACGGGGAGAAGACTGAGATTATGTTGCTGTGCAATCTCGCACCGACCACTCTGGTTTCCATCTGGCCCGCCTGTCTTGTCCTAAACCCCATATCAAGAGCCTTGGAGTCTGGCTTGACAAAGCATTGGACTTCTCTGTGCAGGCCACCAAAACAGCCTCCATCTGTGTCGGACTAATGAGAACGCTCAGGAAGATACTCCCACTGCTTCCTTTCCAGGCGAGGAGAATCATGGTTCAGGCCTTGATTCTCTCCCGCCTGGATTATGGAAACGCGTTATACCTAGGAGCCCCGACAGCAGTGATCAACAGACTCCAAGTCACACAGAACTGTGCCGCCCGACTTCTGTTCAACATCCCTCGTTGGCAGTCAGCAAGGTAGGCCCTAAAAGAACTCCATTGGCTTCCAATTGCTGCCAGAAAACAGTTCAAGGCCATGTGCATTGTGCACAAAGCCTTTCACCAAACAGGCCCTGCTATTTTGCTCCCTTTTGTTGTACCCTACACTCCATCTAGAACCCTCCGCTCCAGCGTCTTGCATCTTGCCACCATTACTAAAATCAATAAAGCTCGATGGGGAGGCAGGGCTTTCTCACATATGGCGGGGAAGATGTGGAACTCCCTCCCGTCGAACCTCCGGGAGATCAACAACCGGATGGCCTTTAGGAAGGCGCTAAAAACCCACCTGTTTGTTAAAGCGTGTTAACTACCCATGCCCTCGCCACAACAATCAGTCGAAGCGCTGCGAGGCCTCTGGGTATGTACGCGCTATATAAATATAATTTTTCATTTCATTACATAATGCCATAATCCCATCCTCATATGGTATATTGGTGTATAATGATGTAACATCAAATGGAGCCAGAAGAGCATCATCATAAAATATGTGGGTTTGGTTTAATTTTTCAATAATCTGAAGGAAGTGACTGGTATCTTTAACAAATTATGCAAGTTCCTTTACAATGGGCTGGAGGTGCAAGTCGACAAATAGATAGTCTCTCAGTGGCTGTGTCATTGCCAGAGATTATGGGAAGGCCAGGATTGTTCATTTTGTGTATTTTGGGAAGCATATAAAACCTCCTAGGTCTTGGTTTGGGATGAAACAGTATACCTGCTGTTTTATCATTGAGGTTTAAGCTCCTGTACCTTACAACCATGTTCTTAATTTCTTTGTTCAAGTCTTCTGTGTGATCTGTTTCTAAAGGTTTGTAAGAGATGGTATCCATAAGTTGAGTCATTACCTACTCAATATAACCACTTACTTTCATGGCAACCACTGCACCACAATTGTCTGCCGGTTTTATAATGACATCCATTCTCTGTTGAAGGAGATGGAGAGCGTTTCGGGTAATGTTATCAAAAATCCTTTTAGGTGTTGATTCCTTGATGAGTTTTTTGATGGTTAAAATGTTTTTTGACTTGGCTATATCTTTGGCACCAATTGATAAATCTTCATGACATTTTCTCAAAGTGTCCTCTAGGGTCTTGTGTGCATGGAAAGCTTCCGGGAAATCCGGCAAGTGGGGCCGAAGAAAAAGGGGATGGGGCAAAGAGAGTGTATTTCCTGTGTTATTTCCCATAGGGATTCTGAACAAGACTACAGCCCGAATGGCTGGATGGAATTACTCCAAATTTGGCAGAAAGGTAGCTCACTGTCCTGAAAGCACGCTTTGTTATTTGGGGTAAATCTGTTAAGTAGTTTTAGAGATATTAAAAAAAATCCATATGTGTTAGGGTCACGATGCCTCCATGAATATTGACGATCTCTTGCAGAGATCTGATTGGCTGCCAAAACCTTAACCAGGAAGTATTGGCAGCTATCTTGGGACACAGCCTCAGCCGAGTCCCAAAAACAAAAAACCTTACAAAATAAAGAAAAAGGGGCTGGTTAGTAATACCCTGACCTTCCTAGTCTTGGTACTAGGGTCCCCCAGGGACCTCGCCAGGGCAAACATTGATTTTTGTAAAATCAATTTTGCACCAAAATCTTGAATATTCACAAATTTGTGGCCCAAAAAAAATGCTATCTCCCTGCTTGTTTTTATTTAAGCCCCCGGGTGGGCCAGGTACCAGAGGCATGCTTTAAAATAGGAAGGGGAATGCATGCAGACCCCCTCCTGTGGCTCTTAAGCCCCAGGGACCACCACTTCCTGGGTGCTTTATCGAAATAAGCGTGAGGGCCTTTGGACCTCCCCTTGTGGGGCCCCGGGGACCACCAACTCCCTGGGCCAAAAATATCAGTTCAAGGGAAGGAGGCCGTATCCGTCCCTGGGTTCTTCCACCTCTCTGGGTAGTCCCTTTAGACAGATGGGGGGGCTATGCGGCCCCCTCCTGAAACCATTTAGGTGTCACTGACCATGTCCTGAGTGATGTAATATGTGAGGTCATAAGCAGTGCATTTTAGGGTAGTAAGTTATAGTTAGCTCAGGTAAGTATTACTGCTGAATTTCAGTGGTTTTGTATGTGTGACATCTGAGCCGAACTATAACGTCCCTGTAACCTCTAGTGTTTTCAGTATTATATATATATATATATATATATATATATATATATATATATATATATATAATAACACGCTGAACCGGCGTATTCTCCCCTTCGATCGCGGAAAAGAATTACACAGGAGCCGTGGCCACTATTCTCAGGTGCAGATTTATTTCAGACACAATGTCCTACGCGTTTCGGAGTGATTCTACTCCTTCATCACGGGCTCATGTAGCTACTCATGTAGCTACTCACCAACCCATGCAGACACTTATACACAAAGTGAGACTGATACAGAAAGGTATATATTTGAACATTACTCGCTAACCCATGTATTCACTAAGATACACTTAGTCAGTTATACAATCAATTAAAAGATAATCATCCATTTAGACACTTAAATACCCATTTATTCTTCCATCGACCTTGAGAAATGCATATATAAAACATATTTAATTTTCAGAAAAACACATATTCACTGGATGATGTCATGAGTGATGTCACTGACCATGTCATGAGTGATGTAATATGTGACGTCATCAGCAGTGCATTGCGGGCGTGCGAGTTATAGGTAGCTGAACTAACTATAACGGAGACATTTCAATGGTTTTATATGTGCAAAATGTCCAACTAACTAGAACGCCCCTGAAACCTATGTTTTTTTTGGTGAATTTCTAAGGTTTTTTAAATGCTAATTCCTAACTATAACGTGCCTGAAACCTATGTTCTTTTCAGTGAATTTCAAAGGTTCTTTAAATGCTAATTCCTAACTATAACGTGCCTGAAACCTATGTTCTTTTCAGTGAATTACAAAGGTTCTTTAAATGCTAATTCCTAACTATAAAGTGCCTGAAACCTATGGTTTTTTCAGGGAATTTCAAAGGTTTTTTAAATGCTAGTTTCTACCAATGCCTACAGAGGTACGACGTGAAGAATGAAGAAAAAACACACAAAGTAACAAAAGAAATGCAGAAAGAAGCAACAGAAGTCCTCAAAGACGAAGAAAAGTGGAGGAAGAAGGAAGCCCTGCAGAAAGAACAAACAGAGGAGCAAAAAGAGGCCTTGTTGCAAAAGCATCCTGTACCCTTAACTTTTTCAGATGGGTACTGGTGGTAACTGACTCTGACTAACCAGTCCTAGAGCCAGTGCTATGCTAAAAGACACTTGGAATACAGATAAAACACCTACATACACTAGGGAACACTATGCGTTGGGGTACCCCTGTGATTACCATGGCCTCCTCTGTAAGACCCAAGTACATAATAGGGCAGGGGGATTAAAACTACCTCTTAAAACGGGCCACAGGGCGCGTTTCCACACTGGTGAAGGGAGTGGGGGGCTGAGCTGACATGTGCAAACACGCCCTGTGGCCGTTTTAATTTGGTGGATAAAGTCCCCTTGAATCCTGAGTGTCCCTTGGGTACAACTAACCCACCAGGTATCTCCAGTTAGCGCCACAGAGCTGTGTTGCAGAGAGGTGTAAAAAGGGTCACGGCCTGGACCACCTGTCTGCAACGCAGCGCAGTGGCGCTTACTGGAAGCACCTGGTGGGCGAGTCGGCCCCCGGGGCACTCTGGCTTGAAGGGGAATTATTTCCCCAACTTTAAATGCGCCACCGGGCGTGTTTGCACACGTTACCGCAGGCCCCCTCCCCTCACCTCACCACTGTGTAAACGCACCCTGTGGCCATTTTAAGTTGGGAGATTAAGTCCCCTTGAATCCTGAGGGTTCCTAGCATCAAACTAGCCCACTAGGTACTTCCAGTAAGCGCCGTTGCATAGAGGTGTAAAAAGGGACACGTCCTGGACCACCTCTCTGCAACGCAGCACAGTGGCGCTTACTGGAAGCACCTGGTGGGCTAGTTGGCCCCCAGGGGCCCTCAGTATTGAAGGGGAATTATTTCCCCAACTTAAAACATGCCACAGGTCATATTTGCACTCGTCATCTCGGGCCCCGCCCACCTCCCTTCACCACTGTTTAAACACGCCCTGTGGCTGTTTTAATTTGGGAAGTCCCCTTGAATGCTGAGGGTCCCTATGCTCCAACTAGGCCACTGGGTACCTTCAGTAGGCTCCACAGAGCTACGTTGCAGAGTGGTATAAAAAGGGGCACAGCCTGGACCACCTCTCTGCAATGCAGCGCAGTGGCGCTTACTGGAAGCACCTGGCAGGCTAGTTAGCCCCCAGGGCCCTCACGATTGAAGGAGAATTATTTCCCCAACTTAAAATGCACCACAAGGCGTGTTTGCACACATCACCTCAGGCCCCGTCCCCTCCCTTCAACACTGTGTAAACGCGCCCTGTGGCCTTTTTAAGTTGGGAAATGAAGTCCCCTTGAATCCTGAGGTTTCCTAGAGTGAAAGTATCCCACTAGGTACCTCCAGTAAGCACCATAGAGCTGCGTTGCAGAGAGGTGTAAAATGTGGCGTGGCCTCTGAACACCTCTCCCTGGCGCATACTGGAGGTACCTGGTGAGTTAGTTGGCCCTCAGGGACCCTCAGTATTGAAGGGGAATTAATTCCCCAATTTACAACTCGCCAGGGGTCGCGTTTGCACAATGGTGAAGGAAGGGGGCGGAGCCTGAGCTGACATGTCTGCAAACCTGACCTGTGGCGCGTTTTAAGTTGGGGAATTAATTCCTCTTCAATCCTGAGGGTCCGTGGGGCCAACTAGCCCACCAGGTACCTCCAGTATGCGCCAGAGAGCTGCTATGGGAAATGTCATAGGGAAAACACGTTTTGGGATCCCCCCTTTTTTCTCGGCCCCCGGTTGCCGAATCACCCCGACCGGAGCGCCCCACGAGAATTGAAAATTTCACGAAGATTCGTCAACCGGCGCTAAAGTTATTGCGAATAGAATGTTGTGGCTTTCCTATGGAAAATAGGTCCTAACTATAACTACCTACTGGTGACTGCCAGTAGGATATATATATATATATATATATATATATATATTTATATATATATATATATATATATATATATATGTCTCCTCCTGCTCTGCTTTGGAACACAAAAAGCAGAGCACGGGGGAGCAGGAGGAGACGCAACGGATTTAAATTCCATGTTAATGGCCCTAGAACGTCTCTACGAGGGAGTGATTAGAAAATGGTGGGAGGCAACCTCGTTGCAGAACTATATCGAGGTTAATCGGGTACCGAGAGGCCTTAGGATCTATACGATACCGGCCTATGAGAATCCTGACCCCCTACTATTGGATGCATGGGCAGAACACATAGCCCAGTCATGTAAAGGTAGCCTAACAATTTTAGTGCGTTTTGCCTGGAGTGACCGTGAAAAGGCTCTGGCTTAAATTAAAGATCTGGAGCATGATTTATCTAAGGAGGAAGACCAGGTGAAATTGGAAGAGAAACGTGAATCTATGAAAAAACGATTAAAGAAATATGAGGAAAAAATCAAACAACGGAAGGAAGAGAAATTTGAAAGGGACGAGAGAGATTACAGCATGGGAAGGGTATTGACCTTCTCAAGAAAATATGACAACCCCAGAAAGGAGTTAAAGAAAAAGACACCTGGACCCCCAATAACGGTACCAGAGACATCAGAATCTTCTGTAACGGGAGATGAGGTGTCAAGTGAAGATGGAGAAACGGGTGTGTCACCTTTTCACGAGGAATTCAAAGTGATGCGCAAACAGCAGCTGGAGGGAGGGAGGGGGAAACCTCCAGAAAGAAGGGCGGGAAGAGGAAGACGAGGCGGGGTGGGGGGGCTGGAGCAAGAAACATCGTAGGCTCGCCACCCGTGACCCACAGCAAGAATTTCTACAAGAAGAAAAATTGAGTGAAGAGGACAATTTGACGTTAATCAATCTGACACCCAATAAACTAACTGTGGAAGAAGAGTCTATTCTTAAACTGGGACTTTCCTTCTGTCCCCAAAAGAACTTTGAATTCGTACAGACGAGTTCATAGCCGTCATGAATCCCAGACCAAACAACCATCTTTGAAACAATTAAATGGGTTTTTGTCCGTGCGGCTGCTGCAAAGCGTGCAAATTCAGTAAACACACTTTATCTTATAAAATCCCCGGTTTGACAGTACCTAGAAAAATACAAAAATTCTTAACCTGTACAACACCGTACGCGATATACTGTTTGATATGCCCTTGCGGGCTGAGATATGTTGGGAGCACCACCCATCCAGTAAAGATCCGCATATTAGAACACATGCGAGCGATCAACAATGCAGATGTGACTTATCCTGTCGCTAGACACTTTGAAAAAACACATGGGCGTAATAGGGATCTGATAATGTACATGTGCTTAGATAGTGTCCCTGCAAGTGTAAGAGGGGGTGACAGACTTCTAAAATTAAGGAGGTTAGAATCACGGTATATCATCGACTTACAAAGTAAGATGCCGAATGGCCTGAATGTTCATGAAGAACTGGCCGTTCATCTAGGTTAATGTCCAAGTATGTATATGAAATTGATGCACGTGTTCTCTTTCTTTTTGCATGGTTTGATTCTTTCCGTAATATGTATATATATTTATTGACATGATGTTTTACGACATGGAACTGAAATAGGATGACAAAGGTATGGAATTAACAAGCAGACTGTAATATAATACAGAGAGCCCATCCAGGGCTTTAGCGTGAATAACATATAATGAATATGTACGCAGGAAATGCCCATCTAGGGCTAGATGTGTGTAATGATTGGTTTATACTGCTTGTCATTCCATTGTAATTCTAGGAGACGATGAAGTGTTGCGATATTTATCGCGTCTCTTAGAGTTTAGTAGACACTGCAATATGGAGGGGTGTTGAAATATAAGAATGAATTTAGAAAGTCCTCTTTCTATGACCATGGTAAACATCATGTGATGCATAAATTATACGTGTGGCCGTGGCGCGAACTGTGATACAAATTGATGAAGGCTAACGCCGAAACGCATCTTTGTGTGCCGGAGTTTTTCGAATAAATATTCTCGAGAAACTATCCCCCGAGAGTGCTGCCAATCTGTGACAGGAGGAATCCTGAAGGATTTGTTGAGCGTTATACTTGTGACGGGCACACCCCCGTCAAGCAGGCACCCGCTTAGTAGTGCGGAAGGTTGGTGTTGTTGGAGCAGTGATATATATATATTATATATATATATATATATATATATATATATATATATATATATATATATATATTATTCTCCAACTGGTAATGTAGCAGCGCCTCTGCCACTATTCACAGCGCGCAAACAACAATATTCGTCCGGAGTCAGGCTTGACAAATTACTTCTTTATTTTGTCATTAAAGTGCAGGGTGCAGGGATCATCAAACAGACGCATTTCGGGCGCGGACGCCCTTGCTCACTGTCACATATATACATATATACACAATCCAAAATTAACTATATGAACGAAGCTTATAGACATTTAAATGACCAAGCATATTACAGGAAAGTTATCAATAATCTGTTAAAACATCTAACAGAGATATATTGGGACAAACTTGGCAATTGGAAGGATTCGGGCCTGTTACATGATGAAGAAGCAAGTTGAATTTCTAATAATGCCAACTATTTACTTCCTAAAGGTGCACAAAAATGCAAAGGAGTCACCGGGTAGACAGATTGTTTCGAGTATGGGTTCTCTCTTTGAGAAAACTTCTCCTTTTTTAGACGTGTTTTTAGCAGAAAAAGTCAAACAGGTGAATTCATATCTACGAGAAACCAAGTATTACTTATATCATTTACAAAATATTCAGTGGCAGGAACGCTGTCAATTGATTAACATGGATGTGGTCATGCTCTATACCTGCATTGATCATTCTGTGGAGCTGAAAGTGTGTAAATATTCCTTGAGCAAAGAGGATATATCCAAACTGGAGCATGTTAATGAGTTAATGGAAAAGTTGGACATAATACTAAAAATAAATTATTCCTCTTTGACTATGAGGTGTACAAGCAGATCCGCACCTCCTGGGTCGGAGAAGATTTTATGAGCCGAGGAGCAGATTTACTAACTTGAATTTCCTGCGTGTTAGTTATGCCCTATCCCTGCCGTGTTCCCTTAGGTATACCCTATGGAACTAGCACTGACGGCATGGCTTCCTTAGTAAAAGCTAATGAAGTCTACATTTGATATCTCCACTGTTGACCAGTGGCTGCTGTCTCGACTGAAACCATCACCATAAAACTTGTATTAAGCGAACTTGAATAGGGGGCTCGTGTCGACTTCGTCCAGTCAGTTGAAAGTGGGGACAAGCAATTTTCATTCCCCCTAATCCACGCCTGATCTGCGCTCCTGCGCCCTGGATCTGCTATGTGCCTGTTGTGTGTGTGCACTGGCGGGATCGTGGAGAATGCTGGACGTTTCAGTCAACCGTGATGACGCTGATATCTCTGCTGTTCGCGCTTAGTACTTTGGCTTCAGTGTTAGTACAGCCTTCTGCGCCCATAGGTGTTCTTAGTTGTATTCACAAGAGGAATCTGGTGAGAGAGGCGACAAAAGAGGCTGCTCCTTATTGACTGCTTCGAAGATGCTGACCCCCTTGGTAGTTGAAGCGCTACAGCATGGGTGGTTAGTGAAAGCATTCCACCACCTTCAGGGGAGGCCCTGCCCTACAGAACTTTGACAGGAAGTGACGTCATCAAGAGTAGAGGGCCTTGGGCTGGTGTCTCATTGAAGCCCTTCTGGCGCCTGGTTCCACAGCACCTTATGATCTGTCTTACCGCAAGTAGCACGGTTCAGCTACCATAGGACCAGGCTCTCCTAGGGGGAACAAATGATAAAGGACCCCCAAACCACCCATCTACTTTTATGCTCTTCTCTCCCCATGGTGCAGACCAACGAAAGGGTCCCCTACATCATCGTTGCTACGGGCTGTTACACTCCTCTGACCATGGGTTCTCCAGAGAGAGGGCGGATGCAGAGGGAACCAAGGTGTGCACCTCCACGGCCAGTGGTACCGCACTCAGGGGTCATGCTGTCTCAGATTACAGAATGCCTTCCTGAGGATACCCGGCAGAGGGCAGCTGGTGGTCGAGGTCAACCTGGAATATTGCAGACCGGAAGAGGGCAGCAAGGTGCCCCCCTACGCCCTCCCCCCCATTAGCGGTCACCCTGGAACATTATTTAGGGCATAAGTGGGGCTTATGTGACCTCGCTGACATCAAGCCCACGGACAACTTCAGGGCGGAGTCACGTGGAACCGCCCCCCCCCGGTGCGCCGAGATGCTGTGGCAAAATTTTCCGGATCCAGTCTCACGCCTGAGGATAATTCTACGTTAAGGAATCTGCGGCTAGAATCGTCTCTACCAGATACATTGTTACCAAAGGTAAGTAACTTGTACACCGGTAACACTAGTTTTGATCTTATTATTGGCTATAGGTTCACAGGCGTCCAACCCAGACTCCCTGTCAGCACAGGCACATAAGATGAAATACACTGATTATGAGGCAATGAATTGGCAAAGCAGTCTTAAGGAGTGGGATTGGGTTCGATTCTGGGTCGACCCTTACTGCAGCAGACATTCCATCTGTTATCTTGAAAAACCTTGACAACTGTGTCTTATCCAGCCACTAGATGGCAGGAGTATGTACACCATGCGAGTCAGCAACCACTTACAAGCTGTAAACCAATGTTACAGGTAGGCAACAAAGTCCTAGCCAGCACTGCTGTGAGAGCTGTACTTTTATCCTACAAAGGAACACCCATTTCCGTGAGTACGGTCTCTGGCAATGCCCTCTGCAGTGCCAACGGCCGAGTGTTAACTAATAGTGGTGAAACTCCGATCTGTCACTTGATACAAATATTCAGTATTAAACTTTGGTTCTCCTGTGCTCTAAGCCCCTTACTTCCTCTTAGATAGTGTCTGTGGTGCTCCCACGTGAACTGAGTGGTAGTGCAAAAAAAAAAAAAAGAGATTGGCAACAATTGTATATCTTCAAAAAGCAGAACAGTGTATTCTTGGATGGCGAGGGTGACGAAGAGTTCTACATAGTCCATGTGCACACAGGCTTAGTTTAAGAAATTCCAAATTTGCCAAGAGAGTGCTGTAACACTGCTATTGCACTATTCCTTCTGTGTTCAATAATAAACAAGTGCATGCTCTTATATGGCCATTTGCATTTGTATAGAAGTGAATGGCAGCAGGTATATCGCACTTCTACTGAGGTATATTGCAATGACAAGTCGTTAACTGATTGGCTAATGTCTGCCTTAACAAAAGTTAAAGGCATCCATGTAGTTTTCAGCTACCGTTTCCCTGTGTGCTGCGGTACACCTTGTAATGTAGTTATGTATTAGCTTTGGTATTTTTCCAATACCTATTAAAGTGGTAATAAGTATGGAAAAATATTTATAGGTTTGTGTGTGTATAATATATATATACACCTACATATCAATTAAAAAAATCTGGAGTACTGCAGTACAATCGGGGTATCACTTTTTTGTTTTGAATGTTGAAAATTTCGATATTCACCATAAGACGATATATTTTATAAAGTATTTATATATTTGAACATATTTAAATATGCTTAAAACAAGTATACAGAGTAGCTTGTTAAGTACTAAAAATTAATTACTGTGCTACTTAAAAGAAAAAAACGCCATTCCCAATACAGTGCTACAAAAATATAGAGAAGTTTAGAAATAAAAGTGGTAACCTTACAAAATAATGTTGCGGTACTGCGGTAGTCCCTCACTATTCCCTATTAATAGAAAAAATATAAAGAAACATAACTATTTTGCAAAACCTATTGCCGTTTTAGTAAAGGGTTAATAGGTAGGGCAAAAGTCCCAAAACAAATACCTATATTCGAAGGGTAACGCAGAATATGGGCAAAGTGGACCTAAAAACATCATGCCTGCTTTTAACTTTTGTAGAGCCAATCAGCTAATGATTTGGCATCACTATGTACTCTGAAATTACACTGAAATACACCAATATTTTGCCAACATACCGCACAAACAGATCTCACACATTTTTAAATAAATGAAAACGTATCAAATAGCACTTACCTGCACTACCCAAGCTAAATATCTGCGCATCATAATATCTAATCCTGGGCAAATTTTTACAAAATCCAAATGATGGATTTCACGATATGCACAGTAAAGTAATTTATTGAGTGTAAGCACTTTTTGGGAAACTCACTAGATTTGTGTAGTACAATATATATTTTGGAGAGAAAACATTGACATCTTTTTACACACTTTAACGCTACATTTCCATTACTTTATACACTCAAGTTCATGCCACTCCACTATCTAACTGTTCACTGTACGCCACTCCACTGTACTCAATTTACAGTGTGCTACTCCAGGTTATAACACTACAGTATGCCCCACTACATTCCACGCAAATCCACTATGTTACTCCACTCTGCTCGACACAGTTGGACTGTATGCCATTGTAATGTACACCACTATACTCTTCGCTATTATAATGTTCCCCACTGTATTCTACCCTGGTCATTGGGCACGCACACAGTACAATGTACCTGTTTGGAGTGGCGCAATATGAGTGACAGTGTGCCTTGGTTTTAGCAGCGACCCGACGGAACGGTAAAAACGGTGATGAGGAGATGGCATTCACTATGAAAAGGTATATTTACTACAACGACCAGAGTGCTTAGCGAGGACACGCCCAATGGGGTTGGACTTAGCTAATTTAAATCACTGCAAAATCAAAGTGCACCATTCCCCTCTTCACCTCACGCCATGCCATGATTAAGGAATCTCCAGAAACGCGTAGGCATAGTGGCGTCTACTTCCCTGTGAGGACCGTGGTATCCTGTCACTGCCATCCGAATAAACTTGGTGAAAACGAACACATTGGGACCAATATGGTACCCATACAACATGAGTTCCAACTGCCCTGAGATCTATCAAGACAGGACCTTTTTGATAACCTAACTAGCTGCCCCTTGGCTTAAAGACTTGTCATATTATGGGCCTTGAGAGGAGGCGAGGGCACATGGCTTTGTGACTTATTTTGACTTTCTGAAGCCCCAATATTCAGTTTCCCCAAACAGCATGGGTTATTTTGCAGATAGTGTCTTCCAAACTCTAAATTAGAACACATAAGACACAAAATATGAGCTATTATGCAAAACCATAGAATTTCTACTATATTTCTACTCCATAGAATAACTAAAATCATTTAGTATTCTTCTGATTATCCTACCCTTAGCATACTTCTCCTAATCACAGTTTTAAAATGCATCTCGGTTAATTATATGTTCTCTGTTGTGCATATTTTAAATATAGCTCATGGAAAATAATCATTCTTTGTACTGTTTAAATGCCACAGTCTAAAAAGTATTCATAGATCTCCATATACTTTTGCGGAAATCGTTAAACAATATTTCTCCGATGTTTCAATCAAAAGTCATTCTGTGGTGACCATTTATCCATTTTACATATGCTCTTTAACAGAGAAGATTTTCATAAATCGGTTCAAGTCCATAGGAGTAAATGGCACAGTCCTACAGAACTCTCTTAATCGCAGTGTTTTAGCACACCTAATTTCCTACTGCTAAGTAACATCTGAAACTGCAATTTTGAACAGGCTGAGAACTGAAACAAGCAACACAGTGACGAGTAACACTGTGGGTTCAGATTCCAGATGTTTTCTCTATTGCATGCTTTATCCAGTACCCACCATGATTATCTTCGCCAGAACACTCGAGTCTAACTTACTTCCTTTAAAAGATTGAGCAAAGTTACGTATGTGAAAAAACTCTCCCCATGTTAAACTTTATTTCACAATTTTGGATTATTTCCAAGTGCTCAGATATAGCCTCAAGGGTATGTGTGAGAATATAAAACTGTGTGGGATTTGTATAATTTAATTTTCATTTATTGTAATTGGATATGGGAATTTGTTTAATAGCACTTCTAAAATTATAGTTTGTACTGTATAATTAGGACTTCAAAATCAGATTGAAGGTGTTCTAATGTTTTCAGTACGTTTTTCATTTTTCTAGTACTTTATACTGCCCCCAAAACTGGAGGAGCGCTATATAGACTTTGGCATCCTGAGTGCTAAAGAAGCCAGCTATATTCTAATTGCAATCATTAACAGTAATCCAATTGAGGTGAGTGAATATCTGTTTATTTTGTATGTACTTGTGTTCAGCTTAAAATTTATTTTTTCATTATAAATGTTGGTACTGAGTTATGTTATTCTTTTTAGTTGGCACTAAAAGGCTGGCATATTTTAGGAGATGGACTAGCAATAGAGCTCCTAACAACTGAGAAAGGCAACAGAACTACGATTATCGCAAATCTTCCAGAGATAGAAAAGTCTGCGGTATCAGACCAAACTTCAGTAAGTGAAAAAGTTACATTAAATGTGTTTATTGTATTTATTTTAACTAACCCGAAAAATAACCTTTCTATGATTTGTCATTAACTGCCTTTTTCTTAAGGAACCGCGTTCAGTCCAGCAGCAAAATGATGATGCTATGAGGTTGTGTTAAAAGACCCTTATTAAACTCCATGTGTGTCTGAAAGGCTTATTTCTAAATCCTATTCCTGATCCCAAATCTGGTGTTAGGTGTTTAGAGTATTGACACCCTGATCTATAGTCATCCACAACCCCATTTTTTCGATTAGCTTTTTTGTCTTAGATATTGCTGCAATGATATATCCGGTAACTACCATGCATGACTTTTCACATCACCCACTTCCCTCTCAGAAATTTCCTCCCAAAATCTGCAGCTTAGGATAGTATTACATTGTAGTTGGCTTGGAAAGTTTAGGTGAACTTGAAAATATAAAGGAAGTAATCCTGGTGCATTCTGTGTGAAATCGGTCATGGTCAGTACACGTAGGTTAAACCGCAATTCCTCATTAAATACCTACTGCTGTAGAAAATATAATCAAGGGGGTCTCCAACACTGCCAGCACCATAAGTTCAGTGAACAAAGGGGCGAAGGATCAGCAAGTGGATATAGCCCCGTTAACGATACATCCAGCAGTAAGTTTGTCGAATGAATATTCAGTTTTGGAAAGCAACGATCCTGAAAGTTCCTCTATGGAGTCATTTGGCACTTGTAATTTTGAGCAACAAGGAGCTGTAGAGGTCAGTGGTATTACCAATAATGGTGCAGCAGATATAGCAAGAAAACCTGAAACACCGTCACTCTCCCTGGTGAATATCCTTTTGGCAATGAAGGATGAAATAGCTTCCAGATTCACAGTGTCTGAGAATAATCAAGCAGAGATGATGAGTAGGTTCCTAACCAGGGAGGCCAACCAGGCAGCAATTCAAGCCTTTTGTGAAATATTAACAAAAAGATTGGACAAGGTTACATTAAGAACCGAGGCTATGGAGAAAGAAATCCCGAAGATGAAGGACTCTATGAGGTCTACCGAAGCGGAAGTAGCTGAACTATCCGCTCAGAATAGAGAACTGAAAGAGGACCTGAGCGCCTAGAAAATCATTCACAGCTGAATAACCTAAGGCTTTTAAATGTTCCTGAAGCCCTGGAGGGGTCCGATATTAAGGGGTTTGTAATTTCTCTGTTAAAAGGAACTGTCTTGAAAGGACCGCAAGAAGTGGATCTAGAGCATGAAATCCAAAGGGTGCATCGTGACCCCTTCAGAAGGAACCCTGCTAAGCAAAACCCAAGGAAGATTTTGGTTAATTTTTTAACATATTCAGTCAAAGAGCAGATCCTGTCCTCTGCCCTAAAAGAAGGCTCCATCTCATTCAATAGCTATAATCCCTTCTCCTTCCAAATCAGATCAGATATCTCTCATGTAACCGCAACTAGACAGTGGGAGTTGGGGAAAAGGTTGGAGGAGCTGAACAGTATGGGAGCCAAGGCACAGTTGAAGTTCCCAGCACTACTTCGTGTGCTGTGGTACAATCACATGCACCAGGTAAAATCAGGCAAGGGAGCGGGCGCCCTCATCACAAAGATTAAGGAGGAGCGAGGGGCGAAGAAGTAGGGGGGAGGTAAGTGATAGGAAAAAGTTCTTGATTTCACTGGAACTGGCAGGAACTCAATCAATATAGGTTTTGGCATCTCAGGGGGGGGGAGGAGCCGAATAGGCTTTGCTTATTGAAAGGGAGGGTTCCTCATGGGAAGAGGGGGCACAGGGGGTTTGGGGTAGGGGTGAGGGGAGGCACACGGGTGGGGAGCATTGGGTAAAAAATGAAAAACACTCTCATCTCACCTTAGTTCGTAATGTATTCTACCAAGTAGGGGTGACAGCCACGCAGGTCATACAGGTAGATTGGGGAAATGGTAGGAAACCAATGCCTAAGGGATAGAAGGACCATCTTTATCTCTTGGAACGTGAATGGGTTGAGGTGTCCCCGGAGGCAAAGGCTATTCCTTAAAGATCTGGAACTGTCCTCTGCGTTGTTTACTGCAAGAGACACACTTGAGTTTTATAGAAAGTTGTTTAATCTTTTCCAAAGTCCCTTGGATAAAATGTTTTAGTGTGTCGCAACAGACGTCTCACAGTAGGGGCGTGGCAATCCTGGTTAAACAAGGAGCCCTACGCTCCATCAAAAAATCACAATCAGATCCCTCTGGGAGGTGGTTAGTGGCTCAAATCACAATAAACAATAGGGATGTAGTTTGTGCTTCGGTCTACGGCCCCAATGTAGACACTCCGACTTATATACTTAAATTGCAATCAATACTGACACTGGAGTCACCTCCTTATATATTGGGTGGGATTTTAATGTCCTGTTGGATCCTTCAAAAGATGGGTCTTATTTGAGTTACTATGCAGGCGCTCCAAAGATTCGTCATGCATTATTAAACATGATTCAAGATTTAGATCTGATGGATGCATGGAGAGCTCTGAAGGGTGAGCAACAGGCTTCAGGTTCTATAGTAAGAAACATGGTCACTCCTCTAGGATTGATTGTTTTTACAGATAGACACATTTATAATGATATAGAGGGGATTTCAGTTATACCAATGCACTATTGCAGTGTACGTATCAGAATAAAGGGTCGCAGTTAGTCAAGATGGACGCTAAATAGGGCCATGCTTTCCGACCCAGAAGTGATCGAGACTATGAAGTCTTTCTCTTTTTATTTTTTTTTTCTTTGAATATGGAACCCTCAACTATGGATCTTAGCTTACAAGGCAAGCCTAAGGGGGAGGCTACATGGCATCATATGCTCCAAGAATAGGGCAGAGGCTGGGGTGCTAAAAAATATTGAGGAGAGAATAAGTCAGCTGGAGAAGGAGAGAAATGGCCTAAAGAACGGGGACTCGGAACATCTTTCGCAAGTCCTGCAAGACTTGGACGAGGCAAGACAGGAGTATAGAGGGACATTGAATGCAAGGTGTAGAGCGCATTGGAACGCTAGAAATATGCAGAATTTTGAGTATGGGGAGAAAGCAGGAGCCTTACTGGCATGGAAAGCCAGAGTTGACCGTACCAGGAATGATATTAACAAATTGTTCATTAATGGTATTGGAGAGACATGAAGCAGAAATGAGGATATGCAAACCTGCCTTCTTTCTCTTTTTTCGGTCCTCTATAAAGAGGATTTGGCTCCATCCCCGCGTTCCATTCGCTCGTGGCTGAGTAATAAATTGCTGCTCTCCTTGTAGGAGGAGAGCAGGAACAGCCTAGATGCCACTTTCACATTGGAGGAAATTAAAGAGCAGATTAAAAAATCTGAGAATAAAAAAGCTGCTGGTTTTGACTCACTCCCAAGTGAAATATATAAGCATCTCACAGAAGAGCTGTCTCCCGTACTGGGTACTATTTTTAACAGTCTATTATCTTGCTGTCAGAGTTCCCAATTCATAGAAGGCGGCAACAATCGTTTTGATTTTAAAGCCAGGCAAGGATCCTTCACGGGCAGATTCTTATCGTCCAATCTCCCTGCTAAATGCCGATTATAAGATCTTTATGGGCATATTGGCAGGGAGATTGGCAAAACTGGTCCCCAAGCTGATACATACAGAGCAAAAGGGTTTTGTGGCTGGAAGGTACATCCAGGAGCAGACACAATTGTTAATAGGCAATATAGATCTAGCCACTCAGAGATCGGATCCCTTGGCCGTAGTTGCTTTGGACGCGGCCAAGGAGTTCAACAGAGTCTGCTGGGTGTACCTCTGGGAGGTTTTGTAGGTAATGGGTTTTGGTCACATTTTTATCCAAACCGTATGAAATTGTTATCAGGGAGCCTCGGCGCGGATTCTCTTAAATGGTCTATTAACATCAAATATTAACATCCAGCGAGGAACCAGGCAGGGGTGTCCGATTTCGCCCCTTTTATTTAACATATATATAGAACCCTTGGCGCAAGCTATAAGGTTAAATGAATCAATTTGCCCCTATAGGTCAGAACAATATAGCTCTAAATCAGCTCTCTACGTGGATGACCTGATATTATATACAAGCGACCCAGAGGCGGCCATCCCTCGGATTGAGGAGTTAATGGCTGAATTTGGGTCTATGTCAGGCTATACTGTCAACAGATTAAAAACGGAGGTAATGTGTTGGAATCTGGATCAGTGGAGGGGATCAGTTAGTACAGAGTTTAGATCTCTAGGGATTTATATTGTGAAAGACCTGGAAAAAAATCCCCAGATTCATCTAAATAGAGTGACCAAAGAAGTAGAGCGTCTTTTTAGTAGATGGAGAAATCTTCCCTTAACCATTTACGGGAAAATCAATCAGGCAAAGATGGTCATTCTCCCTGAGCTTTCATATCTATTTACCACTATACCTGTAACCTTCCCGAAAAAGAGCATTAGCAAGGTACAGAGCAAAATCGGGAGCTTCGTGTGGGGGGGACAAAGAGGTCCGACTGGCTTGGAAGAAACTTAGACGGAGACTCATCAAAGGCGGGATGGCCCTTCCGGATATAGGTTTATATGCAGTAGCGTTCCAGTTTAGGAGCATACGGATGCTACTTGCGAAACCAGATGAGTCAGCCTGGGGTAGGTTGCTGGGGGAGATGGTGAGAGTCGAAGGAGGCAGAGGAGGTGAGGCCTTTCTGTATAAGTTTGGGTCCCCAAGATTTTTTAAGCAGGTACGCCTGAAGGTTCTGAGGGCAGCTCTGGAGTTGTGGCACAGGGCGAGACTCAGTTGGGGGATAGGTTACTATTCGGACCTCGCTCCCATCTGGGGAAACGTCCGGAACTCCGGAGTGCCTGAGACAGTCTGGCGGTGCCAATAGAGAGGGCAGGTATTAACACCTGGTTTGAGCTCGTGGACTCCGAGGGAGTTCTCCCCTGGGAATACTTGAGAGCTAAGATAGGCACAGGACTATCTAGATTTAAATATCTACAGTTAGTGTCATGATATGATGCAGAAAGGGAGGAAGTAAGAGGAAATGGGGTGATTGAGAGGCTGTGTCAATCTGCCCTCCCAATAAAGAAAGAAATCTCAATATGGTACCACCCCCTATTAGAAGCTGAAGATCTAGAGATTCCTTCCTTAGAGGCGACGTGGAATCAAACTCCCTTGGCACCCTTAATAGTCCCTTTTCGAGCCATCATTAAAGACAACTATATAAGTATATAAAACCTGCCTGTCTGAAAAAGAATAATTTCTTCGTCATTAACAGACTCTATTATACCCCTGTAAAGATAGCAAATTTCGCTCCAGCACCTCCTCCTAAATGTCCAAGATGTCATACACTTCTAGCTAATGACCTTCATGTCTTTTTTGAGTGTCCAGAATTGGAATCATATTGGAAAGTTTTGGGTGACTGACTTAGAGACATTTTTAAATCCAGGATTGATGTTAATCTTCCCCTAGTTTTATTTGGAAATGATGCCCTTTTTTGCCAGACACGGTACAAAAGGGGGTGATGATGGACGGAGCATCTGAATCAATCAAACACTCACACCCAGTCAAAAGATCTGGGTTTAATCCATCACCGTTCTTTAGCCCACTCTGCCACCCCAGTTCAGACATGGCCATATGCAAATCAGTCTGACCCTGTGCCTCATGGGAACAGTGCAGCCCGAAATGCCAAGCCATGTCTTCCCTGGACCGGAAACAAGCTTCCCAGGACCGGTTTCTGGCATTCCAGCCGTCTTCAGCCCGGCTTGCTTGAATCCAGTGGCAAAGTGAGCAAGGGTCTCACGTCTGAGCATACCCTGCCACACTTATGGCGGCCAAAAGCGGTACAAAAGGGGGTGGTGATGGACGGACAGCCCCACAGTTGCATAGAGGTCTCTTATTATATTTGGTCTTGTTGGAGAGGAGAGAGATTTGTAAAAAATGGAAAGATCCCCTCCCACCAAGAAGAGAGGACTGGCTTAAGGCCTCATTTGTTATGGCCCGGCTAGAATATGAAAGTGTAGAGGATAAGTCATTTAACATCTGGCATCCTTTTATGAGCATGGGGCGCAGCTTACGATTAATTTAGCCGGCCCTATGCTTACACCAAGTCCCGTACAAAAGGGATGGATCGGGCGACCCAAGTGAGTGCGGTAAGCCGAGAGGCCCTCAGTTCGTGAAACCGGCTTTATAAGACCCGCAGAGGCTTAAAGGGTGAGATGAGGACCAACATTTTAAAAAAAAATACAATTTAGTACCTACTGCTCGCTTAATCACTTGCCTGTTAGGGGTTCAGTACGTATTACAATTGTGATTTACTTAATTTGCATGATTTCAAAATTTCCTCTTTACCAGAGACCTGACTAACAGAATGGCAAGGGCCATACATTCTGGAGGCAGTCCCACGGGGCTGCTGCACCTCATTCAGCCTACGGGAAAAATAGGATGTGGCTCTTTAAAGAAATGTTACGTTGAGATTGACACTGCATGTTATGACAGCCCCTAGTAGTATGTTCTCCATCGTGTCAGTCTACCTTCCTTTGACGCATTGAGTAGGTTAATTCCATTATTTTTGTGATACTGAGACTTTACTTTTTTTGTATTTCATGCTGCTGGTAGTTCAACCTTAACAAAAAACAACAAGTGATGGACTGAATGTGGATCAATGTCACACACTCCCCCAGTCAAAAGATCTGGGCCCAAATCCATCGTTTTTTTGCACTCCACACCACCCTGGGTCAGATAATGGCTTTATGCAAATCAGCTCTGACCCTGTTGCCCCATGGGAACAGTCCAGTCCGAACTACAACAGCCATATCTTTCCCAGACCGGAATCAAGCATCCGAGGACCGGACCGGTTTCGAGGTAACACCTCTCTTCAGCCCGGCTAGCTTGACTCCAAGTGGTGTGGAGTGCCTGGGACCCATGTCTGGGCATCCCCAGCGCACTTAGGGCGGCAATTGCAAAAAACAAACAAGTGATGGACTGAATGTGGATCAATGTCACACACTCCCCCAGTCAAAAGATCTGGGCCCAAATCCATCGTTTTTTGCACTCCACACCACCCTGGGTCAGATAATGGCTTTATGCAAATCAGCTCTGACCCTGTTGCCCCATGGGAACAGTCCAGTCCGAACTACAACAGCCATATCTTTCCCAGACCGGAATCAAGCATCCGAGGACCGGACCGGTTTCGAGGTAACACCTCTCTTCAGCCCGGCTAGCTTGACTCCAAGTGGTGTGGAGTGCCTGGGACCCACGTCTGGGCATCCCCAGCGCACTTAGGGCAGCAATTGCAAAAAACAACAAGTGATGGACTGAATGTGGATCAGCCGGGCTGAAGAGAGGTGTTACCTCGAAACCGGTCCGGTCCTCGGATGCTTGATTCCGGTCTGGGAAAGATATGGCTGTTGTAGTTCGGACTGGACTGTTCCCATGGGGCAACAGGGTCAGAGCTGATTTGCATAAAGCCATTATCTGACCCAGGGTGGTGTGGAGTGCAAAAAAACGATGGATTTGGGCCCAGATCTTTTGACTGGGGGAGTGTGTGACATTGATCCACATTCAGTCCATCACTTGTTGTTTTTTGCAATTGCCGCCCTAAGTGCGCTGGGGATGCCCAGACGTGGGTCCCAGGCACTCCACACCACTTGGAGTCAAGCTAGCCGGGCTGAAGAGAGGTGTTACCTCGAAACCGGTCCGGTCCTCGGATGCTTGATTCCGGTCTGGGAAAGATATGGCTGTTGTAGTTCGGACTGGACTGTTCCCATGGGGCAACAGGGTCAGAGCTGATTTGCATAAAGCCATTATCTGACCCAGGGTGGTGTGGAGTGCAAAAAAACGATGGATTTGGGCCCAGATCTTTTGACTGGGGGAGTGTGTGACATTGATCCACATTCAGTCCATCACTTGTTGTTTTTTGGTAGTTCAACCTTAGTCCTTCTGAATTTGAGAGAAATACTTTTGGGTTGGGGACTCTGAATGCACTTGATGAAGGACCCCACTCTTTCTGGTATAACATCTTACACCTGCTTTTGATTCATAGCATGTTAGAAGTAAATGAGTATAAGGTTAAAATGGCTGTTTAAGTTGGACCACTATCTAATTTTGTACTCTGACAATCGAGCTCTGTTTAAAAAAAATAAAAAAAAGGTGCCAGTAATAGTCCATAGCCTTTGTAGAACCGGACCTAGATGTAATTTGACGCTGACCCTGAGGAAGTGCAGGTCAGATACACTAACCTAGTTTTCTTCTGGTCAAAGATTTTACCTTCTTATTGTAGTGCTTTGAGTACCAATCCACTACAGGATGACACTTCTAAAGCCCCTCTGGGAAGCTACTGAGTCTCACAGCAGGGCCACAGACCATAGAGACCACAGCAGGGTTCATCCATGATCAACTGGGCAGATGTACGAAAAGTCCTCTTGAGCTTTTGTGTCCCTGTAGTTTTAACTGGAGGTCAGCCAACTGAGCATTGAAGTCACTTATGTAGTCATTTTCTCAAGACAAGCAGTTCCAGTCTTCCTTCTTCAGGCAGCATGGCAGTCCTTCTGGATCTCTTCAGGTCCAGGAGTGTTCTGATTTCAAGTCCTGAGGATGCTACTTTTATATCCAGTGCCAGCTTGTGGGTGGTGAACAAACCCTTTGTCTACCCCCTAAACTGGTTGTTCTTTCCTCTTCCATGGGTTTGGCTCCAGCCTGACTAGTGAAACAAATGGCAAGGCAGGCTGGGTGTCCGGTTTCTTTGTGTGTGCTGGGTCAGATCCCTTTGAAGTGTAATCTGGACAGGGGACAGCTCCTTCCCAGTTATTCTGTCAAGGTGACCCATTGCCCTCTACACCCAGGTCCTTTGTCCACTGTCTGGATCCAATACACATTTCCCCACTGGGATGCCATTAACAGCACTGATGCAGCTTGCCACTCACAGAGAGGCCCCAGAAACTTTAGGCAGGGAAATGCAATTCTTGTAAAAGTGGCATGTAAAACATTAAAGATACATTCATGTCCTACTTTTTGAATACCATGCACCCTGACCTATGTGTCTTTAGGGCCTACTACCTTGGGGTGACTTATAAGTGTTAAAAAGGTAGGTTTCGGTCTTGTGGTAAATAAATAAATAATACCCTATTTTTGACTAGACATATATCATAACAGATAGCTCAATAAATAAGAGTCAAAATTCGAGGTAGTAGGAGTTTTGCAGGTTTATTACAGCATAAGGACAGGAACAGGACAACCTGCATGGGAATAGGATGACAGGGCCCAGCAGCTGCTGGGGCTCGGGTCTGGGATGAGCGCGCTGACCTTTAATAACAATACATGAGCATATATACATAACGCAAACACATAGCATTACATTGCAGTAGGCGTAGCAGTGGGTGGAGCAGAAGGCGTGACGCGAAACAGTCGCGAAAGATAAGGGCTAAAGAGGGTGTAACTGGGTGTGCACATAGACATGTGATGCAAACGTAACGGAATATGTCATGAATGGGGCGGAAACCATGGAGGGGGCTACCTGAGGAGCCGGGACCTCTAACCTAATGGTGCGCGCAAAACTGGCAATGACGTATTACTAGGAGAAGCTGGGGGCTATGAACTCTGTGCTAGGAGCAGAGACTAAAGTCTGGAGGGTCGGAGCGACATGTACCTAAACCCTATCTGGTATCTAATGTTTAGGGAACATGTTGATATAAACTAGAAGTCATGAGGGGAAAAGCTAACAGACTCTAAGGCTAGAGCATGCATTTATTCTACATGTAGTGCGTGATGAAGAATATTAAATGACCATTAAATACAGTATTTCTCTTAACATGGGGCCGAATAGGCTAGACAATGACGGAAACTATTGATGCAGTTCAGTAGCTTGGGAATGCAGAGAAGGACTAAACTGATAGCTGGAATCATAACATAGTCTTGGCAGACTCAGAGGCAGAGCCAAGCTGCACCGGGCACTGCGAGGCAGGAAGTAAGTGAAAGGTCGAGGATACAGGTGGGGGCTGTATCGCTCCTCAGCGAGGCTTCAGGAGACATGAGCTGAATCTGGTGTCCGGGCCCTTTTGAGGCCTAGAAACGGGGACTTTATAATAGAATAACGTGCACACTGAGAAACGTGGCAACATAACTTTACATAGGCCTGACATTCATATTACTCATGAGAACTGGGAAATGACATACCAGAGGTGGACACAACTATAATTGCGTCTTGAATCGGACATGGGGAATACATATGCATATTTAATCATGCACACATAACATATGATGGATGACACGTAGGGACATAGAACATGACAAAATTTACTTTTCCACATTCCCTCCTTGTCACTACGTTTCCATCAAGAAACATCAATATTCATGATACCATCTATCATTTCATACAGTATCATTTGCTCGTCTCGAATTTTCTTGGAACGGGATTTAGAATTGGGCTTGGGACTAGGAATACAAGAGGTAGCACAAATGCCGCAAATCGCAGGGCCACATTGTATACAGAGGCAGCAGCTGAATATGATCGCTACTGCGATACCTAGAAAGGACAGGACTTTCCATCCCCAGGCGGAAATTATATTCCAGAACCAACCGGACCATGTCCAGGTGCCTGGATCTTGGTGTAACAGATGGGCAATTTTATGAAGTCTGGTTATAGCTGAATAAACAGACGGCGCGTTATTTGGAATGAAAATGCAGCAACTGGATCCGATGAGTCTACAGGCCCCGCCCCTATCGGCCAGTATGACGTCAAGGACGAGACGATTCTGGAGCACAACAATTCTCATAAAGGATTGCTCTTCGGTTAAGTTACCTAGAGCGGAGGCAGTCTCATCTACTACAGCTTCAAGGGTTCTTGTTAACCTACGGATTAGCTTACTATTTACAACTGTACCTAAATAAGGGAAAACACCTTTATCAATATCAATGAATTGCTCTGCAGCAGTTTCAGTATAGTCGACAATCGGGAGATTTCTCTTGTGTCTAGTATGTACTAGGTAGGAATTCCTATGGTAGTCAGGTGGGGCTAGAAAAACAGGTGGCAGTAGGAAGGCAATGTAACAGGTTCCCTCCCAATCGAGGGGCAGACGAACATATGCAGTTTGACCACAAACAAAATAAGAATGACGTGAAGCTTTAAAAATAGATTTCCCACTGTCACTATACTTGACAATAGTAGTACAATCACTATGTCCTACATGTACAGAACCATTATTTCGGACACATAATTCGCCTTTGACTGGTAATACTGAAATAGCAGGTGAGTCTGGAGTAGTATCAGACTGAACATTCAGGACCATGAAATTCGACGAATAGTTACCTAAATTGTACACTTCATTTTCTAGATCTAAACCTGTTCTGTGGGGGGGACCATGCTTGTCTGGGAAACATGTGCTGTTAAGAAAAGACATATCTGTTGAGGATGACGTTAACGTGGACCATGCTCCACACGAACCATTATGTGAAAAAGGATAAGGAAAGAGTGGCAGAACTCCCTTTGACGTCTGGAAAGGGGGGAGTCGACCACACACCCAACAATTAGTGGCATTGCTGGTCTGGTGTGAATAATGCAACATGCGGATAAAAGTATTGTTACGCATAGCGAGGCGGTATGAATATTCATGAGGAGGCAGATCACTAAACGTGTGCTCTACTGTAATATTAGAATGCTTATTTACATGAGGAACTGGAAAACACAGATAAAATGCGTAACTAGTGCAGGAAGTCAAAAGGCTGAGAAATAATATGAAACTTAGAAAAACGATACATCGGATTGAGTTTTGACTGACTCTCTCACTATGGGGGTCTATTTTATACATGTCACAAACAGTCTAACCGTTTCACCTAGGGGAGGACTTAGACAATCAAACTGGCTGACTTATTTTACTAGACCGTAGCTTTTGCTTATACTCCTGCTGCGGAGTTTTCTCTAACAGGGGAGGGGTTGTGTCAATGTCATTTGCGGGACAGTCCTTAGGAACAATGTTTTGACAAGTTTTTAAATCCTGGGAAATGTTCTTGGAGACCGGCTTTAATCCGTAGAATTTCTTGACGTGCGAAAGGTGTACCCAGCCGCGGCGTCCTTCCAATTTCACGGCTGTACGGGTGGTGAGGAGGACCTGACGGGGCTCCTTCCAACGTGGCTCCAGCGGACTTGATCTGTCGAAGTTACGTACGAGGACCATTGAACCTGGAACGATTTCATGCGGGGCCACCTCGGTATTGTCTGGAAATGCGGCGGCAACCTGTGAACGACATGAGTTGAGGGCAGACATCAAGGAAGCTAGGTAATCTGTCAGCATATTACATGAAACATCAGTAATACTTCGGGGTCTAGGAGTACCCCACATGTTAGGGGGGCGGCCGAAAACGACCTCATACGGGGACAGACCTGATCTGGAATGTGCGACCATGCGCATATAAAACAAAGCAACTGGCAGAGCTACTAGCCAGTCCACACCTTTTTCTTGACAGACTTTGGCGATGCGGATTTTCAGGGTTTGATTATGTCTCTCAACGAGACCGGCTGCTTCAGGATGGCGTACACAATGGAACTTCCACTGGTACCCTAGCAAAAGGGAAACGTGCTTCATTAACTCTGAGGAGAATGGCTGACCGTTATCAGAATATACGACTCTAGGGAGTCCATATCGAGGGAAAAACTCACGAACCAACTGCTTGGCAGTGGTCGCGGCTGTGTAATCTGGGACTGGATATGCTTCTGTCCACCTGGACATAGCGCATACAACTATAAGGACATACTTGAAACCTCGACATCGCTCCATCTGAATATAATCCATCTGGAGGACCTCAAAAGGGTGGTCAGGAGGCTGGAATCCCCCTTGTTCCACCGGGACACTTTTACCTGGATTAAACTGACAACATATCATACAGGTACGGACTTTCTGCTTGGCTGCAGCTCGTAAATGCTTGTTGAACCAAATGTTCTGGATACTGTCTAACATTGCTTTTTCTCCTAAATGTGCTGGACTATGTGCGGTATTAATGATAACTTGAACCATAGAGTCGGGGAGAAACCATGTGGTTCTTCCCTTCGTCACCCATCCTTGATCTGTCTGGACCCCTCCTTGTTCAGACCATTTCTTGATTTCATCGGGAGTAGCATGTAACTGGATATCTATGACATCTTGTGTAGGGTCCTTAACTGTCATGCATGTAGTCGGATCTGGAGTATGTGTCATGTTAACTGGACTGTCTGGAGTCTGTGCTGTAAGCTTGGCTGTGCGATCTGCTAGATCATTACCTTGAGAAATAGTGTCAGTGACTTTCGTATGTGCTTTGCATTTCATAATAGCAATGGATGTCGGTAAATGTATTGCATCTAACAGAGCTTGGATAAGGAAACCATGCTGAATCTTGGTTCCATGAGAAGTCATGAAACCTCTCTCCTGCCAGAGCACTCCAAAGTCGTGAACGACTCCAAATGCGTAGCGTGAATCTGTGTAAATATTAACTTTCTTTTCCTTGGCGTGTATACAAGCTTGTGTCAGAGCAACTAGCTCTGCTGCTTGAGCGGACAGAGTGTCAATGCGGTGTGTCTCAATAACTTCAGTGTCAGTAGTCACTGCATACGCGGCAACTAAATCTCCTGTACTAGTTCTCATACATGACCCATCCACATAAAGTGTCAGGTCGGGATCTAGTAACGGAATGTCTGTCAGGTCTTGTCTTGGCTTTGTCGTAATGTTGACTACTTCCACACAATTGTGTGCGGCAGAATTTGAACTAGCTGATGGCAACAGTGTAGCAGGGTTCAGGACGTTGCAGCGTCTGATTTCTATGTGTGGCTGGAACAGTGTCAATTCATAACCCGTTAAACGTGCAATTGTCAAGTGCTGTGTTTGTGTTCTATTTAAAAGAACTTCCACGGAGTGTGGAACTTGTACTGTCAGGAAGTGTCCTAAAACTATGGAATCACTTTGTCTGATAGCTAGTGCTGTGGCTGCAACTGACTTGAGGCACGCGGGCAAAGCCTGGGCGACTGGATCTAATGTGCTAGAAAAATAAGCACAGGGCTTGTATTGTCCTGCTTGGTCTTGTGTAAGAACAGATAATGCTGTACCTTCGCGTTCAGTGACGAAAAGTGTAAAAGGCTTACTGTAGTTCGGTGTAGCTAGAACTGGAGCTTGACATAAAGCTTTCTTTAACTCGTTGAAACTAAGTGTATGTTCAGATGTCCAAGGGAGGACAGTCGATACGGCTGCCTCCTGTGTCGTTAACTGTATCAGTGGCTTGGCTAGAAACGCATACTGAGGAATCCATTGTCTACAATAAGAAGTAAGGCCAATAAAGGCACGTACCTCCTTCTGGGTCCTGGGCTGAGGAAGACTCGCTATCAACTGGATGCGATCGGGTGTCAACTGCCTACCCCTCTTGGACAGCAAGTGTCCTAAGTAAACCACTTGCTGGACACAGAATTGAAGCTTCGAAGGGGACACCTTGTGCCCCATCTCGGCTAGGAAATACAGAACCGTTAGTGACGCTCGCTCGCAGTCACGTTCAGAACGGGCTGTGATCAATAGATCATCGACATACTGGAGCAGGGCAGTGTCAGTTGGCATGTGAATATTGTCTAGTTGTCTCTTAAGTGCTTGACTGTAAATACTAGGACTTTCTGTGAAACCTTGAGGAGCTCGTGTAAACATATAGCTCCTTCCATTTAAACAAAATCCGAAAAGAAACTGGCTGTCTGGATGGATGGGAACACTAAAAAATGCATTCTTAAGATCAATTACTGTAAAGAACATGGCTTCGGAATCAATGGCTGTCAATAGGGAAGAGATATCTGGGACAACTGGGTACTGAGGAATAATACATTTGTTAAGTTCTCGTAAATCAATCACTAATCGATATACTGGGGGTGCATTTGGATCAGTACGTTTCATGACTGGAATGATCGGAGAGTTACATACATTGGAGTCAGTTTCTACAACTACTCCTTGAGCCATGAGCTCGTCTATAATTTTGGATAAGGCTGCTACAGCCTCAGGTGGCAATCTATACTGCCTGATTCGTGGTAACACTACACCTGGTTTGAGAGTCACACGATGGGGTGTGATTTGCATGTAACCTACATCAGTTGGACCTTGCGCCCATAAATGCTGTGGGACATTAGACAGTCTTGGATCAAAATCACGTAATACATAGTGACCCTTAAAGTCACGTAGGAACAATCGTATTCCCTCAGGGGAACAACATATAACTGCACCTAACTCTTTCAGTGTCTTAATGCCTAACAGATTTTCTGGACATGACTTAGTAAGTAACAGATCAGTAGTGCGGGACAATGGACCTACTTCTAGAGTGACTGGCTTTGAAATCTCATTTACGATAGGCTTTCCTGAAAATCCGAGGAAACATTTCTAGAGCCTGAGAGCGGAGCCCCTGGAACTTCGGCGTGACTAATTGTGGTCCTACTTGCCCCTGTATCAATCAAAAACTTTCTGTCTTTCCCTAATACTTGACTGTGAACATAGGGACCTTCTTGATCTACAGGTATCTCGATGAGAGGCAAGCCTACCTCCCTCTCTAGGCTGTTTCATGAATACTGCTGATACTCTGGATACTCAGACTGTGCATACTGGTACATCTGCGATGTAACATGCTGTGTTGCAGCAATAGGCTGCGGTGCTGTAACTGTCTGTGGTGCATTCTGTGACTGAGGAGTCTGTGAAACTTGTTCTTGTCTAGGCGGACGTGGTCTTTCTTTAGTCTTACCAGTAGCTATGTTATGTTTCAGAACTGTACACTCGTTTATGAAATGACCTGGCTGTTTACAATAATTGCAGTTCCCTTTAACGGGTGCTGCAGGATGACTGGCTTGATTCGGACCCCTCTTCTGACTGTCGTGAGGAACAGATTGTGCAACTAGCACTTTCATTTTCGTGTCTTTCATACGTTTTCTTTCGTGTTCTTGTTCTTCTCTGATTCTATTCTGGTGATACTGGAGCATCTGGAGCATCTGGGACGGAGTATTAGCTTGCCAGGTGCTTTCGACTTTCAGAACTCGGTTTTTAATTGGTGGACTTGAATTCTCGACTAATTTAGTAACGAAAAGGTGAGGGTACGACTCACTACTTGTCTTGAGACCACTGTTGATACTAAAGCACTTTTCAAACCTAGAATAAAAATCACTAATATCTTCATCTTGTTTCTGTTTACAGGCTGAGATTGCATCCCAGTCTTCTTTTCTAGTTGTCAATAATCTGGGTAAAACTTGAATCAATAATTCTGGTAATTCTTTACATTTCTCTCCTAGACCGGTACCTGGTACACGTATCTTATCTTCTGCATCTAGGACTGCCCAATCTATCTTTTTCTCTCCCACCTCCCATTCTTTCTCTTTGAGCTTTTCATACACCCCGGCGGGCAACAGGACTTTTAACATTTTAATGATATCTGGGTAAGTGTATTCTCCCATACGGAGCATGTCTTTTAATTCTCTATGGAACCCTGCTGGATCTTTGTCATGACAGGGAATTAATTTCTTCATCTCTAGAAGTTCCATCTTTGTGATTGGAGTGTATACAAACACTCGCTGCATTTCGCCACCCGCTCCTCTGACTGGGTGGACTTCTCGTAACGGATTCTGTCTTTCTATGTAAAATGGTTTACTTTCTGGGGGTGAGACATGAACAAAATGCGGGTTCAGGAACGTTCTATATTTGTGGCGCTGTTCTAGAATGACACTAATTAAATCGGTACCTAGACCTCTCCATCTGTACTGGAGTAACTCATTCAGGATATCATGTAACGGACCTGGATCAGAGTGCTGACCCTCATACAAAGTAATGAGGTGCTGAATCATATACATACCCACCAGTCGCTGCTCGGCTGGGGGCATTTTCAGAAACATTTGTGCCACTATTTCGTCTGGAAAAGTGGTAGAATCAGTAATCCATCGGACTGCTGACCGAACTATTTCTTGTTCATGCATAGTACTTAACTCACTATAACCGATTCGTGATTTCAGAATGTGATCGGTAGCTTGGAATACTTGTTCTAGGGAACCTTGTTCTGGTGCTGAATGATGGGAAATTGGCTTGTGTTCTAGACGTAAATGGCGATCTGGAAATCTAGGTTTTCCTACATACGCTATTCTGGCGGTATTCTCATCGTCTTCTTCTTCAGGATCAGAGGTACTTTCTTTCTCGCTTACTTGTGCTGCTTTACGCTGTTCGTGTATCTTTATTATCTCTCTACGGATTTTCTTGTACATACTTTCCATGGCACCAATGGTATTGTGCTTTCCTTCGGCTATATTATCACTCCACTTTGTTAGAGTTTTCATTTCTTCCGGGTCTTTAGACGGATGATCCTGTTCTCTTATTAGACAGTTAATTAAGAACTTTAATATCATGCGCTGAATCTCGGCTTTCCTTTGAGACATGGCATCACTAATACTTTGTGGGTCATCCCCTGTACGGATGAAACGATATATCCTATCTAGATCTTCTTTCATATTCGGCAGGGTGACTAGATACTCGGTCACTCTCCTTACGCGTACGGGATATAAAACCATATTGAACTCGCCTGGAACTGGGTCATAGACACATTCGCCAAGGGTTTGCCTGATCTCTGCAACAGACTTATTACTCTTAGGAGTACGCTGTGATGCTTGAGCATGTAATTAGAGTGCTGATAAACGCTTGTATGGCGGCGGGGTTTGAGGAGGACCTCCTCCTGCAGCCCCTAAACTAGAATCATCAACTGATGCTTTTCGTCCTGGCAGGGTGGGTAATTGTAACGTGGGCTGGACTTGTATGGCGGGCTGCCCCGGGGGGGCTGTTAAGGGCACCCCGGTGTCTGGGGGAGCAGGAATTACCTGATTTACAGGGACTGGCGGAGCGCGAACAGGATTTGCATATTCAGGGACTGTGTCGTCCAAATAGGACGAGATGAAAATATCAGCTGCGGTCGGTTTGTGACGTAGCTTGGTCGGAACTAACGGTGGCGGGAAATTACTAGATGCCTCCGGGGTCGCTTTTGGCAAGCCCTCGGCAAGAAGAGGATACATACCCTTAATGAGGGCATGCCTCTGTCTGTCTGACTGTTCGGCTTTGACTTGTTCACCTATCTCGATTAATTCTTTTTCTTGGGCTCGCTCTTGGGATTCTCTACTTAGTTCTGACTTTCTGATTTCTTTTTCAGTTCTTTTATGAGCTTCTTTGCGCCATAACTCGATGGCATCTTTCTGTGATTGTCTGGCTTTCTTTTTCCATAATGCCTCTTCTACTCGCATGATGCATTCGGCATCCCATGTACCCGATACGGGCCATCTATACTTTTCTTCTAACTGTTTGGTATACTCTACCCATAAATCTAGATACAATATGGCACTTATGCCATGTTTCTGATACATAAAGTGACCTGGACTGTCCCTCGGCGGGACGGGAACTGCTGCTTCCAGCAGACCCTTTCTAGTCTTTAACTGACGTAACTTGGAAAATATGGGCATGACTGAACTGTAATCTAGACACAATACAATACACAATGAACACGATACTTATACCCCATTCATACCACGACATTGAAATACATGAAAAACATTTAAAATAACAGTTCGAACAGAATACTACCTGGAAATACTGCGAACAGAACACTTGAAATTTCTCGAGAACAGAACTGACTAGAACAGAAACTAGATGCACTGCTGAAACAGTACGAAACTTACCGGTCTCTTAAAGAGACACGTCAGGACCCGCATCCACCGAAGTGGACACTTCGTTTGTGGGACTGTGTACCACCAACCCACAGACCAGAGTCAATTTAAATTGACCCTGTCTAGATACCACCCCAGTAACGGTACTCACCGGGCAGCAAGAACGGAAGGCCTCGGACTGGACTGGACTGCTACGACGACGGACGACGAACTTCGGACTTCGGACTTCAGTTACGGGTGGACCTCCGGATACCTCGGACCTTGTACTCTTGGCTTGGGCTCTGGTCGGGACTCGCCGCGTTCCTCCACCGTCTCGTTTGGATGCTGGACCGCCTCCTCCGTCTTCTCCGTGGGCCTGAGGGATACTTGAGCAGAAATATCTGCCACTGCGCAGAAGAGTTCCGTCACGACTGCAGAGGGTCAGGGGGTCGGCGTGGCTTCACCGACGCGTGGGGAAAGGGCAAGTCCCTATTCGGGCGCCATTATGTGGTAAATAAATAAATAATACCCTATTTTTGACTAGACATATATCATAACAGATAGCTCAATAAATAAGAGTCAAAATTCGAGGTAGTAGGAGTTTTGCAGGTTTATTACAGCATAAGGACAGGAACAGGACAACCTGCATGGGAATAGGATGACAGGGCCCAGCAGCTGCTGGGGCTCGGGTCTGGGATGAGCGCGCTGACCTTTAATAACAATACATGAGCATATATACATAACGCAAACACATAGCATTACATTGCAGTAGGCGTAGCAGTGGGTGGAGCAGAAGGCGTGACGCGAAACAGTCGCGAAAGATAAGGGCTAAAGAGGGACTAACTGGGTGTGCACATAGACATGTGATGCAAACGTAACGGAATATGTCATGAATGGGGCGGAAACCATGGAGGGGGCTACCTGAGGAGCCGGGACCTCTAACCTAATGGTGCGCGCAAAACTGGCAAAACTGGCAATGACGTATTACTAGGAGAAGCTGGGGGCTATGAACTCTGTGCTAGGAGCAGAGACTAAAGTCTGGAGGGTCGGAGCGACATGTACCTAAACCCTATCTGGTATCTAATGTTTAGGGAACATGTTGATATAAACTAGAAGTCATGAGGGGAAAAGCTAACAGACTCTAAGGCTAGAGCATGCATTTATTCTACATGTAGTGCGTGATGAAGAATATTAAATGACCATTAAATACAGTATTTCTCTTAACATGGGGCCGAATAGGCTAGACAATGACGGAAACTATTGATGCAGTTCAGTAGCTTGGGAATGCAGAGAAGGAGGACTAAACTGATAGCTGGAATCATAACATAGTCTTGGCAGACTCAGAGGCAGAGCCAAGCTGCACCGGGCACTGCGAGGCAGGAAGTAAGTGAAAGGTCGAGGATACAGGTGGGGGCTGTATCGCTCCTCAGCGAGGCTTCAGGAGACATGAGCTGAATCTGGTGTCCGGGCCCTTTTGAGGCCTAGAAACGGGGACTTTATAATAGAATAACGTGCACACTGAGAAACGTGGCAACATAACTTTACATAGGCCTGACATTCATATTACTCATGAGAACTGGGAAATGACATACCAGAGGTGGACACAACTATAATTGCGTCTTGAATCGGACATGGGGAATACATATGCATATTTAATCATGCACACATAACATATGATGGATGACACGTAGGGACATAGAACATGACAAAATTTACTTTTCCACAGTCTGGCAAAAGGTTTATTTTGCCAGGTCGAAAAGGCAGTTATAAAACTGCACACATATGGTTCAGTAGCAGGCTTGAGATATGGTTTACAGTGCTACTTTTAGTGGGAGGTACAGAGAGTGCTGCAGTCCACTAGTAGCATTTAATTTGCAGGCACTGGGTGCATGTAGGGGCTTAGTTATATTACATTTACCAATCAGTTGTATACCAATATTACCATGTTTGGAATAGAGAGAACAAACACTTAACCACTGATTAGCAGGAATAAAGTGTGATGAGTCCTAATGCCAACAAAAATGGGTTCAGCTAAATAATTAAAAAATATGAGGTAGAGACCCTGCAGACGGCAAAACACCCTCACCCACTTTCCACAACGTCCACATCTATGCCAGTAGGGCCCAGGTTCTTCTGCATTTGGAGAACAGCAGATTTTCAGATAGAGTTCTAATATTATTAGTGGGTTTACAGAATAAAAAGTCTGGACTTCTGCTTTTTCTCCCAAGGCAAAGGACTCCCACCATCTCCCATTGATTTAAATATATTTGGCACATTTCTGCCTTGTAATGGTCTTGTTACTTCCTCTCGCCAAGAGACCAGACTGGTGGTTGTGAACTCTACAAACTGTGTTAACATAATGAAAATGAGGGATAATGCCGACGGTATCAATGCAGAAACCGAGCTGCTCTTTAAAGCAACAAGAACAAAACATACACTTGTTTTTAATTGGCATAACGCAAGGTAAATGATGTTACAATCATAGATTTCTTCCCAAGTGATATCCGGACACGTCCTGAACTGAGGTCCCAAACACAGCAGTGCATGCTGCTGGCACAGTAATAATACTGTTCCGATGTTGTATTCATAAGAAAACCAAAAATTTAGGACAGTCCGCCTATGTTGGGCACTAAGCAAGTAACTCCATAATACAGGACACATCCATTCCAATAGTAATTAATTTTTCAACCAGGGTATCTATGATAAGATGGAGGGAAACCAAAGGGTGCAAAATGAATCAGGAACCCCGTACCAGGCATCCATTGGTCCATAACAGGGTTAAGATATTAGAGAGTCAAAAAAGACCAGAGGGTAGACAGCCGTGTGAAAGGGGTAAGTGTCAAACAAGTAGGCTAGATGTAGCTGAATTGTACATGACTACATCTGGCAGCCATGCCAGATGGTGCCAGGGCAGCAAGCAGTGGGTGCCGTTCTTTATTGTGCCAAATATTCGCATATAGATTACCCCACAGTGGGAGTCACACTGATGCACGATTCTGTTTTGTAGGTTTCTGCCACATCTGTACAGCTGGGTCTCATTATCTTAACATAGTTTCCCAGGGTGTGCAAGACCAGGATGTATAGATATCAGTAGGCGAAGGACTTGGAACACCACTGCGGCAGAGTTGGACTCTGCAGTACATTTCGCAGTACTAGTTTCTACAAAATAAAGCAAATACCCACCTAATCATTCGGAAAGGGAAACTATATATGGTTAAGGACACCCAGCTGATCATTGTTTCTAAATCTTCCTTTTTCAGGACACAATCATTGACAATTCTGTCAGCCAATCAATGGAGGTTGTGTGTAGTCTCCAGAGATGGAGTATGCACATCTTGGCTGCAGTCAGAGATGTTGCTATCCAGCCTTCTTTTGGTTTGTTGTGCCATTCAGGCCAAACATCATGTAGAAGTCATAGGTGTGTGCTGGTGCAGTCACAGGTGAGTCATTAACGAGTGAGAGTTACATCCACTCATCATCCCAGTAACTAGTCTGGAGCAACGTCATTGGATCTCCCTAACTTAGTGATGCTTCAGTGTTGGTGACTGGAAAAAAAAAACATATCATCAGCATAAAGGATTTTTTTTCCCCTTTCCACATGTTGTGTTGGTCCATTTTATCTCTTCAGAAGACTGTAACTGGGCAAATAAGGGTAACTGGGCTAGAAGAAAGAGAAAGGATAACAGGAGGTTACCCTATCTCATCAAAGGATTCGAAGGATTAACCCTATTAAACACCAGGTAACCCCCCACCTCCATACACAAACAAAAAGCGGTTGGGGGCAGCCCACCGAGGCATTACACCATGTCTCCATCTCAGAACTAGTGCAATAGTTCTTCTGCCTCGCCCCCACCAACCGATTTGGGGGGGGTCAGAAATAACACTAGACACCAGGGGAAAAATAAAACCGGGCATAAAAAAACAAGTGGTCTGGAAGCTCACCTAGGCATTGTCTTAATGCCCCCATCCCAGGAGAGGTGCAACGTCCCTACCCCCTTTTTCCTTGGGGTAGATTGGCGGGAAAGGTAACTGTGAACGGAGAAAGCCTACTAGACACTAGAGAAAAGCTAGGCCCAACAAAAAAAGGAAAAGGTGGTTGGCTGACCCAGACATTTGACTGTGGACCCATCCCAGTATAAATGCTGAATGGTAGGAATTTGTTCAATTTTCAGTTTCTCGAACCTTCCCTCCTAGAAATGTGAGGGAAATGCATGTATTTAGTCTAAGTTTGAGTTTAGCAGGTCATTATGGGTAAAAAAAAAGTTAGTTTGTTTTTTGCATGTCACACTACCATGAACTTCCTGAGCATTTAATTTTCAGAATTGTCTATGCTATAGGGTTCCCTTGGTGGTGGATGAGCCCGGGCCCAAATTCCAGTTACCGACCTCGCCCAAAAAGTTCATTTTTCTTGCAGAAAAATTGATGCCTCCAAGTTGCCTTTCGTGTTATGGGAGCTAGGCCCAGTTTTACAAGCAGGGTACAGTTTTTATCAGAAGTGCGAGAACACATAATAGAAGATAATTTGTTATTAATAGTTGAATTTCTTTCCATTTTTGGCTTTTAAATGTAAACTAGCTTGCAAGAAAGAAAACCTTTTGGAAAATGCATTCAGATAGTATAGGAAACCACAACTTCAGAGCTGTACAGTAACCACTCTTACTAAACTTAATATTCTTGTGCAGGTTTAAAAAATGTATAGGTTTCCTTAATATCCATATTTCATTTATCCAATTTAACTATATAAAATGTACCATGGTCGGTGCACAGTGAAAAATCACAAGCTGTTGACCACCCACAAACATTATATATCACTGCGATCTTACTGATGTCTTACTGATGTAATGGCATATTTATCTTGTAAATCTGGCATCTGGGTAAAAAAAAATACAAATTATAATGTTCGCAATTTCTATTATTTCCTATTTTTTAAATTTTATTTTTGATATTGAGGATTAGTTTATTTGAAACTTTCAGTGATCTGTGCAAATAACCCCTTCCGCTTGTTTCCGGTCCATGGAAGACATGGCTTGGCAGTTCGGGCTGTAATGTTCCCATGAGGCACAGGGTCAGACTGATTTGCATATAGCCATGTCTGAAATGGGGTGGCTGAGTGGGCTAAAGAATGGTGATGGATTAAACCCAGATCAGTTGACTGGGGGTGAGTGTTTGATTTGCTCAAATGCTCCGTCCATCATCCCCTTTTGTATCGCTTGGTTACAGGAAGGGCAGCAGTGTCAGGGCTGAGGAGAACCAGCTGGAAAGTAGCTTCCACGCCAAATAATTAAATGCCAGCACAGCCTGTGCATCTCCTGCAGTCGCAGGTTACCTGCTCCCTTCGGAGGTCCGTTGTCATGGTAACATGGGGAAGTGAGGGGCAAGTGCTTCCCCAACACTCATTTTAACACTCCATGCTGCACATCAACATGTAAACATTCAGGACACTTTACTCTGCATGAGGGTGACTTATCACTGTAGGTATATTTCCTTTTGGGGAAAAAAGTAACACTAGTGCAGAGGAGGGCAACGGTACAAACAGTTTAAAACTGCTACAACACCTCCATTCATAAGCATTGAAGCACTGTCACCCAGAAGCACTCTAAGAATCATTTTGAAACTCACAATTTATTTACCTCTACCACGAAAAAGCTCACAGCATTTAGCGTTAGTACCAACAAGCTATGATTATCGGCCTCTTGACGATCCGTGGTTTAGTGAGCTCCGACGTAGTTTACCCTAAGCTTCCCCTCTTCAATTTCCATCTGCATTCCCTCCTCTGACATGGTGGGCTGTGCTCCACCCCCTACATCAAGAAGAGAGACCGTAGAAACAAATATGTCTCCTGCTCCCATAGCAGATTAACAGTAGATCGCAGAACTGAAAATACAAGCAATACACTTCGCTGGAGCAAGTCACTTCACACCAATGACATGGTGACCGCAGACATACAGTAAACAGCAGGGGCGGTGACACAGGAAGGAGACCGGCCGGAGAGCAAGCAATAAACGGTGTGGGAGCAATTCAATACAAGCATTTGCAATGCAATAGGCCTTGCATTTACGCGAGACCAATTGCACAACAAATGATAGGCATCACAGACAACGGGAGAGAGGACGAGCCGGGTGGGGAGGCACAGACAACTGGAGGGAGGGCGAAGGGGCAAGAACGCTTGGACAATGGGAGGGCTGGTGGTGGGAAGAAGGCACAGTCTACGGGAGGGAGGGCTGGGGGGCTCTGAAGGCACAACAACGTGAGAGGGAGTAAAGAAGGCACCAAAGCATGTTGTGCCTGCATTAGGGGAACCTCATTAAAGAAAATAGTGCTCACAGTCTAAACAACACGTACTGTGTAACAACTGAAGTAAAGGGGCCAATTGCCATGAGAGGTGACAAATGAAGAAGAGGCAGTACTAAGGAGGGACTAACACGCCTATTGATGAAAACGAAGACAGCATTTAGGACAGACAATGACACAAGCCAATGGCAAATATGGATGGGGAGTGGGCGGGTTTTTATTCCCTACTCCTCTACACGAAGTCTTGCAGAGCAGCGCTTGCGCGCTGGCTCTAGGCTCGACCTAAAAAAAACACTTGTTTTAGATCGGGCGCTCAGCCTCATGCGTCTGGTGCTTTGTCTTAAAACCGCAGTACTTTCCCCCTGCCCAAAATAGGAAGGTGGAAATGTAGCGCCTGGATGGGCTCTATTCTGGCTCGCCAGACCCCATGGGACAGGTTTGTAGCCCTTCAGCTGGAGTCCAGATAGTGCCTTTTCTTGGCCACAAATTAGTTTAGCATCTCGGGGTGGCCGAGCCCACAAATTAACATGGAGATCTGAGGTAAACGTGCAGTAGCCCGCCCCTCACAATATGCGGCATGTCAATCGCGCAAAAAAAAAGTGATAACGTCTTTAAAGTAAAATTTATATTTCTTTAACACGCGGAAGCTTTTCAGAGTAGTACTCCAGATTATCTTTGCGTTGAAGTATTTCTTAGAAGTATTTTTTAAAATATTAACTGAGAAACGTTCCTGCCTTGATGACATGCAGTTAGTAACTTAAGAGGAAAGTCAGTCATGAACCCTATTTCAGGTCTAGTTATTTACTATGGATTTAATATTATAAACTATTAAAATTAAACATGAAAGGTTTTTTTACAGCGAACACCCCAAACCCGTGCATTTGAAGCTGCTGTCATATGTGATGTACACAAAGGCGGCTTGGTGAAAAAGAATTTGCACAGGATCACACATATTGGGGAAACTGGGATTAATCTCAAATTTTTCAGTTTCACGCTGCAATTCAGCCATCTTTCATTTATATTGTGGTTTCACTTCAATAAAAGACCATAACGAATAATAAAAAAAGTTGTTATAAACAGCAGTATTGCAGCCGTGCTCCAAATGCAGCCTTTTGTGCTTGACTTCTTATCTATTTTTTCTGTTTTCAAAGAAAGCGTTTCCGCTAATGCTGGATAGATGTAATGTTCGAATTTAAAAACACTTGGGGCGGTTTGCAGTTAAAAGGTTTATCAGTGACTAAATGTCACAAAGATGCATCTGTTCCTGCCCCCCCACCCCCCAATCATTGTTTACAGGCCTGAGTCCAAAGCCAGCTCAACCAAAACTACACGTCCCAGAATACACCACCATGATAAATGAAATTCAAGGCCCGGCTTAGGTTTCACTGCCCTTCCAGGCATGGAATTACATGGCAAGCATAAACCTGTAAGATGTAAGAAAGACACTGACTTCCATCATATACAACTCAAATTAAAATAATAACACATTACTGAAGCTTCTTGAAAGTTTGTGCAGCTGATGGATGACTTTCTTTGGAAGAGCGAGGTGTATGAAGCCGAAAGGCCCCTAAAGTCGGTGTGCTTATCGCCCTGGTGCGGCGTGCAGTATTGTTGTAGGGTCTTTCCCTCACATGTAATGCAAATATTTGCAATGCTATAGGTCTCGCATTTAAATGGGAGACCTATGGCATTGCAAACAAACGGCCACAGTGTCCCGGCTGCTTTGAAAGTGAAAGCGTGCATGGCGCGCTGAATGTAAGCAAAGCATGTCGTCGTGCCTAAAGTAGGAGAAACTCAAAGAAAATCGCGCTTACAAGTCTAAATAACACGTACCGAGCAACAGAAGTAAAGGGGCCAGTAGCCATGGGAAGTTACAAATGAAGACATGGCCGTACTAAGTAGGGACTAACAAGCTAATTACAGAATTGGAAGCCAGACTTTTACGAAGGACAAAGACACAAGCCAATGTAAAATATGGGTGGAGAGTGGGCGCGGCTTCTCTCCCATACTCAACTACAGCAGATCGCCAGAGCAGCGCATGCGCACCAGCTGAGGCTCGACCTAAAAATGGACTACCACTTGGAAAAATGCAAAAAATGCAATATATTTCTTAACAACTCTGCCTGTTGCTGAAACCTGGAAAATTGGTGATCTTACCACAGCAAACCTTTTGTTGATGCCGTTTTAAGAAAAAGAAAAAACATGCTTATGGCATAGCATTCTAAGGCAAAAAGGATGTCTGAGAGCCATTTCACCAGGGCCAAGACCAGACCCCTACCACTGTATTGGTGCGAGGGGTGTCTGTCATTGAATTCTGCCTGTCTGCAACAAGACTGTCTGTGCATAAGTTCACAAAGCACTACTACCTTGTCAGCCAGGTCCAATGGGAAGGTAATGTTGCCCACTCTGTTCTGCAACACTTTTTGGTCTGAGCCCACTTCATAGACCATTAACCTTGGGGAGGTACTGCTTTGGTATCTATTCGAAAGTGACGAATGAGTGGTTAGAAATATCTATCAGAAGAACTAGTTACTAAACTTTTTTAACACTAACTCGTGGGAATTCCAACCGCAGATACATTGCTGACTTGCCCCCCTCCCAGCACTCCCCACCCACATTCTGTGGAGTGCACCATGGAGACCCTAGTGGATCCGCTCCTCAAGCCTGGAAAACCGCATCACAATCATAAAGCTGAATGGCCATTATCGATGCTTAACATTAATTATAAGAATTTAAGTAGAATTCTGGCAAGGAGGCTTTTCCATTATATGGTCAAGCTGATACACCCAAACTGACCTGGGTTTATTCCCAGTCACAAGACGGAGCATAACATTAGGCACCATTTGTCATTTCTTTAGAGTGGCATTGACAAGCTTGATGAGGCAGCAGTGTTTGCTGTAGACATTGAAAAGGCTTTTGATAGCCTGGAATGGGGATACCTAAATGAGGTTGTGACTCGTATGGGCTTAGGGTGATTCGATGAATGGACACTGCTGCTGTATACTGACACAACAGTAAGAGTTAGGAAGGGTAGAACCATCTCGTAGAGCTCTGTGCTGGGGAGGCGGACAAGGCAGGGATGCCCCCTATCGCCCCTGTTCTTTGCTCTGGCCATGGAGCCTTTGGCCAGCTATACAAGGCTTGGTGTGGCTTATCAAGGATTACAGTTGGGAACTACTTGGGTCTTTATCTGGACTTAGGGTGAACTCGCAGAAGTCAAAATTATTCCAGGCTACCCCAAATTGTGAGGTCTGTCCTCCTGATGTGGGAACCCTGGTGTCTTCCGTATCTGAGGGTTAAAATATATCACTATTGTACAGACTTACTGGAAGGGAATGTGGTATCGGCACTCAGATCTCATATGTTCTTTTGGAAGACCCTTCCGTTGCCTGTGATGGGGAGGATAGGTTTGATAAAAATACTTGCGTTGCTCCGTCAGCACGAGCCATGTTCTGTGAATTGGACTCTGTGCTTCTGGAGTTCATTTGGGGTCAGGGCCGAAGAAGAGGGGCCCCGGATTTTTAATCCTTTTACCTGGCAGCCGAACTACAATGGTATGTCCAGTGGCTTGCACACCATCGGCCAGGGCGGGCGATCACAAGGCTATTTGCCGTAGAGCTTAGGCCCTCAATAAACCGCTATTTAGAGTACGACAACCATGTGCAAGGGACTCCCAGAAGTTCCATATCATTATAAAATGTTGGCATTGATGCCTTCAAAAAATAGGTGTGAAAATTTCATACTCCCTGATTTGCCCATCGCGATGCTACTTGACTTACCACATGGCTGTACCTGGGAGCGGCTAGAAGAGTGGGTGGCAGTGGAAGCTTCTACAGTGGGATACTTGTTTGGAGAGGGGACGTTGATGCCCTTTGAGGTCTTTTGCCTGGAACTTGGTTTACAGCAGAGCCAGTTCCTGTTACATGGGGCAAGCACCATCACTCTCAGGAAGCATTGGGCCATGGACATGGTAGAACCCCCTTCACATCACTGTTTTTGCTATATGGTTATTTCATCAGGCACCTTTAAGGCTGTTTCTTGCCGCTACAGAGCCATCAGAGGAGATACTGTAGATCCATTAAAAAACTGAGAACTGTTTGGGAGGAGGTTTTGGACGTCCGCCTCCTGTTAGCTGCCTGGGTGAAGATACTGGCTGGAGCCCCTAAGATATCTCAAAATTCTCTGTTTAAATTGATCAATTTCTTTGTCCTCCATGGGGGCATATCTTATCCTGGCCACATTGGACAATACTTCCACATTGAGGGGGCAGCTTGGCCTAGGTGCACCACCCTGAGAGCCAGTCTGATTCATACGCTTTGGAGTTGTCCCTCTATTGGTGGGTTCAGGGAGAAGGTCCCTGGTAGAGTTGCTACAGTTATATGGGGTGAGATCCCTTGCACCCCGGGCCACTGTCTATTGGGGCGGTTTCCCCATGCATCTAAAATAAAGTGACCAGTAAGTTCCAGGCCCAGGCTTTTGTACTGGCCAAATGTGAAATCACCCTAAACTGGAAATCACCACAGGGTCCTAGATTCTCCTCTTGGTATAGGGAACTGAAAAATGGGCAGGTTGTGAGGGGCATATTTGACGTTAGTTAGGCCAGTAGGGGCATAGGCACGATGGAAAGCAGATCGGGCGTGGGAGGTGTTAGTGGAGAGACTATGGGCCTCGAAGGAGGATTTCCCAGAGGCCTCCCCTCCATTTTCACAGGGAATGAAGGGACAGGGCAACACTTAAATCCTGGCTGGGTGAATACCATATGGATTACTTTATAACGAGTGATAACCTCGCAGATACCTCTCCTCATTCATTCATTCATACATTATCGGGCACAGTGGGGTATAACCGTAGTCATGATGGTATGCTGTAATTATATTCAACTCTTGGTTGGGGAGGGTGATTTGGATGGGGAGAAAAGGGAGGGGGTAGGATATTGTACATTTTGGGGATGATTACTTCTCGCTTATTATTGGAAATGTTCTCCTGCGTAAAATGGTCCTCAGATGTTTGTTAGATATACAAACATTTTGAAGAGGTGATATCAATAAGCTGTGTTATGAATAACTCAGTAAAGTAAGTTTAAAAAAAACTAAATCGATGCAGAGGAGTGACACTTCTAGGTGGCTCTGCTCCCAACGTATAGACCCATCATGAACACACAGTAGAAATGCTCAAATTCTCATGATCCATTCCGGTTTCTAGGGGATATTTTAAGGCAAAGAATCTGCAGTTAGAGTATTTTCAAGAAAGTGTGTTACCGAAGGTAAGTAAATTGTTATTTTAGAGATGCAGTTGTGCCCTAGTCCTGCTCTTTCCAAGGTTTGAAAGAGGTTACCCCACTTGACCTATTGAAAGGCTTTCTCCCTGCCGAGGGTGAGCCTCAAAACCTCTAATTAGCAAAGACTTGGTTTTCATAGAAGATGTGTCTGGGTTTTCTAGATGTTTTTTGTAGACTTTTGAGAGACCTGCTAAACAGAAAATACTAGCCCTGATGTGTCTGAGAATGCACAATGCAGCCAAGATCTTCTATTAGAGAGGAGTTTTTCCATTAAAAAGAAAACTGTACTTTATTTAAAGAGGACCAGTGCCTAGAGATTGATTAGTGCTGGAAGATAGTTGGGTTTCATATGTAATGTCAATTTATGTTGAGGATATTAGAAGTTTTGTGTTTACTTTACTCAGTGTCCTGATTAAGCAATGCAATTATTTATCAGATGGTAACCCAAGCTCTATATATCCATAACATAATTTGTTTCTGCTGACTGATGATTTTTCCTATAATGAAGGCAGGCTTAACTCATAAGTGTGGCTTGTCTTGTGAAGCCCTTTAGTAGATAAACAGTCCAAATGATACTGACTTTGTTTCCTTCTATGCAATATAGTAGTTTTGATCAATTATTCCAATTACCCTTGACCTTCCAGGTAGGTCGCTCCCCCTCCGCAGCAGCGCCACCAGTGCAAGTGCCATCCTCCTTTTGCCGCCTCGCCCCGCTGTCTCGTGCTCCTGGTGCCCCCTGCACCTTGGTTTGCTGTCTGCCGCTGCTGCCTGCGTGCCAGGTACCCCTGCCACTGTGCCTGCACCCCCTGCCCTTTCTTGATTCTGTACCCCCGTTGCTGTGTACTTGTGCCCCCTGCCCGTTTACCTAACTTTTTCCCCCCCGCTGCTGTGTGCGTTTTCCCGCCGCTGCCTCCCCTGCGGCCCCGCCCCCCGTGCCCATTCGCTGCCTTGCCAACCTACCTCCAAGCTGATTCTCCCTTCCCACCTCCCCTTAAATGGCGGCCGCTGTGCGGGCGCGCCGCTGGCGCACCGAAGGCGCATAAGGCAACCCCGTCTGCGCCCGTCCGCGCCTGGACCGCGCCCAGCGCCAGATCCCCTGGCCTCCACACCACCCAGGACGCCCGCTACCGCTACGACGCCAAAACACTCATCGCTCTCCACCACGGACGGACCATCAACTGCTACAAGACCACCCCCCTCCGCCCCAGACATCGCAGTGGCCATCCCCGACAGATGCAAGATCTCCCGCAGAGACCGGACCAACGGAGTCGGAGGAGATATCGCCATCATCCACAAGAACACCATCATGGTCTCCACAAACACCGACGACACCCTCAACACCGTCGAACACATGCACTTCAAGATCCACACTGACCCCAAGACCACCCTCAGAGGCACCCTCTTCTACAGACCACCCGGCCCACGTCCCCAATTCTGCAATTCCGTCACCGACTTCATCAGCACGCACGCACTGACCTCCACAGACTACATCCTGCTCGGCGACCGGAACTACCATCTGGAAAACAACAACAGCAACTCCTCCACCCTGGTCGACAACCTCCCCACCCTCGGACTGAAACAGATAGTCACCTCCCCGACCCACATCGCCGGCCACACGCTCGATGCATCTTCTCCTCCAGCCCCCACGTTGCCTTCAGCCACGCTTCCAAGCTCACCTGGACCGACCACCACTGCGACCACTTCACCTTCCAGAAACCCGTCACACCTCACCGCACCCTACAGATCCCCCGCCGACGCTGGGGCAAAGTCACCAAGGAACTACTAGAAACACACCTCGCACTCAGCCCACCGACCAGCCCCACCAACCCCGAGGATGGGGCCCACGCCCTCAGACTCTGGATGGAAGACTGCGCCAACACCTTAGCCCCATTGAGACAACCCACCGACAGAGACACCAGCCAGGGAGCCAGCTGGTTCACCCCGGAGCTCCTGGCCTCCAAGCACACCTGCCGTAAACTTGAAAACATCTGGCTCAACGACAGAACGCCCGGCAACCACGCAGCCCACAAAGACGCCATTCGCAACCATCACCACCTCATCAGGACCACCAAAAGAGCCTTGTTCAAAGACCGCCTCGACAACAACGCCCACAACAACAAAGAGCTCTTCAACATCGTGGAAGAACTCTCCAATCCTATCTCCTGCACCAATGACATCCCGCCGTCGTAAGCCCTGTGCGACACCCTCGCTGCTTTCTTCCACCGCAAGATCAACGACATCCACAACAGCTTCAACCCCCGGCTGAACCCTAGGGACCCTGCCACGACGAACACTCCGAACCCCACCGACCACGACCTCCATACCACATGTACCAAGGTGAGCACGGAACACATAATCAAGACCATGAGCACCATCCACTCAGGCTCCCCGTCTGATCCTCTTCCCCACCACATCGTCAACAAAGCTAACAGCCTCATTGCACCCCACCTGCGCAACGTCATCAACCTCTCCTTCGAGACCGCGACCTTCCCTGAGAGCTGGAAGCACGCCGAGATCAAAGCCCTACTGAAGAAACCCAAGGCAGACCCAAGCGACCTCAAGAACTTCCGGCCCATCTCCCTGCTTCCGTTCCCAGCGAAAGTCCTCGAAAAGATCGGCAACACCCAGCTCACCCGCTACCTAGAAGACAACAGCACCCTGGACCCCTCCCAGTCAGGCTTCCGCAGCAACCACAGCACCGAGACCGCCCTCATCGCTGCCACAGACGACATCAGAATCCTACTTGACAACAGCGAGACAGCCGCCTTCATCCTCCTAGACCTCTACGCCGCCTTCGACACAGTCTGCCACCACACACTACGCACACGCCTCTACGACGCAGGGATCCGAGACAAGGCCCTGGATTGGACCACCTCCTCCCTCTCCGACAGAACCCAGAGAGTCCGCCTCCCCCGTTCCAATCCGGAACCACCAAAACCGTCTGCGGTGTCCCGCAGGGATCATCCCTCAACCCGGCGCTGTTCAACGTCTGCATGGCTCCACTCGCTTGCATCACCAGACTACACGACCTCAACATAATCTCCTACGCCGACGACACCCAGCTGATCCTATCCCTCACCAAAGACCCCCTCACCGCCAAATCCAACCTTCACCAGGGTATGAAGGCCGTCGCCGATTGGATGGAGGCAAGCCGGCTCAAGCTGAACACGGACAAGATGGAGATCCTTATCCTTGGGCCCAACCCCTCAGCGTGGGACGATTCCAGGTGGCCAACATCACTGGGAACCCCCCCCCCCGGTACCTTCCAACCACGCACGCAACCTAGGAGTCATCCTCGACTCAAAGCTCAGCTTGACCAACCAAGTTAACGCAGTCTCCTCCTCCTGCTTTCGCACCCTCCGTATGATCCACAAGATCTACAGATGGATCCCGGCGGACACACGAAAGACTGTCACCCACGCCCTCGTCAGCAGTCGACTCGACTACGGAAACGCCCTCGTCCATACTCATCAGCAGACTCCAAAGAATCCAGAACGCCTCCGCACGCCTGGTCCTAGACGTCCCACGCCGAGACCACATCACCCCACACCTGAGAGACCTGCACTGGCGCCCCGTCGACAATAGAATCACTTTCAAACTCATGATCCACGCACACAAGGCACTCCACAAGACCGGCCCAGCCTATCTCAACAATAGACTCTCCTTATACGTACCCAATAGGAAACTCCGCTTCGCCGACCTGTCCCTGGCCGCCATCCCGCACATCCACAGAACCACTTCCGGGGGCCAATCCTTCTCCCACCGCGCCGCCAAGACCTGGAACGCCCTCCCCCTTCGGCAAACCGCAGACCTCCCGGCCTTCAGGAGACTGCTCAAGACCTGGCTTTTGGACCACTAGCAGCAGACTCTTAGCCCCCCCCCGCGCCTTGAGACCCTAGCGGATAAGTAGTCTACAAATCCACTGATTGATTGATTGAATTAATGAAGAACAAATAGAGGAATTTCAGAGACTAGCAAAATGAGCATCTGGTCTTATGAAGCAATCAGAGGTAAAGGGGCTTCAAAACTCATAGTAAAACATTAATTAGAAGAGAAAAGGCCACCCACATTCGTCGCGGCTAGTGCACTCTGTTACCGGTCACGCCCCCCGAAAGAAAGTGAAGCAGAGTCAGGAAGGAGGAGAATTCTGTGGATATGCTGCGCTCTTCCCTGAAATTAGGGCAATTTTTTTTCCTGTGACTTAGGTCTCACCTGGATTTGCCGGTGCCTCTTCAAGACTCTAGGAGAAGTGGACACACTTGCTCCAAGGCGAAGCGCTGTGGCACCCGGACCGGTGGCCGGAGGCTGAGGTGCGGTTTTGCAGTAGGCAGTTGAGCTAGCTGCGTGTTGAGCTTGGCTCCTGCTGGGACCGGACGCCGCCTAAGAGCTTGGAGATGACTGGGCTGATTTGAAGCCGGGCTCTCGCTCAGTTCCTGACACTACCTGAAAAGTCCACAGTTGAACCGGATAGAGCTCCCTTCACCCTTGCTCTTCGAATCTTGCTCCCAGGACTCATTTACTCTACGGCCTGGAAATACGGACGCAAAATAGTCACAAAAACAAAAAACTCAGTGAGTTTTTGGTCAAAATAGCTACACTAATATCTGACTTTTTGCGCTATGATTATTTTTTGCGACAACTGCTGGGGTATGAAAAGGGTCTCCTCCTGAAGAAGAGGGGAGTGCGAGGAAAATAGATGTATCAGTAATCCAAGGTCCAGGAGCCACCTTACCTACACAGGCTGTACGTAAAAAGGACCGGATCCCACAATACAGGGGTAGTAGGTACGTGATGCACCTACTTTTTTTTTCTCTCAGAACTGGAAATGTATTCCCTGTGGTTGGCGGGAACCGACAACTGGCATCCGACTGAGCTAGATATATGTGCATAAAAAAAGCGGGTGAAAGGTGGTCCCGCAGATAAAGAAAGTGAAGTATGTGCATATTTAAGCGAAAGCCTTTAGTCGCCAATCCCATTTTTGACAGTCCATCTACCCCAGTTGTTAAGTCATGTAATAAAGGCGGTCGTTCCAACAACCGCATTGTAACAATGCATACCATTACCCCATAAGTCATAACAACGACTTGCGGAGGGGGGCACTGGTTGTTGGAATAGTATAATTTACTATTCCAATTCCAGTATGTGCAAGAGTAGGGAAGGTGTTGAATTTTAAATCCAACACCTTCTGCCACCTGCGCAAGTCGTTGTTTCTACTTGCTGAGTAATGGTATGCGTTGTTACAACGCGGTCATTGTAATGACTACATTGTAATTCCCTGCCGGGAAAAGTATTCCATGCACCATGGGCAATCTCCTTGATTTAGTCTCTCTGAAAATTTTCGAGGCACTTAGTCCTTAACGACTTCAGTTCTTGCTTCTTGATACCCTTCATCTCCGTCTGGACCTAATACATGTTCGGTCTTATGGTGCAGAGAATATAGACTTTAGGAGCTATGGGAGAAAGAACCATGAAATAGGGCAGAACTCACTCCTTCTGATATTGTAAGCTTAGACTTGAAGCCCATTGCTTGTGCCTTTTTCACTTTTCTGTGATTTTGCACTTTTTTAAAAGTTTTTTTTTAAATTGGAAAATCAAAACAATAAGTCATAACAGAAGCAAGTACTTCATTTTTTCCGCTGTGAATACTTATGAATGGTTTAAACAATAGGGGTACAGGAATTACTCATGGTGAGCAACATACTATTTTATCACTTTGTACCTGTAAGTTGTTAAAAATCTTACTGTATGTGGTTATAATGTCTTGTATTTTGGTCATTTTCTCCACTGTGTGCACATTCAATATTCATACATATTACATTTAACCAATTACAGGTAATACTGACTTCAGGTTACTATGCTGTGTTCAGAGTCAAGTTAATTGCAAAAGAACTGGAAGGCACGTATGATGGTGCCATTCAAATCACAACAGATTATGAGGTAATCATCTTCACTTATAGGAGTGTAAGGCTGTTTATCTGTACCTGTGGAATTTTCCATTAAGATGTCCCTTTCAAGATGTTATGAAAACATATTTATGAACACATTTGTGTATGTTTCGTGTGCATTCAATTTGTGGGGGTAAAAGGTGATTAGAATCTGGGCCCACCTTTATGAACAAAAGTTGTCTGCTCCTGAGCCCACAAATGCAGAGTGGGCCTCAGAAGATGGAGCAAATGTGTGCAAAGATCATCCACTCTGTCTTGATTTTGTGCTAGATCATAGGAGGGCTTGGGCACTACAATTGAAAACCAGGCCTGGAAAGTGGTGCATTTATGACAAAGGATCACTTTGGCACCATTTTACACTAGAGAAACACATGGCCAGCCACCTCAGTCAGTCCTTGATCACTTTATGGGCCTGTCACGGTTCACGAATAAGTGTTTTTGTAACTTCTCTTTTTTTTTTTTTTTTTTTGCAGAGTTTTATATAGCGCGAACTAGAACCGAACCGAATCAGTTATCAGAGCGCTTTACATAGCACCAGTTACGTTACATGAGGACACACTTTTCATTTTAGGCACGGGGAGATTAAGTGATTTGCCCAGAATCACAGGGGTTTTTTGGCGTCGTTACCGAGACTCGAACCCAGATCCCCAGGTCCGAAGTCGAGCGCCTTAGCCGTTAGGCCAACCCCTCTCCCCCTTTAAACTGGCAGTGAACTTATGACAGACCATCTGTCGAAGCCAAAGTCCTAATTGCACTATGCTCTGTGCTAACCAGGCCGTGTCATTGTTTATGTAGATGTGACCTCTTACAGTCTCATCTTTTGATTACACTCTGTTCCTGCTGTTTACTAAAACAATTAACCAGTCTAGTGTATATGGATTTATACTTACTGAAAAGTAACAAAATGTCTGCTGTCTTCCTGTTCCAAAATGAGGGGTCTGTTTTTGCCAATGATGCAGATAGCTAACATGCTTCGCAATTGACCGGCATAGGTCAATAACATTTCTATTTATATTAAATTCCTCACTGTGAATATTGGACCATTTTGGCTTTAAATGTGATTATGGCATTTTAGCAATACAGCTACCAATATTATGAAGATGTTCTTTCTAACACAGCATTGCTCTGTTACAATTACATTGCCACATTACAGATTATATTGAGACACAATATTTTACAATGTTTTATGTTTTTTTAAAGATGTTCAGAGCATTTATGCTTAAAGGAAGGATAGGTAGTCATGACACAGTAAGAAAGAAAAATCGAAAACACAATGGAAGTCATAGTGCATTCATTGTTGGAGAAAGATCTACGAAAGTGTGTTTATTGCTCACTGCTACTTCGAGAGAAAAATACTGTTAGAATTCTAAAGCAAACTACACATCATAATGTCTATATAAAAAGAAAAGACCTTGTGTGAAAAAAATCTGTGGTTGCTTGAGAATTGTGGCACTTCCAGATTTGACTTGCCAGTAGCCTAACCAGGAAACCTTTCTAATAAGCTACATTTATTCACCATGGCTGACCAGTTTCTTAGTAGAAGAAAAAACAATATAGGCATTACGATGAAAAAAAAATCAAAACAATGAGGAGCAGATCATTTTACTGTAGTGTCTGAGGAAAGAACACAGGAGAAAGGGAACACGTTTTTTGTTAATATTTTGAGAAGTTGAAGAGATTGTCTTTGTGCCTCTGACTGAAACCTCTGTGATTAAGGACGTTATTAATCTCTCCTAATTGTATGTATGCCCTTATCACTCACTAATCTGAATCAAATAAACCAATACACAAGATGTGAATAAATATGTTTAGAAGCATCTTTCTGGTTCTCAACAGATTTCTTTCCACTGTGGTTTATTTGGTGTATTCATAGGGGCTTTAATATTACATTTTGTTTGTGATGAATAGTGTTTGTGTTTTAAAACATTTAGAATAATTCATTGCAAAAATAAACCTACAACAGATCACTTCGAAAATCCATAATGTGGAGATGCATGAAAGTGAAGTGAATGATCGGGATAATAATTCATTTCTAATGTAGGGTAAACCATATATTGGGACACAAAACCCCACTCTGGTATGCAATAGCTCTTCTATTCATTTCTGGATAGCAGCCATTTTAGCTTTTTCCATGCTTCAGGGGTAGAGTTGATTAGTAGGGTTGCAGGAAACTCTTTTCCCCTAGGGTAGGTACATGGGGAATGTGACTTGCCCAAAGTCCCATTATGGCAGTGGTTCTCCCTTTTACCATACTTATTTTTGTTGCATTTTTTGTGTTGTGCTGCAAAGCAGGCTCTTCACTTGTCTAGGAATCTGCAGCAAGTCGCCACATATAATACATTGTGATTCTAAAATTTCTTTTTACAGATATTAACAATTCCTGTAAAGGCAGTGGTTGCTGTAGGATCATTGTCCTGCTCACCAAAACGCATCACCCTCCCTCTGTCTTTTCCAGTAAGTTGCATTTCTTTTAAATGTTTGTAGAGTTATTGTAATTTTGATAAACAATGTTATGAATGTCTGGAGGACTGATGGAAGTTCATAGCTGTAACATTACAGTTCAGTTGTCCTTGCCAGTGACCTCTCTTACTGAATAAGTCAACTGCTTTACACATCTGTAAACACTCCACACAATCACCCCACCTCTTCCCTTTGTTTCCAAGCATGACTCACCCATTTACCCCATACATCCTCTACCACCTCCGCCAGATAACGTTTGTTCCCTCTGCTCACCTTGCTCCAAGTTTCTGGCTTCATGTATAGCTCTGAGTTTTCACTAGCTACAGAACAATATATATATATATATATATATATATATATATATATATATATATCTATATCGAATATATATATATATCTATATATATATATATATTTTTTTTTTAACAAAACAGATCCCTCAGTAGAGATTTGCAGTGATAAAGCAATTAAATCAGGCATCACTGCCTTCACATTGGCTATCACAAACCTCCTTGATACTTCACTTGTCGAAGTTCCTCAAAAACAAAGCAAGCCATCATCAACTCTTCACAGAGGATCAGCTGCGGACCCAAGATGTTACCTAAGTATTGACTCAGCTCAGGCCTAAATTGTTACTTTTGTAGCGTATAGTCACCAAACAACAAACTACTCACCTGGAGAAAGTCTTCTTACTGAATTATTTTCAGTGTAGCTTCCCACCTATCTGTACTGCTAAACATGAGAGTGCAGCACATCCTAGCTTAGGATAATGGTCATGCCTGTGTTTGTCGCCTGCTTAACTTATTTGCTACAATTGTTACCATTGGCCATACTATTTGCTTGGTCACCTGACTGAATATGCTGATCTAAATGTTGTCAATTGTTTACATTAAGTCTTACTAAGTACCCTCTTCTAAGCAGTCCCCTTGATTACATGATGCCCCCAAAGGTTGTACTGTCTGGCTTACCATTCAGATCTTTGTCAGTCTAGAAAGATAGCTCATTAAGTCATGTTACCAATTCAGGCAAGGATGGAATTAAATGTACTTAGCCTAACCAACCAAAAAATCTGACACTACCCTATTAGGTTAATGGAAACATTCACACCTTCCTCTTGTTTTGTCAAATTCAGTGAAACCTTTCTGCACTCCATCTCTTAATGTTTGACACTTGGAAGTCTAATGTGACAAACATCTACCCAGCAATAGAAAGTTGTCCGCAAGAATCCCTTTGACTCTCTAGGGCTGCTAAGTGGCATATTGCCCCATTTGAATAATTTTTCCCCATAATTGATTTGACTTTGTACAGGTAACTGCCTGCACTCTACTATAGTCGCATGTGCACTGGGCACCCTGAGAAGACGCTAATCTAGACAACTTACAAAAGGTGCGAACCATATTGCTGGAGGCACTTCCGAATTTAAATCACCTTACACATGCGCTGTAAGGTGTACAATGACTCCTGATACGGACAGACTACAATTTCAAACCATTTGCGTAGTCTATCAATCCATCCATCTTACACAGGAATGCACTAAAGCTGTCTTTTTTTCTTTTTACCATTTTCTTTGGCGTCTAAGATCTGCTTCCTAGAACTTGCCTTTTGTTACTTCGCATGAGCTTAAAGAACATGGAAAAAGTGCCTTACATATTCAAAATCCTAGCACATCTGAAACCTCTTCTCATATTGCTTGAAAATAACTTAGTAAGCTTCTGAAAAAAACTTGCAACTCACCTTTTCTGACTCGATTATGATGCACAGGATTTGAGCTAAATAGCCTTCATTACACCGTTTCCTCTGATGTGTCCTGTTCATCTAGAACTAACCCATAGGGCAGATGCCCAATACCGACTTATTGATATCTATGCATAATTCAAGCCGAATTGTTCTCCTTTTTAATGCCTTCTTTCTTCTGTTAGGATGAATTGCATGTATGGCATCCACACACTCCTGGGCAACTGATATGCGTCCTGGACCCCACTTTGATTTCCTGAACATCTCAGATTCTTCTTCATGTAATGTAACATGCATTTCCACTTATTCCTAACACTCCGAGATCTCATATTTTCGGTTTGTTATACTTCAAAGGGACCTCATAACAAATTATACTTTGTTTTGTCTCACGGAGAAAGATTAGTTGAATGTAACTGATTGCACTTGAACTCAAAGGTTGCCTATTCTGTTAGCAGAAGTCAGCCTAAAGATTTCTATTCCTCATTCCTTTTGACAAATGCGCTTTCTGGCAAAAAATATACTGCTTGCATGTGTTTATTTTGTATGGGATAGACTGTCTAAACACCTCTTTTAGCATTTTTCCGCATGTCTCGTCCTCAACAAGTAGTAGGATAGAAAATTAAACAAAGGGACGAAAGGCAGTCTTCTGCATTTAAACAAAAATGCACTTGCATGCATTGCATTTTCTATAGAAAGGTAATTTGTCTTGAACTATCTGACAAAGCAGTCTCTAACACATGAGTTTTCATGTTTCTGTTAACTAGATAATATTCTCTTTTTACCTCCCCTTTCTTACCACACTCTTCATTTTCTTGTTTTGTTTGCTTTTTGGTTTCCCTCACTTCCCCCACATTTGACTCTGATTATCACCTTTACAGACACCATTTCCCATGTCTCTTATTTTTGTTCCTACATGTTTGCATTATGCTCCTCTAGCATATGTCTTGCACACGTACATATACAAAAGACAGTACCAAACAAAGTTTTTGTTTTGCCCACAAACTCTTTCCATATTGAATACCACATTCAATTCCTAATATTTTAGGAATGGTCATTATTTTTTTCATCCTAAAATAAAAGCCATTAGATATGTGACTCATCTGCAAATATTTGACAAAACCCGTAGTTGCTGGTTTTCACCACTTAAACCATTCTTGAAATTGGATATTCATTAGTAAGGATTCATAAGGTATTTCAAACTAAAATTGTGATTGTTAAAATAAGTGTTTGAGCATTTGTCATAAAGCGGCAATCCTATATAAAGTTTTTGGCATTTACAGTGAGCACTCTGACACTGCTTCTGTAGTATGCTGTGCTACATAAGAGTACCTTAATAAAATGTTTTTTTCAATTTGGTCTTTTGAGAGATTACTTAAAGAATTAAGCTTATCAAATACAAATAATTTCCTTTTCCTTTCCTAGGGTAAATTAGTTCATCAGAGCCTAAACATTGTGAGCTCCTTTTCACAGAGGGTAAAAATTCAGCAGATACGCTCCTTGTCAGAAGACTTGAGATTTTATTACAAGCGTTTAAAAAGTAATAGAGAAGACTTAGAGCCTGGGAAAAAGTCAAAGGTAGGAATACTTTGCACCTATTTAAAAGGTATGACTAACATTATTGATGCTCTCTTAAACTTTGACTCTTGAATTCTGCATGCATTGTTCTCTCAGGAGTTATTAATTCTGAATATTTGTGTTCATGCTTACTTTTACAGATAGCAAACTTGTACTTTGATGCTGCTTTGCAATGCGGAGAACACTGTTATGTGGGACTTCCGTTTTTATCCAAATGTAAGTAACATTCACCATAACTGAATATAATTCTAGTTGCATCTCATGAGAGGCTTAAATATGAATTCTGTGATGCTAATGCATAATGAAAACTTTGACTTCTCTTTCTAGCTGAATCTAAAGTGCAGCACAGTTTAGTGATGCAAGAAGATGTATGGGATTCAGATTGGGATTTGCATGAGAATCTCTTCAGGAAGTGGACAGAAGTTACAGAAAACTCCAGCCACTTGTGAGTAAACTAAAATAAATGTGACTCGAAGTGTTGTCTTAATGGTTTTCACTTTAAGCTTTGGCCTGCTTTTTGTGTGAGCCAGGGGAGAGTTAAATAGCTGTCTCAACCTGTCTGCCTCTGCTTCAAACAACCTGTTTCATGGCCAGGAACACATCATGTATGGAATCTAATAGAAAAAGAAATTATTTGCTGCTAATATTTTACATGAAATATATGTGCATTCTGCAGTTGGAGAAACCATGGTAAGAAAAAATCATAGCCTACATAAATTCTGCCATTGCTAACTTATCCCATACACTGTGGAAGATTTCCTTTTTTTGAAGGTGCTATTTAACTTCTCAAGCATGTCTGCCAACAACTAGTCTCTGATGGCTGAAGCTCCAGAGGGACTTCATGTGTATGTTGAGGAGTTATTCTAGCAATAGTACAACCTTACAGATCAATAGTTTTAGCATCCTGTTTGCAATGAAACAGTAACTGCCCAAATAATGAGAGCTGCGTTGAGAGACATCCAGTGGAGGGGCTGGAAACATGGAGACTGCAATAACGAGCGTGAACAAAACATGATAATGTATCTAACTTGATCACCTTGATAATCTATCAAACCATTAGTGCTCGAGCATACCTATGATTGGTACATAGGGCTGATATAAAATGTGATAATCAAGCCTATGCCTCCAGCAAAGGCACTCTAGCAATTCCTCCACTATTCAAGCAGCTCAAATTCACTGCTTAAATCAAAAAGTTATAGAATTATAATAAATAAAATAAGTGGATAGGCAACTTATAATAGAAACAAAGATGAAACAGAGAGCGCTGTGGAAAAGGCGGTTGAATGTTGCTACTACTTGATTTGTTCATACGGCAAAGAATCTCCTTGTACATAAAAAAAAGTTGAATACATGGACTGCCGTTAGGTGAACTAGTAATAGGCTACCCTTAATTAAATAAATAAACCTTCTTCAGAATGTATATTTCCTAGCGCTCTTAACTGAACAAGAATGTTTTTGTTTAAAAACCTACAGTGCAACCCAGTCTGGTGTAGCCTAGAAAACGCATATTTACTTTCAAAATATAGAATAAAGCTTGATTGATCGGAGGCAAGTATTCATGCAAGAAGGACTCTTCAGGAACCAGTCCTGATGCTTAGCAAAATCTTAACTGTAGAATGCAGTCTCAATACTAAGTTAAAGATCAATTTATGTGAAAATTTTATCATAGACTTAGCCAAACTCATTGCAAGTGGTTAAGTCTGGAAATAAAAAAGAAATCACAAGTGTGTAAAGTATTGGTTTCGGCAAGCAATATGAGAACCAATTCTGTGTGTGAGACTTAAACATTCCAGACCTTGCTTATACTGATAGAGCCGAGATCAGTCTATAGGCAAGAGATGAAAGGAATCAAGCTGCAGTAACTAAGTTTAGTAGCTGAGTATATGTGCCTCCATAGGAAGAACTTTCCAAGTCTTGCGCGTAAATTTCATTTTTCAGCAGAAAATGCAACAGGAAGTGTAAATCAAGAAATTACCCAAATTTGGAGGCAGCGAGAACTGTGCTCAGTTCCCAAAACGTGATTTGAAGCCTGAAATTTAAGCCACAATTGGACTGGTCTTTAAGCTTTAGATAACAATTAACTTTATAAATAAAATCTAATTTGCTTTATGTAAATATATCCTATGTGGAATTCCTGAAAATGAGGTATGGGTTTAGATATCCTTATTTTCTCCTGTTAATTGACCAGAACATATGTAGTTGATGTAGATGGAGGCTCATTTCCAATGGAAAGATTTTTCTTCCACGTCATTCTCTGGTGTGCTTTGCTCTGGCTGTGTCAAAGGCCAGTTTAAAGCAGGTGATGAGCTCTGAGTCAGATTAGGATCCCTAAACTGGACACAATTCTTTTTGAATTCTGATAATCGAAGCATATTTTCCTCCAAAGAGTGTAGCACCCATTCCTCGCTAAGTAAATACATAAAAGCTTAAGAGCAAAAACAATTTTGTATATATGTATTATTTACAATCTTTTTGCTATTTCTAAGTGCTGTAACTTCCATGTATTGTGATGCCTAATTTCATCATACTTAATTTAAGAATGCAGGCAAGGTTTACTGTGTTGGGATTTCAACTTTTGACCAGGTGACACTAGCAGATGCTTAATTCAGTGCGTGATCTTGATAGTCGGTCAGCTTCTTTTCACTTCAAGTTGGAAAGTAATTAAATAGGGTTACTTTGGCAAGACCCCAGCAAACATTTTTAAAGATCGTTTTCCCATTGTGGAAAGGTTTGTTGCCTATAAGCAGGACAGACACCACTTCATGCCCACTCAGTCTTATATAAAGTGTGCTGTTTAGTTTTCAGAAACAGTTATCCCTTAAGTACTGTTGTAAGAAGGCCTATAAATGAGGATACAACCAGATTAGATTTTACAAGATATAATTTTTAGGTTCATAGTCTTTGAGCCAGTAAGCCTGTGCTACAGTCACTTGGAGTTGATTGATTGAGTTAATATAGTTTTCAACCATAAATACCGAGCCATGTATTTGAATCTGGAGCAGAAAGAAATACCAGAGTTGGTATGTCTAGATACTTTCCAGGAGTAAAGTCGGACCACCATCTGAAATATAGATGTACTAAAACAGGACGGAAGGAAACCTCAGTAAAGGAATTGAATGTTAAAGCATTCATTAGGCTTTATCTGAATTAGAAGGCAGAACAGGTTAAGGACCTAAATGAAGACCTTAATGCATATGACAAAAATCTGTCTAAACGAAGATCATTATAGCTTTCAACTGTAGATTTGATGAATTCTGGCATTCGTGATCTCCAGTGACCATGGGAAACCTATGAATGAGGTGGCATCTTGAATAGTGTGGTAATGGACTTTATGGGTAGGTTTCCTATTTATCATAGTCATATTTGTAACAATTGTGCAAACTGTGATATGGTCAAAGGAAAGCTGGAGGGGGAATTTGACAAATGTGTAGTCAAACCTGTTAATACACAGCTCAGTCATTGTCCGATTTTCTTTTGAAGAAGGCTGGCAAAAGTCAACTAGGTGCATTTCAATATGCAATGTCATCCCTTTGTTTCATACACAGCCATAGAACTGGAAATAAAGTCTACATCAGGCCTTGAAATAAATTCTTAAGGGACTGGCAATAAATGTAAAAAAAAGGGGGCACCAAACCTCATTCGCATATTCTTTCATGGACAGCTTCCTTTATGTGTATGAGTTTAGAACAGTTGGACTCTGAACAGAAGGTAAACCATTGATAATGTAAATTTGCAAGCTGTAGAGAAGGTAGATCATTTGCATCCCCCTTCATCTTTAATTCACAGGACTCCCAGCATGTGCAGTTTGACACATTTGTATTCTTCTAACCTCACTAAGCCTGTTACTCATCCCGACACAGGCTCTGTGAGTGGGAAAACCTATTATACATAAGGCCCAGTGATGACCTTGAGAAATTCCTGCCTAAATGTAAAGTTTTTTTAAGGGGTTCTTTATATAAATGGAGAACTATTTAAGGGTTTGAATTTCTATAGCCAGTCCCCCTCACAGAACGTAAAAACAATGTAGCTAGAAAAATTAGTGTTCCTTTTTTGGTCACTCTCTTAGGCAGACTGAATTTAGTGAGAATGATTGTGTAGCCATAACTAGAATATTGATGTTTCTGGAATACAAATTTGTTCTGATGAAAACCGATTTTACGATCGAATAACTTCCCTATTTTTAAGGTCATGTTTGCTGTGTAGCTTGAGTTAAGCTGTATTTTTATTTGCAGTTCATGAATGTTTTGTTGGGGTCATTCTAGTGAGAGCTAAGCACGTTTAGCCATGTTACTCAAGTTCGATAATGTATTATGTTGTGCTTTGTAATGGTAGGAATGTCAAAAGTATTTCCATATTAATTACTTGTACTATTCTCCTGTATAAGTTTGCAGACCATTGTATGATCATTTTATTTAAGTGAATTTGACATTGATTACCTTTGCAGACTTAATGCTGTGTTTGAAGTGGACACAGATCTACAAAAGGGTGTGTTATCCGAAATTACAGCAGAGCTAGCCTGGCCATCCATACTCAACTCATCGCGTCTTGTACATTTCCCTCTTACAAATATCAACAGCTCATCAGTAAGTGTTTGAGTAGTCATATACACACCATACTCCTATTAGCAATGAGGTGATTGTTCTTGTCATTTTATGTTTACTTTCTTGATAACTGTGCATTAAAGGTAAAACAATTCACCGTCATAAAAGTTGAAAATTCTTATCTTCCAACCCATGAAGCGAGTTTATAGAGATATAATGTTAATGAAGACATTTTATAAAACTTTTTTTGCTTGCATATCTCTGCTTTAAAGTTAAAACAAATGACTAGTACAGGATTTCGTGTGCTGTAGAAAAAGAAAACCATAAATTAGTTCAGTGATCTGAAAGAAACACATAGGGATGGATTCCTTGCCTTAGAATTACCCCCAGGCGTCAGACTGGATCCGGAAAGTTTTCGTCAGCAGTACCCTTGCGCGTCGGTAGGTGGCGTTGTGAGGCTCCGCGTCTGACGCTGGCATCGTGATCTGAGATGACCCACGTGCGCTGACGTCAATTCTATCTTTTTCCGCGCCAGCAAGCGCAGATCCGGGAAGAGCAGGAACTCCCAGTCAATTTTTGACTGACTTTTTGAGGCTTTTTGTCTCCATCTTTTCATTGAGTCTTCGACTCCTAAGGTGCAGTTAGGATGCCCGGTTTTAAGTCCTGTGAGGACTGTCACCATATGATGTAGTTGACGGACCCACACCGAGTGTTTTTTCTGCCTGGGGCGCGACCATGAACCCAAGTTGTTCCCCGACTGCCGGGCCATGGTGCCGAAAACTTTGTGGGAGCTGTCTCGAAAGTTGCTGGAAGCCCGGCAGTCGGCTACGCGCCGCTCGAGGTCCCGAGGGAGGTCGAGGGACAGTGCGCGGAGTTATCACCATCGATCTTCGGGATCAAAGTCTTCGCACTCGAGGTCAGGTAAGGCGAAGCACAAGAAACAACATCGTTCTCCAACCTCTTGTCGCCGGTCGCAGCTGAGGGTACGGGTGGTGCCTCCTCCGCGGCTCCGGCAGGGCCTATGCAGCCGTCGCCGGCCTACCCGCCCTTTCCGGGTTCAGCGGCAACTCCGGCACAGATACAGGAATTCCTGTCTGCCCTGGCTCGCCTCTTTGGGCCCTCGGGTCCTGCCGGTGTGGCTTCAGTCCCCACGGTCCCGAGTGGGGGTCCTTGCTTTTCACTGCCAGTGGCTGGATCCATGCCTGGATCCCAGTCGATGCCGGTTGACCTTGTAACACCTCCACTGACGCCGTCCCCGCCGGCACCACGTCTGACGTCGCCTGCTCCTCGGGAGAACGTCTGCCCCGGTTTCAGCCCTGAGTGGACGCGGAGTAGGTCCGGCGTCGCTCTATGCCGTTTTCGATGCTGCTCTGGGATTTCTATCCCCATGTCCCTACTCCTTATTTTCGGCCTGTACACCAGCCTGAGGAGGAAAGGGAGGACTATGAGGGGTCTGAACAGGACTGGGCAGAGGAGTTGAGGGATGCCAGTGGTCTGGATACCTCACCAGACCTTGGCATGCTGTCTTCTCCTACCGTGGCTACAGAGGAGGGCGCTAGTTATGCCATGGTGTTGCGTAGGTTTGCCGAGGCCCTACTTGAGCTCCCTACTGTGGCTGTCAGGACTAACCTCCGGACAGAAGTGCTTACTCCAGAAGCTACTGCTACGGAGCTGCTGCTTCCTTTCAACGTAGCACTTTCTGACGTTCTTTTGGGCACTTGGTCCAGGCCCACCACAGGGGCTCCTGTGGATAGGAACGTGGCCAGACGACATCGCCAGGCTCCGGGTGACCCCATTTTTCTCTCCCACTACCCCACTCCTGAGAGCTTGGTTGTCCAAGTCTCTGCTTCCCTGATTGCCTTCCCTTCCGCACCCCTGGATAGGGAATCCAAGAAACTCTATCAGTTCGGAAAGAAGATTTTTTCTTCCACCAGTTCTGCGCTGGTGTCTGTGAACACTGCATGCCTCTTGGGCCATTATTCTCACTCTCTGTGGGATACGGTGGCACAAGTGCTGCCTCCAGTGTCCAGAGGAGGCCCGGGTAGCTCTCTCCCAGGCTGTTGCAGAGGGGAGAGACGCAGCGAAGTTCACGATTCATTGTGGCCTAGACACCGCTGACTCATTGGGCAGATTGATGGCAATGCCGGTGGTGGTTCGACGCCACGCCTGGTTGAGAACCGCTTGATTCTCGGGGGATGTCCAAAACACACTTATGGACATGCTCTTTGACGGCCGTCGCCTCTTCGGCGACAAAGCAGACCACGCTTTGGAGCGGTTTAAGGACTCATGAGCTAGGGCCAAGTCCTTGGGGTTCTCCGCAGCCCGCCCTCCTCCGCAGACTGCTTTTTGCTCCTTTCGTCGCACCGGAAGGGGCGCCCGCAGCGTTTCTAACAGAGCCACAAGCCTGCACAGCAACCTCCCCAGCGTGGCCGCGGGTTCCGCTGTGGCAGGCCAAGGGACCAACAGACTGGTCAGTCCACCTCCCCCCCAGCCACCAGTGCCTCCAAACCTTCCTAGTCCGAACTTTCAGGCCCATCAGGCGCCAGTGGGCGGCAGGCTTCGCCATCACCTCCCCCACTGGCGCACCATCACAAGGGACAGGTGGGAGTCCAAAGGGGCTACTCCTTCCCCTTCGAGACTACCCCCCCAGCCATGCCGCCTCAATACCACCGCATGTCGGGGGTTCAGTTGGTGCTCCTTCAGCAGGAAGTTCCGGCTCTCTTGGCCAAGGATGCCATCGAGGGCATTCTGATGCCAGAAGTAGGTCGTGGTTGCTATTCCCACTACTTTCTGGTGCCAAAAAAGGACAAGGGCCTGCGTCCTATCTTACATCGACGGAACATAAATCGCTTCCTCCGCAAAGAGAAGTTCCAGGTCCTCACTTTGGCTCAGGTCTTGTCTGCTCTCGACCCACAAGACTGGATGGTAGCGCTGGACTTGCAGGATGCTTACTTCCACATCCCAGTCCTGCGGACCCACCTGTGGTTCACGGTAGGCCACAAGCATTTTCAATTTATCTTGCTCCCCTTTGGCCTTACCAGCGCCCTGCAGGTGTTAACGAAAGTTTTGTTGGTGGTCGCAGCTCATCTGCGCAGATTAGGGGTTTCAGTCTACCCCTATCTCGACAACTAGTTGTTGAAGGCGGGCTCGCCCCAGACAGTCGTCTCCCACCTCCAGACTACGGCCGACCGCCTGCATTTGCTGGGGTTCTCCTTCAATGTGCCGCAGTCACACCTGATTCCCTCTCAGAAACTCCTCTTCATCGGAGCGGTTCTGTACACGGCGCAGTTTTGGGTCTATCCTCCCGAACAGAGAGTCCGGAATATTCAGGCTCTGATTCCAATCTTTCAGCCCTTATCCCGGGTTTCTGTCAGAGTGACCCTGAGGCTGCTGGGCTTCATGGCCTCCTGTATCCTGCTGATCAATCATGCCAGATGGCATATGCGGGCTCAGCAGTGGGACCTGAAGTTCCAGTGGGCGGGAACCTGTCCGATCACATCCAGATCTCGGAGGGCACTCTGCACAACAGTTGCAGTGGTAGCTCACAGACCGGCATTGGGTCGACGGCAGATCCCTCCCCCAACCGAAGTTCACAGTAGTGACGGATGCGTCTCTCCTGGGATGGGGCGGCCACATGAGAGAGGCGGAGATCAGAGGCCTCTGGTCTCTGGCGGAGTCCAAACTCCACATCAACCTTCTGAAGGTTCGGGCGATCTGAAGGCATTGAAGGCATTCCTTCCCTCTGTCAAGGGGAGAGTAGTGCAGGTGTTCACCGACAACACCACCGCCATGTGGTACTGTCGCAAACAGGGTGGACCTTATGTCAGGAGGCCCTGCGCCTCTGGACATGGCTGGAACACCAGGGCATTTTCCTGGTGGTTCAACCACCTGGCAGGTTCTCTGACCGCCAGGGCTAACAAACTCAGCCGCAGGTGCATGATGTATCACAAATGGCATCTTCACTCGGACGTGGTGCAAGGTCTCTTTCGGCAGTGGGGAGAGCCTTGGTTAGATCTATTCGCCACCGAAGAGAAAATACAATGTCAGCAGTTCTGCGTGATGGTATTTCCGAGGCGGCACTCGCTCTGCGACCCTTTTCGGATCGAGTGTAGTTGTGGTCTGTTGTACGCCTTTCCGCCTATACCACTTCTACCCAGAGTGCTGAAGAAGATCCGGCGCGACCGGGCCCAAGTTATTCTTGTGGCCCCAGACTGGACTTAAAGAGTTTGGTATCCCGAGCTATTCAGTATGAGCATCGATACTCCGATCAAACTGCCTCTGCAGGCGGATCTTCTGTTGCAGCAGCAGGGGACGGTCCTCCACCCGAACCTGTCCAGCCTCCACCTCTTTGCGTGGCGATTGAGCGGCAGCAGTTGATTCCTTTCGACTTGCCTCCTGAAGTTTGTGATGTCATTCTGGCAGCCAGGCGTCCCTCCACTAAGGTGGTATACGCCTGCATGTGGAACAAATTTGTGGCATGGTGCACAGCAAAGGCTGTGGATCCCCTTTCTGCCTCTCTTTCTGAGGTCCTTTTGTTCCTTCTCTCTTTAGCCCAGGAGGGCTCTGCTCTGGGCACTATCAAAATCTATCTTTCTGCCATTTCAGCCTTTCTCAGGCTCCCTGATCAGCCTTCTCTTTTCAAGTCCCCTGTTGTCAATAGATTTCTCAAAGGCGTTACGCACCTTTTCCCTCCTGTTCCGTTTGTGATGCCGCAGTGAGACTTTAATCTGGTTCTTGCTTATCTCATGTGTGCTCCTTTCGAGCCCCTTCATAAATGTCCTCTCTGTCTCTTGACCTTTAACACTTCGTTCCTGGTTGCCATCACCTCCTCTCGGCGAGTGAGTGAGCTCTAGGCTCTTTCTTGTAAGCCTCCTTTTCTGTCTGTGCATCTGGACAAGGTTGTGCTCAGGCCCCGTCCTTCCTTTTTGCTAAAAGTTGTTACGGCCTTTCACATTGGGCAGACTATTAACTTGCCCACCTTCTTTCCACCTCTGCATCCTTCCAGAGAGGAAGAGAGGTTCCATCGTCTGGACCCAAAAAGTGCATTCTTTTATCTCAACAGTTACGGGTGTATGACCATCTCTTTGTTGGCTATGTTGGCACTAATAAAGGTCGGGCGGTGCATAAGAGGACTATCTCCTGCTGGGTCGTCTTATGTATCAAGGCCTGTTACTCTTTGGCTGAAAAGGAACCTCCGGTGGGACTGCGTGCTCATTCCACTAGAGCAACTGTAGCTACTACCGCATTGGGACGTGGTGTTCCCCTGCAAGACATTTCAGGCAGCCACGTAGGCCTCGCTGCACACGTTTACTAAGCATTACTGCCTGGACAGCCAAGCCGGGAGAGATGGCTTCTTTGGCCGTTCTATTTTCCAGGACTTTCTGGTGTGATCTTAGTTCGCAGACCCACCACCGGGGTTGGTATTGCTGGGGTATCTATTCTAAGGCAAGGAATCTTATCACAATGGGTTTCTTTCAGATGGACAAGTTAATTACCTTCGTTAATGATAGATTCCTTATTGCCCCACCCATCCTCCCCGTTCTGCAAACTGACTTCTAGGGTTAAGGTCATCCCTTTCAGGGCCCTAGTTTCAATGCACCAGTGGTCAGCTTCTTGCATGACTCTGCATTCCTGGCACAGAAAGTCATTTACAGAACTGACGTCAGCGGCATCTAAGTAGCGCCCTCGCCGTCATCTCGGCGACCACGACGCCAGCAACGGACGCGAATCCGCACAACGCCACCTACTGACGTTCAGGGGTACTGCTGATAAACTTTCCGGATCCAGTCTGCCGCCTAGGGGTAATTCTAAGGTAAGGAATCTATCACTACAAATGTTTCTTACAGATATATCGTTACCGAAGGTAAGTAACTTGTCCATTACAATCGTCCTTCAAAATAAGTCTTTAAAAGTGTATAGCACAGATGTTATTTGGTTGTGTTGTGGGAGAGAAAATTCATAATTGGTGCAGGACCTTGTCTTTCACCTTTATAGATTTATATTGCCATCATTTGATTACAAAAAATGCCCCCCTCTCCCCACCCTTTATTTGAATCTTCCTAGTTTCAGTTGATATCTTTATATGTAGCAAAATATTGAAGTAACAACACTTTTCTCTAATTGTTTAATTCTGTATTATAAACAACACAAAATAATATCAGTTTGGTCGTAAATCACGTAAAATTGTTTACAGTTTCTGTTTTTGTATTAAGTCTACTGGAGGTTGGACAATGAGAAGTATATTTCCATATGTGCGTTCGTTCCAAAACTGGTCGATAGCTGATAGAGAGTGTTTCAGATAAGAAAGACCTAATACACTTTACGAAGATAGCAAGTTGAGGACTGATTTGTAAAAAAGCATTAAGGTTCGGGAGCAAAAACCAGTGTGTGATAAGAAACATATCATGGATTAAGTTAGCGGCCAGGCAAAGAGACTATGGAGCTAGTTAGGGTGATGCAGATTCATTGGCATGCTTTTAACTACACGTTCCATTCTACTCTCGAAGCAGACTATCCTCTGCACACCTTCACTTTCTCAGCTCACAATGTCCAAAGTTGGTTCATTTCTCATACTGGTTCTGTAACAATTGATTTTGAGACTTCCAAAATGGCTGATAACATGCTGATCTAAACATGTCACGAAATACAAAAGCTCTTAATGCTCATGATACTAACCTCGATATGGTTGACTTTCCAGATTATAAAGAACCCATTGTGTCACATCCTTACTTTAATGGAGTATTCAGGACTTTTCTCCCTTCCCTTAGCTAATCCATCCAAATGATTTTGCTAAGAATGTTCACTCTAAAATGATAGGTATCTAGAATACATCTGAATACTAGGGGGTACCCATTGTCTCCGTAATCTACTTTTCTGTCTGCAAAGACACTTTCTGCTTCTCTCAAATCCTTCTTCAGCATATCCTCCTACCAAGCTCATTCCTACTCTGAAAGCTGCAAATTCTTCATTCTGCCCTATGATTAAGCCTCAATCACCCCTTCTGTTTTCTCTAAGTTGTCACTCATTTATGGTGCAACTACCCTTTGACTGGCATTTGTACTCAGAGCTTTATCAATGAAAAAACCCTAATGTTCGAGGAATGCGAGCTGTAGATCACATGCTTTGCATACTCCTGTCATCTAGCGTTGGGTCCGGATGTTTGCAAGTTGGTTTTCTTCAAAGAAGTCTTTCCAGCCACGAGGTAAGGTGACTCATCCTTTCGGTGATAGTGCGCATGGGCATCGACTCCATTGTTAGATTGTTTTTTTCCACCATCAGGTTTGGACGTGTATTGCTGCGCTCCAGTTCAAAACCGTTCTTCGGGTTCCCCTTGGTTCATAATCCACTCTACCCGCGTCTGTATGTTTCGTATGCATATCTCACTTCTCGGCGTATCGTATCAGTTGAAGAAAATCTCTATTTCGATCGGAAAACTCGGAGAAGGCCTAACTGCGTTGGTCCACTTTGCAGTCGATGGTTCGGAATCCATTCAAATTCTGTCCTCGGTGCCACGCAAAGTACCCGCGCACCGACTCACACGAAGTGTGCAATTTATGCTTATCTCTGGGGTACAACGAACAGGACTGCGACACGTGCAGATCGTTTTGATAGAAAAAACGCCCCGCGATAGTCTGGCTTGACGTTTTGAAATGCAAAGCCAGAACATCGAATACACTCCAGACAACTTAGGTGAAGGATTCGAGCAAGTAGAATTCGATGAACAAGGGGCTGAAGAGGAACAGGAAGAACATGTATCTATTCCGGAATCGGACTCCGTGATGGAATACGACATACCGCAAGGTCAACGTCCCGTGAGTACCGAACAGCCCTTGCACCGAAATCCAACTCAGACCAAGCAAAAGGCTTCAGTTCCACCTCCACCTCCGGGTCACGGTCGGCACCAAGAAGATGTTTCTGGCGCCCTCCTCCATGCTCGGCACCGAAACACGTCGCTAAGCCTTTCGGCTTGGGACCGGGTCTGCCAGAGTCAGGCACTGAGCCGAAATCTTCGGGCTCAAAGCTGAAGACTGCTTCAGAGCCGAAATCTTTGATGCAGAAATCAAACTGCTTCGGGACCGGAACCTTCTGTGCCGAAAAGTCATTCCACCCCAGCGCCGAAGTCCTTGGTGCCAAAACCGAAAAATGTTCCCCTGAAGCTGGAGGATCCGATTTTCGACATCCCACCTCACAAATCGGACCCAAAACAAAAGGAACTTTACAATAATCCTGATACAGGACATCTTCGTACTAAAATGCCTCAGAAGCGCAAACTTGAGTCAGAGAACGTACATTATACCATTCCTTTAAAGAGGAATGTCAGGACTAACCCGTCTCCTCCTCCACCTTCCCCTACACCACCTTCTCCACTATTAGAACATTTACTTATCACACCAACTAACTTTCCACCAAAACAACCTGATGACGATGATAATGGAGATGATGGAGATAATCATTTACCTGTAGATCCCTGGAAAGACTACAACACTGGTTCAGCTACAGACAAGGACCCAGACCTTTACCCTGCAAAGCCTTCCCCTTCTGAAGACAATGTAGAGTATTTAGAATTACTTGCTAGAGCTGCAGAATATCACTGGGTACAATTACACAAAGAATCCCTAGAGGAATATTTCTTGTTTGAAACTTTGAGTAGCACACACAGATCTAGTCAGACTCTCCCTATGCTCAGGCATGATGAGACATGCCGATGATGTATTCAAAGACCCCGTTTGTGCTCGTATTTTCACTCCCCAAGTGAACAAAAAATATAAGTCTGCTCTGTCTGATCCAGTATGTATTAAGGGGCAGTTACCTCTAGACTCCGTAGTTGTTTCTAATGCCCGAAAAGGGGCTAATTAACAAACCCCGGGGGATGCCCCCTCCGGACAAAGAGTCAAAATTAGTAGACGCTTCTGGTAAATGAGTAGCCACGGAGGCAGCGACTCATTGGTGCATTACCAATACCCAGGCCCTATTAGCCAGGTATGATAAAGCTCACTGGGATGAAATGGAGCAATTGCTCCAATATCTCCCAGATGAGCACAAGGCTAAAGCTCAAGATTTAGTGCAAGAATGAAAGCTCATCTCCAATTCCTATATTAAATGTGCTTTGAATGCTGCAGACACCGCAGCTCAAGAGATTAACACTAGTGTGTTACTAAGGATGCACGCCTGGTTAAGGATTTCTGGTTTTAAACCTGAAGTCCAACAATCTATTTTAAATATTCCATTTGATTAAAAGCATCTCTTCGGGCCCGAAGTAGATCTGGGGTAGGAGAGAATGAAAAAGACACTGAGGTAGCTAAATCAATGGGAGCCCTACAGTCTCCTTCTAATCGTGACTCCTTCGGCGCTCCTTCTACCGTGGAGGTCCAAGACCATATCCTCAGACAATACTGCTGCCTCGTACAAAGGCAACAACCAATCTTCATCTTCAAGAGGCTTCTTTAGAGGAGGATACAGAGGTAACAATGACAAAGGTAAAGGCAAGGGTTCCACACCACGTAATTCCCCTTCCCCTATCAAGAAGTGACTTGCCTTCCCTTCCCCCGATCATTTAACACCTGTCTGGGGACGTCTTCTACAATTCCTCCCCATTTGGCAATCCATAACTACAGACAAATAGATGTTAGGAATTATCCAACATGGTTATTGCCTGGAGCTTACCACCAATCCTCCAAATATTCCACCTTGTTCTCACAAAATGTCACCAGAACATTTATACCTGCTCGAACAGGAAGTCAGGTCACTCTTGTTAAAAGGAGCCATAGAGCCTGTACCGTTACAATATCAAGGGTCAGGCGTGTACTCCCTATATTTTCCAATTCCCAAAAAGGACGGCTCATTAGGACCTATTCTGGACCTTAAGGATCTAAACCACTACATGTTGTCAGAACATTTCCACATGGTGACACTTCAAAAAGGGCTCCCACTTCTACAGCAGGTGACTTTGTCTACTCTAGACTTAAAGGACGCATAATTCCATATTCCAATTCAGCCCGCTCATCACAAATATCTCAGATTCATAATAGCGGGTCACCATTACCAATTCATAGTACTACCGTTTGGAGTCACCGCTGCTCCCAGGGTATTTATCAAATGCCTGGCAGTAGTCGCAGCTCATCTGAGAAGACAGCACATCCATGTCTTCCCATACCTGGACGATTGGCTCATCAAAGCCAGCACTTACCAAAAGTGTCTCCAACACATTCTAGCCACAATTCACTTAACTGCACCAACTAGGGTTTACAGTGAACACGTTGAAGTCTCATCTACAGCCTTCCAACACACAAACCTATCTGGGAGCCACTATAGACACTCAGAGCTTTAGCCTCTCCCAATGCAGCCATAATTCTCAGTATTCCGTCCCTTCTCACTCCGTTTCAGCCCAACCAATCATTAACAGCAAGAGTCTTCATGCAACTTCTAGGAATTATGGCGTCTTGCATAATGAGTGTTCCCCACACAAGACTTCACATGCGTCCCCTTCAAAAATGCTTAGCTATTCAGTGGAACCAGTCAAAGGGTCAATTGACCAATCTATTGTTGGTAGATGGCCGCACCCATCGCTGTGGAACCCACAAAATGTATCCAAAGGGCGGCCCTTCATCGCTCACTGGTGGGGGTGCTCACCTACACAATCACCTAATCCAAGGGTTGTGGAATCTAAAGTACAAAAGTCTCCATATAAATCACCTAGAACTACTAGCAGTGTTTCTAGCGCTCAAAGCCTTTCAAATTCACCTCATAGGCAAAGCTGTCCTAGTACTCACGGACAGCATGACAGCTATGTATTATATACAGAAAAGGGGGGGGGGAGACACATTCTCTTCAACTGTCACGCCTAGCACAAGCCATTTGTAAATGGGCTATACACCACAAGATTTATCTCCTGGCAGAGCATTTTCCAGGAGTAAACCATCAGGTTGCAGACCTTTCCAGCAGACCGATTCAGCAAATCCGCGAGTGGGAACTTCATACCCAAATTCTCATGTCCTGCTTTCAGGAATGGGGATTTCCTCACATAGGTTTGAGACAAAAGCCTAGGCAATTAACTGGTCATGAAGCGACATACAACACGCTCATTGATCTGTTTATAGATTACAGTGCACTGAACATTTAGTAAAATGTTTCCATATTTTATTTGTATAAATTAATGTTAAAAAATGTGTAGATCAAAATTTGTGGGACGTACATAATTACAAAATGGCAAAATACATACAATAGTGACATGATTCAATATATTGCAATGCAAACATAGAACACACAAACAAATAGACATTCAATCAATAATTCTAAGTAAAATCTAGTGGCTAAATACTGGACAAGTTCTCAAGTTGTCTACTTGCGTTTCGGATTGGGAGTGCCTTCTTCAGGACAGCCACAACATAAACCTAAGTTCATATAACGGAAAAGAAAAGAAGAGGGACCTAGTATTTGAATATTTCGACCCAAGGTAAATTAATTACCTATTTATGATTCATTATGACTGCATAGGATATTATTACAAACTGAAGAATTCATCAGGGAGAGAGAAGTAGTACCAAAAACTGCTATATAATAGCGTTCAGCAAATGGTGCTGGATCAAGATACCCGTGAAAACCACAATGGAGCCTTCTTAATTAAACACAAATGTATATGGCTAAATGGAGAAGCGCTTGAGGTTATATAACCCGGCAGAAGATGTTCTGCAAAGTGATGTAATGACTCATGGTTATTCTATCATGGCATGATTTCGGGACAGCTGAAATCATGCCACGATAGGATAATACTACACCGCATATCAGCGAGAAAGGAGTCTTTCACCCGGATATCTTTCCGTGGCCATGAGACATTACATCACTTTGCAGAACATCTTCTGCCGGGGTATATACCCCCAAGAGCTTCTCCAGCAGCAGAGGATGGACCAGGAAAAACATATGGCAATCTTGCTGAGCGCAGTGACCGAGGACAGGGATTGGTAAGGGAGGTGGCAACCCCCCTGTAAGTTGTGTGAATGCAGACCCGGAGTTACCTGGGTCTGGACTCGCAAGCACACTCAAGAATCAAGGTGGGGACACTGATATGGGGTGGACGGAGAAGTGGGAGTAAGCAAAGTGTGGGAGAGGTGAGGAGACAAGTGGAGTATGGCAAAAGCTACCCAAGTGAGCCAGCTTCTGGAGCCAGGCAGTAACTTTAGACAGCAGATCCAAACCTGTAGGCCCGCAATGCTCAGGAGGTTCACTAAAGATGGGGGTGAGTAACCAGCATGTGTCCACAATATGGTGCTTTTGGTGAGTTGGTAACCATTGTAAGGGTCCCTTGCCTGTCATTTGTCTCCCTAGAAAAGCCCACTGAGATAGCAGACTATGCCAAACGTCACTTCAAGAGGTCCTAGAGCTCAAACCCTATTAATGTTGTTACATGAACATGACTGTCAGATCCCCATGCAATGTGTTTTACCATTACACGTATAGCATTCCACTGTATAACACCTGATATTAGTCATATCCCCTAATACCACACACTCCAGTCAATTACCCCTCCTCTTACCCAGTCTCTAACCCTAAGAAATTGAGGATCATGTTATGTGATTTTTGATGTGTGATGTTACAAAACTTCCCTTTTCCAAAGATCAGTTATATCTAGATGAAGGTTGTGCAATTAATTAAACATTTGAATGTTGTGCCATTCTGACAAATGTGTTTTTTTCCCAGGAAGAAGAAATATTATTGGAAAATCCAGCAGATGTTCCTGTCTTTGTTCAGTTTGTTCCATTAGGCTTATACGCTAACCCTTCTGCATTGTTGGATAAGCTTATAACGAGGTATGTTCAAGATAGGATAATTACCTTTTGTCCTGTGAATGCTGTTAACTTAAGCTTATAAAAATATGATTTTAATATTAAGTTCCCACTGCCTCTGTTGCTTCAGATTTGAACTTAATTCCGTGTAATTAGGTGATGATTGCTAAATGTTGGATGCATTTGTGAGCTGTTCATTGATCCATCATTTTGCCCACTCCTCTTACGCTTAGTACCTTGGTGGCTAGTGTCTCGACTAGGAATGTTTCACATGTGTGAGCCTACATGCTGCAGCCAACCACAGGTTCCTGTGAGGTGTAGACATAAATGATCAAGCTCTTTCAGCAGTGGTTGACGATGCCAGCATCAGAGTGTCCCAGCTGGGAATAGTGGAGTGTGAAAGCATGTGCTGGCTCTTGACTAGGCCTGGGCGTAAAATTCCTCTTACAGTGTTTTGCCCGCTCTGTGTAGAGCACGGAGTCTTGAAAAACTGTTCATAGAAGAGTTTTTCCTCTTGCGCAAGCGAGGAAAACCGTACGCTAGACCACCTCCCGGTGAGATTTCTCAATGTCGGCGGTCGCAGTAGGTCACTATCGCTCGCTTTGGGAACCCAGCCACTCGCGTTGAGGAAGCTGCCACTTGAGTAGAATATCTACTCGAGCGGCAGAAGGAAGCAGCACACTGTTGCACTGCACGTGGTGCAGTTTGTGCTGAGTTTACAGCACGGGCCAAACTCCCAGCACTAAAAATCAGCAGGAGTAGCACAACTTACCATAATCCACCGCTTGCTGAACTCAGAGGCTGAGTTTTTTCAGTACTTCCGGGACTTCTTCGTAGCTGAACTCCGCCCAGGCCTACTCTTGACTGTTCCAGGGTGATGCTGTTTGTTCCCCTCCAGTCAGAGACCTCCACCCATCTCTTGTGCTCAAAGGTCACCAAAACAGTCCCATCTCTCTTTCCACACGTTTTAGCTGTCAAATGGTTAACATGTTAATGATGAGGCAGTGAGTTCAGATAGGCTACTGCAATGTGATGCTCATTTGACTTTGCTTCAGTGACTGCAGTGAATATTTGCAGCTAAATAGAAGACCATTGCTCTTTTTCCCCAATTAAGAGTCACTTTAAGGTTTAGCTATATATTGCTGTCACAGCCAGATCAGGTGGGGTGTTAAGTTTACAGCCTGAGCGGTGAAAACAACCAAATGAGAGTACGAAGGAGATGATAGTGAGAGATGAGTGGAGAAGAAAGCGAGAGAGGTATCATTAGGGTGAAGAGAGACAAAAGCAGGAATGGAGAAGAGTTGGAGAATGAAATAGACAACAACAAAAGTTAGAGCAGAAAAAGATAATGGGAAAAGACACCGGTGAGAAGATAAAGAAGGGGAATAAAGGGGAGAGCAAGGGGGAGGAGATCTACAATAGAGGGATGAAGGATAAGAACAGGGGGAGGAGATCTACAATAGAGGGATGAAGGATAAGAACAGGGTAGAGCCAAACAATAGCTGGGAGAGAATAGGCAAACAACAGAGAAGGATTGGAAGAAGAACTAGGAAGCTGAAAAATGTCAGCAAGGAAAGGAAGCTGAAGGTAGAGGGAAGAGGAGAGGGCAAAGAAGGGGAGATTAGTAGATTTGAAAAAGGAGAGAGAAGTGAGGAGTGAGGGAATGGGGAGTGAAAAGTGGCGCTTGAGAAGCAAATACAGAGGGGAGGGAGATGACAAAAGGTAGAACCGAGGACTTAACGAATGAGCTGTATGTAGGTAAGTTTAGACCCCAAGTTACCTCAGGCAATACATAAGGATGGAGTGGTTGCTGGGGCTTCCTGATTTGTAATACCAAGGGAAGGATTTAATGTGTTTCTGCTTATTTCTTTTGTGGTCTAGCCATCTATGGGCCTGTTTAAGAGGTGCAATAAAGACTCTTCTGAGTCCTATAGGAAAGAGTACATTTGTAGGATAACTCAAATATGGATTTGTCTTCACATTAGAGATTGTATAGTGATGGAAATACTACTGGTGAATTCTGTGTCAGGCTTTCGAGGTATTCTCTTAATGTCATTTGAGCCTGTTGTCTAGCCTTCATCTGTGCTCTTCTCCTGTACCTCACTATTGACAGGCTAATATATGCATCAGGACTTACCACACATTCAGCTCATACTGTGCATGACTGTGACCAACAGAATGCATGTTGGCTCTCAAATGCCAATGTACTTATTGCCAGTGGCTAAGTGTCTGAGCCTTTAAATGCTGGCAGTAAGCTGCACTGAAGGGATCTGTGCTCCTTGTTAACATTGGCAGTTATATACCCCGTTTTAGTCCTTCAGGAATAGTGCAGATATTTTAGGGCCCTTTCTGGGTGACTACTTTCCTGAAAAGGGAGTAACTTATGAAATAAACTCTTTTCACAGACATGACTGTCTTATTCCACTCATGATTGCCATTCAGTGGCAAACTGAAGGCAGTAAAATGTCGCACAGTCATTTTGCAAATATTCAAATTCACACATAACCTGACGGCTTGTCAGCTATTGATTGATTGATTGTTGTCAAGGCAGATTAAAGACAAACATTCATTTTTCCCCTCAAAAATTAAGTGGTGGTGTTTAACAAAAAGAAGTAAGATTCTTGTTGTAAAAGGACTGGGTATTGTTTTCATTTTTACTCTGGGCTGAACACAAATGAAAACAAATATGGAACGAAAACATTTTATTTACTTCCCATTTTGCTGATGTAAAAATTGTCTGTGATTGTGAGTTGTTCATAAATGATACATATGCCCTTTATTTCAGGTTCGGCTTGAGTAAACCTGTAAATGTAGACCTAAGTACATTAGAATTTCATGTCTTCCGTAACTCGGTAAGTTTGACATTTTAAGAAAAATATCTGCTTTAAATCTCTGCAAATCATGTAGTTATTTGCAGTATTATTAAACTAACTATATTTATATATGTTTGGATCCAGTATTCTCTGTATTATCAAGAGTATACAGTACACATCAGTAGGAAATGAGAGAGTATATTTAACTTTCATATTACAGCAACAGTTATCAGACACTTTGAAGTCTGGTAGTGGATTTGATCCAGTTTCAGTTCAATACTTTGCTGCATTTGTAAAACTATACTTCCAAGCTTAGGGACCTGGGTAAATATATAATAACCATATAAAGCTGGAACAGTTTTGACAAAACCGGACATCCCTGCTGACCTTTTTCACTGACTTCATTCATGTTAAGTTCAAACAATTGATATCACAGGTAATCTTTAATATGGATCATTTTAATATCTTATAAATCTTGCATCACAAATTCATGTAAGATCCCAAAGGTCTCCAGAAGAGCTATTCTTTAGAATGGACTAGTGTACATTTGAATTGGCTTACCAGGATGTTGCCCTTACAGATTTGAGCTATAACATTTTCTTTATTTAACTAATCTCAGATAAAACTGAAGAGACAAGCCTCAGTGACTATTTTTAAAGAGTGACATCCACGCTAAGTGTTAAAAGCTTTAACCATTAAACTGGGTGGTATTGACATATTAGAACTTCCAACATTTGCCCTTTTGAGCCCAAACATTATAATTTGATGAAAAAACAAAATAATCACGAAAAGAAACAAATTAGACTGTTTTTCCATTCAGCTCTCCAACTAAAGGTTAATACAAAGAAAGTCATATATATATGATTGAATTTTCGTAGGAGGCTCATGATACAGAGAAATGTATTTGACCAAAATTAGTAGGCCACAGGAAATTGTTCTCAAAGATAATTTCCAAACACTTGTTATTTTGGGAAACCTTTACAAGGTGTTCATTATCAAGGCCTAAGTTGATTTTACCAATCTTTTTACAAAAAAAATATTTGGTACTTAAGGTTATAGTCAATTTGTTTTCCTTGCTGTATGTAGGAAACTGTTGTTCTGGCTTTGCTGAACCATCTTGTTTGGTTCATAACAAACAGGTTGTTGGATAAAGCAAGAATTAAACGTGTAGCAGTTTAGGAAAGCATGTTGTAATTTTCAAACATTAGTCTCCTAAAAATAAAGATAGCAAATGAGTTTCAAGTACCTGCACCTGTGTAAAGTGTCCGGTTGCCTGGATCAAGCATGCATGCATGTATGTTATTTAAGTCCATTATAGATCAGTGTTAATTTAACGTCCTTAGCTCTGTTTAATGGACCACATTGACACTACAGGTCTTGGTATTGGAAATCACTGGAAATACACTTCTTCATTCAAAATACTTCACTGTTTACTGAACCACTCTTTACCTAAGCATTGACATCTGCTTTTCAATCACCCCTCGGTTTCCGACTGTTCTAGAAAACAAATCAACAGCTATATCTTCCCAGTACAGCCAAGTGGCACCATGCAGCCTCGGCTCTAATCCACCTCAGGATATGATAGAGGTGAAAACCGTCTTGCTGTCATTATTTCATGAAACCTTTTTCTGCTTCCCATTAAGGCGTGCAGTGAAGAAGAGAAGGGGCCAAGAGAGTATCAATGACAGTGAAAAATACTGTACATGATGTTTGTTTACCTTGTGATCTTATTAAGCACGGCAATAACTCACAGGGGAGAAAGGCGAAAGATGAGGAATCTGAAGGAAAATTATGTAACCATGAGAATTCTTGTTACCAAAGATTAGTAGGTTTTTTTCTCATTGATAGGTTTCCCTGCAGATTCCTCACCTAATCAATTTGCGTATGTAGGAAATCAAACTTTTCTTTGTTGTCACCCTAGATTTTTAGCCTTTTTCTGTACTAAATTTTTACTGAACTCTGTGCATTGTGATTCCTGCTGAACAGGGGTAAAGTGCCTGTGCACCCCCCTTTTAAAATGGTGGAATTGGCTTATTCCTATTAGACATATTTTACTTACATAGAAGCCCTTAGGTTCTGATAGATACACTTAATCACAGATTCTTCTCCCTTTTAAATATTCCTCAGGTGTCAGACTGGACCCAGAAAATCCTAAGCAGTACCACTGCGTGCTGGTAAATGGCAGTTGTTCCTCCGCGCCAACATCGTCCCACTACGGAAGTGGTGAGCAGAGCCATAAATTAGCTCCACCGCTGTGCACTAATGTTAGTTTCTTTCTTTCCACACCGCTAGACGTGGATGGTGACCAACCCTTAGTCTCTTCACAAGACACTTCACTGAAAAAAAATCACTTAATAACCAGTGTGGAAGGGAGTGTCACCCTCAAAAACAGGTTGCAACTTTTTTTAACCACTTTTAATAGTTTTCAATACAGTACATTGTTCTAAAAAAGAGAAACCGTATTAGTAGAAAGCATGCAAATGCTGATGATAGTACAATAAAGACCACATTTGATAAGCAGCAGCCGGTGCAACATATATTAATGGTAACAGTAACATTATCTAATGTCTGATCACAGTGGAGAGAGATATCCCACATCCGCACGAGTCAGCAAATCAGCATTTCTTGGGATGGTGATGCCTCCAATAACTCCGCTATATGCGCATCATGTGCAATGTGTGAGTTTGCCCCCCTGTCCACCAGCACGAGACAGTACAATGTCCCTGAAGGGAAGAGAGAAGTCCCTCAGCCCGTGGGAGAACAACAGGTTATAACTTTGTAGGAAATGTGTGAAACAAATGTCTGACAGATCCCCATCAAGTTGTTTTTTGGTGTGTGGGGTCAGACCACATATCCAGTGCTGCAGTGACTGCGCCTTGATGCATCTTAAGGTCACCCAGGACCATGGACTGTAGCTCCATGTCGTTAAACATGGCAAGACTCCATGACGTGAAAGGTGGACGTCTAAGGGAAGGACCCGTTCTCTCGGCTGATGGTCCTAGTGGTCAAAGTCTTTGGGTAAGGCCAAAAAAAAAAGCATTAGATGTCCAAGTTGCACTTGAGCCCCCCTTTCGAGCCGCTCCCGACCTCCAGAGAAGGTGCAAAGGCGTCAACATGTCTCCCGAGCTCATTCCTAATGCTGTTCCACTTGGGAACGGATTCCCACCCTTTTCCTAAGGTAACCAATCCTTTCTGGGGCCGTTGGCAACACTTCAGCATCCCCAGTGATGCAGTGCTGCATCTCTTTGGCATGCTACTTGCTCCCCCTTGCATGCCTTTGTGTGCCAAGGAACTGAGAGCACCTCCAACTAGGACCCTGTGAGCTTGTCCACCTTCAGTGCCAGCTGGATACTCTGGATTCTCTACAATCCCTGCACCGGTGTCCGTGCTGAATCCAATTTTGATGTCCCAACCTGTACCAGGCCCTGGTGCGTTGACGCTGAATGCTGAAGGATACCCTATACTGCTTTGTGACTCCTAAATGACCAAGGCTGCACTATGATCCACGTGGGCCACAGCCCGTCGGCAACCCATCAGACTGATAAATCGCCCCTACCTCATGTCAGGCCCAGAGTTATCCATACTTTATTTGGAACAGACTTGTATAATGATGTTTATGAAGCAGTGAATGAATTTGCCCATCAGTATAAAATGACAATTGGTACAAGGATCATAAGGCTGCCAGTGACCTGGACACATGCTGGACTGGTTTCTCCACCTGGCCCTGCCACGGTCGAAAGTAGCTCATTCGCAATTGGGATGCAAAGGGCGGCGGAGGTTATTGACCTCCAGTTGCCACCACAGAGATGAAATCAAATGTCCTCACTCAGGTTCTTCCTCCGGGACAAACTAGTACCAAATCCATCCTGCCATTTAATGAAGCTCTCACAGGCACTCTGCTTGGATCTTAGGCAAATCCTTGCTCTAGGCTACAGTCAGATAACACTATGCCATTGTGCAGCTATGGGCCATCCAGCCTGTCTAACTCTGCACCTGACACTGGTAAGTTTGATCATACTGGCATCCACAAGCCAAATAAGCACAAATGCCTTCCCTATCACTCCACTGGCTAGTGAATGTAAGTCCTAAACTTTTGGAAAGCGTGTTTTCAATTCCACCAGCTTGGCATTACATTCCGTCAACACCAGTTTCCTGCTCGGGCTTTACACCTTCACCCTTTGGGACTTAGCCAGTCAGGTCCTCCCTTCAGTGCCCGATGTCTACGTTCCACCCTCTTGCAAGCCTTTTAAGAAGCCGTGATGTGGCATTGTTTACAATCTGCTGTGGGCTCGATAACAGATTGCCTTGGCTGGACAATAGGCACACATGTGAGTCTTTGGAGACACACCTTGAGATCTAAGGGCTTCTCTGGAGATGACCAACCAACCTTGATGGACATGCCTTTTGATGGCTCTTGTCTTTATGGCGAGAAAGCAGATCTGCCCCACAAGCTATACAAAGATAGTGGGCAACAGCCTGCTCCACTGTGGAAACAGTTGCGCTCTCTCCGTGGTTGTGGTAAGGGGGTTTTAATACTACCAGCACACTCTGCAGCTCTTTAATGGCACACCTTGCGATACCCACAGACAATGTAGACAACAGGGCTGCGACCCAATCCACACCCACAGTTTCTTCTGGCACCATACATCTTTGTGTCCTTTGAGGCATACTACTGTCCTACAGAAGGCACAATCAAATATTTTCGATTATGGTGGCAAACTATCACTTAGGACAAGATGGTTTAGTGGGGTTATGACCTGCCATTTCTTGTCACCTTGCTGCTTCTCCCACCACCATCAGGATGACTGACGGTGCACCATCTGTCCGGCTTGTGAGAGTAAGTGCAGACACCTTTGCTCAAAGTAGCTATAGAGAGGGTGCCTTCATCTGAAGTAGGCATGGGCTTCTACTTATGCTACCTTCTCGTGCCAAAAAAGGATGGATGGCTCTATCCTATCCTAGACCGTTGCTCTTTCAATGCCTTCTTGCAGAAGAACAAAGTTAGACGCTTTCCCTAGCCCAGGTCTTTTCTGCCTTCATCCCTGGAAATTGTATGGTAGCATTGAACATTCTGATGGATACATCTGCCAGTGGATTCCTCACCTTGTGAATATCCCCCTGCGTCAGCAACTTTCGGAAATTCTTTTGTAGCTCTTCACGCCGACGTGGACGACGTCACAGAACGCATGGCTTCGCGCGCGGCTCCGCTGACGTTACTGACTCCACTGACGTTACTGACTCCACTGACGTTACTGACTCCACTGACGTTACTGACTCCACTGACGTTACTGACTCCACTGACGTTACTGACTCCACTGACTTTACTGACTCCACTGACGTTACTGACTCCACTGACGTTACTGACTCCACTGACGTTACTGACTCCAGTAATAGGACTCCGTCGGCGTGATGGCATCAGTTCCCTTTTTTCCGCTTCGTCGACGCTAACGGTTTTCGAGGGATCCTCTGTAGCTGTCGAGTAACTCTGTTACTGTTTGTTACTTTCAGTGTTTTCTTGTTTCTTTGTCTCCTGTCGAGATGTCCTCGAAGAAGACCGGATTCAAGCCGTGCGGAGAATGCGGGAAAATGTCATTCACGGACCCGCATGAAGATTGCGTATGGTGCTTGTCCTCAGACCATGATGTCCAGGGGTGTCCATGCTGTAAGAAAATTAATCCCAAGGCCCTTCGTGAACGAGAGGCGAAGCTCCTGGTTGCCAAGATGAAGGGTAAAAAGTACAAGAAGAGTTCGAAGTCGCGGTCGAGATCCCGTTCGATGTCGCCTTCGAGGTCGTCGTCGGGGCATGCTTCCAGGTCGACAAAAAAGAAGCATAAGCATAAGAAGAGGAAGCATGGATCTCGACACCATTCTGGGAAGGATTCGGATTTGAGACTGAAATAGCCAGTGAGAAGACATCATGAGGATGTATCTCCTTCTCCAGATGTTCTGGATCCGAAAGGTGAGGCTTCGCCCATGGAGTCGCCGGAGCATTCACCGGCTCCGGTGTCGAATCCCTCTCCGGCACCGTCTCGATCTCCAACTCGAGAGGAGGAAGAGTCTCCCTTGCCTGAGGGTTCGACGACTCCGGTACACCAACCCGAGAAAGAAGTCGACAAGAATCCGGTGCCGCCTCAAGAGCAGCCTGTGGGTTCACACCCACCCTTTCCAGGCCCGGGACAAGACCCTACACAGTATTTAAACGCTATGTATGGAGTCTTCACGAGAGCCATGTACCCCTCTGGAGCACCGGTTGGTCCCATGGGTCCGATGGCCTTTAATCTGGGAGTCCCCCAGACGTATGCTCCGGCGCCGTTCATGCCATTTATGCCGGCTCCGACACAGCCTTGGCATTTCTCGGCGCCACCGAGGTCTTCGACGCCGATTCCTTCGTCACCGGCGCCGGTTCCAGTTCGACCTCGAGTGTAGCGGTCTGTTCCTTCGGCTCCGAGCTCGACGGCGGTTCCGGCTCCATCGGAGTCGATTGCGGATGCGTCGACGTCGTTCCCAAAGGAGAGGTCGAGGCGTGAGGCTCAGCGACTTCTGGAGGAACAGAGGTACAGAGAAGTGGAGCTGGAAGAAGGTGAGCTGCAGGAATCGGATTATTTCTTTGATGACCTAAGGGAGGCTAGTGGATTGGAGCTGTCTCCGGATTGGGAGTTATCCTCTGTCCCAGATGCCCCTTCAAAAGATGTGGCACCATATCATGTGGTCATCAAGAAGGCAGCAGAACTGTTGAATTTAAATTTGCCTACTGCGGAGTACAAATCAAATATATTAACAGAAGTCCTCCTCTCTCCTTCTGTGATGGAGGCTATGATTCCTTTTAATGAAGTTTTGACAGAGCCAATCTTGGAGGTGTGGAATAGGCCTCTTACAGCTCCAGCAGTTTCAAAAGCTTTCTCAAGAAGATATAGGGTGGCTCCTGGAGACCCAGACTTGTTATCCTCTCATCCTTTGCCAGTGAGCTTGGTGGTACAGGCAGCCTGCTCCAAAAAATCTGCAGGTGCTTTCCCTCAGGTGCCTGGGGACAAAGATTCTAAAAAGCAAGGCCAAGCAGCAAAGAAAGTTTTCTTCAGCGAGCATGGCTCTAAAATCGACAAATGCCACATGCCTCCTGGGGCGTTACATCCATGCTTTGATGGATTCTGTGAAACAGCTGGCCCCTAAGATACCAGAGGAGGACAGGCAGAATTTTAATGAGGTGCTTGTTGATACTCAAGCGGCTGCTCGGCAAGTCATCCAGAGTGGGTTGGACACGGCTGACTCTGTGGCGAGAGTCATGGGGTCTTCTATTGCCACCAGAAGAGCAGCTTGGCCGAAGTCTTCCGAATTCTCTGCTGATGTCCAGGCTGCCCTAATGGATTTACCTTTTGACGGCTCTGGCCTTTTTGGGAAGAAGGCTGGCGCTGCGTTGGAGAGATTCAAAGATAGCAGAGCAACAGCCAGGTCTTTGGGTCTACAGTCTAGAGGTACTGTAGGTAAAAGGTATAGAGGATTTGGAAGGTCCTCCTTTCGAGCCTACAAGCAGTCGCAACAGCAGCAGCAACAGCAAAATCCGCCGTACAAGTCGTACAGAGGCAGACAAAAAGCTTGTCCTCGTGGACTTCAAGCTTCCTCCTCCTCCTCCTCTTCCTCTTCCCACCCCCCTCCAACCTCAGCAAAGCAGCCCTCGATCCGCCATTCCGGATCATGCGGGTCCTGTAGGGGGTCGGCTTACCTATTTTCTATGAGATTGGCAGTCGGTCACATCGGACCTTTGGGTTCTCAATCTCGTGGAGAATGGGTATGCACTTCCCTTTCAGAAATTCCCTCTGAATTACCCTCCTTGCCAAGGGTTTTGCTCAGAGGACAACCTGCAGCTTCTATAGGAGGAAGTCCTGGCATTACTAAGAAAAGGTGCAATAGAGATGGTTCTGGAGCAGGAAAGGGGTCAGGGATGCTACTCACGGTATTTCCTGATTCCCAAGAAGGATGGCAGACTTCGTCCAATCCTGGTCCTCAGGGTTTTGAACGTCTTTCTGAAGCAGGAGAAGTTCAAGATGCTCACCCTTGTGCAGGTTCTTCAAGTGCTGCTGGAAGAAGACTGGATGGTGTCGATCGACTTGCAGGATGCATATTTCCACATCCCTATCCTGAAGTCTCAGAGGAAGTATCTCCGTTTCACGGTGGGTTCGCAACATTATCAGTTTGCAGTCCTTCCGTTTGGTCTTACTACTGCGCCTCGAGTCTTCACCAAGGTGATGGCTGTGGTGGCAGCATATCTCAGAAGGTCAGGGATTCCAGTAGTCCCGTAACTGGACGATTGGCTGATCAAAGCAGAATCTCCAGAGAAAGTGCTCCATCATCTGCAAGTCACAACTCAGTTGTTGTACAGATTGGGCTTTTCGATAAATGTACCCAAATCTCACCTGGTGCCCTCCCAGCGCAACCTGTTGATAGGTGCGGTTCTGGATACCACTGTGTGTCGGGCATTCCCTCCTCCACAAAGGATTCGCTACATACAGGAAATGATTCCCTTATTTTTCAATGGAGCGGTTGTTCCAGTCCTGAAGGTCCTTTGTCTGCTCGGTCTGTTGGCTTTCTGCATTCTGCTGGTCAACCATGCACGCTGGTACATGAGGGCACACCAGTGGTGCCTCTGCAGGCAGTGGTATCAACACAATGGAGATCTCAGGGAGTCTGTGAGGATCTCAAGAGAAGCTGCTGTGGATCTGTCTTGGTGGGGCGTGGAAGGCAATCTGCCTCAAGGAAAGCCTTTTCAACTGCCTCCGTCGGTGGTCACAGTGATAACGGATGTGTCTACCCAAGGGCGGGGTGCTCATCAGCGGGATCTGGAGATCAAGGGTCTTTGGTCTTCAGAGGAAAGGTTGCTCCACATCAGCCTTCTAGTATTGCGAGCGATTCGTTTAGCGCTCAAGGTCTTCCTCCCTTCCCTTCGCGGTCAGTCGGTTCAGGTCCTGACGGACAACACAACCGCGATGTGGTATGTCAACAAGCAGGGAGGAGTGGGAACGCAGTGTCTCTGCAGAAAGCTCTGCGTCTCTGGTCCTGGGTTCAGGACAAACAGATTTGTCTGATGGCAAATCATCTGGCCGGAGTTCTGAACGTGCGTGCAGACAGTCTCCGTTGGCAGTTCTCGGCCGATCACGAGTGGAGGCTTCATCCAGAAGTGGTTCGTCACGTCTTCCGGACGTGGGGAACTCCTCAGGTGGACCTGTTTGCCACTTACGAGAATGCTCACTGCCCGTCTTTCTGCAGTCTCCAGTATCCGTTGCTGGGAGCTTTGGGGGACGTGTTTTAGTTGAGTTGGGACTCAGACTCCTTTACGCGTTTCCTCCTATACCCTTGATTCCTCGGGTTCTGAGGAAGATTCGTCAAGACCGGGCCCAAGTCATTTTGATGGCCCCGGATTGGCCAAGAATTGTGTGGTACACAGATCTTCTCCACCTCTCCTCGTGCCCGCCGCTCCGTCTCCCTCTCAGGGCAGATCTCCTCTCTCAGATGGAGGGGCAGGTTCTACACCCCTACCTCCAGACCTTGCACCTTCATGCCTGGAGATTGAACAGGGCAACCTGAATTCTTTTTCTCTCCCACATGATGTGGTGGATGTCATTTTATCGGCCAGGCGTGATTCCACCAAGTCGATCTAATCTCATAGATGGTCTAAATTTGTCTCTTGGTGTGTGGGAAATCCATTGACCCTTTGAAGGCTCGATTGTCTGACATACTTCAGTTTGCTCTTTCTTTAGCTCAGCAAGGTTTTGCTATAGCTACAGTCAAAGGTTATCTATCGGCATTGTCGGCATTCCTTTGCCTGCCAGACCAGCCATCCTTATTGAATCGCCTATTGTTTTAAGGTTTTTAAAGGGCCTTACAAATAAATTTCCACCTACTCCTTTCATTGTACCTCAATGGAACTTGAATCTTGTGCTTACTTTCTAAATGGGTTCTCCATTTGAGCCTTTGCACAAGTGTTCCTTGAGGCTTTTATCTTTTAAAACAGTCTTCCTGATTGCGATTACCTCGGCAAGGAGGGTAAGTGAGCTTCAAGCTCTTAGTTCTAAGCCCCCATTCTTGACCATTCATGCTGAACGAATGGTTCTCAGGACCAGGGCTACTTTTCTGCCTAAGGTGTTAACTCCCTTCCATCTAGGGCAGTCCATTACCCTCCCTACCGTCTATCCTCCCCCTCCCAAGGAGGAAGAGAGACTTCACCGCTTGGACCCTAAGAGGGCGGTGAGCTTCTACTTGGAGTTCAGAGTGGATGACAAGCTCTTTGTGGGTTTTGTTGGAGCCAGAAGAGGCAAGGCGGTGCACTAGCGCACGCTGTCAAGATGGATTGACTTGTTTATCAAGATATGCTACTCTCTGGCGGGTAAGGAACCTCCGGAAGGTTTAAGAGCTCATTCTACTAGAGCAAGGTCTGCTATATCTGCTTTGTCTAAGGGTGTGTACCTGTAGAGGACATTTGTAGAGCTGCGACTTGGGCTTTCCTCCACACTTTCGCGAAGCATTACTGCTTAGATTCCGAAGTGAGGAGGGACGGCCAATTTGCGCATTCTGTCCTCTAGCATTTTCTGGTATAGGAGAGTGGACACCCTCTCCGGGAGTGGGGACTGCTGTGGGACTCTATTCACAAGGTGAGGAATCCACTGGCAGATGTATCCATCAGAAGAACAAGTTACTTACCTTCGGTAACGCTTTTTCTGGTGGATACAGTATCTGCCTGTGGATTCCTCACTGGCCCACCCGCCTCCCCATTGTCCACTCTTCTATACCTGTATTAGTGTCATTTTTTTAATGTACATATTTTGTTGTCAAAGGAAATGTGTTATTATAATTGCTTTCCTGCATTGACTACACACTGTGTGTGTTATCTTGAAATATTTGGTACTGTGTACATTGTGTGTATATCTACTGTTGTCGGTCCGTCCGTGTGCCTCGCAGGCACGGAAAAAAGGGCGGAACTGATGTCATCACGCCTACGGAGTCCTATTATGGAGTCAGTGACGTAAGCGAAGCGGGGCGCGAAGCCGTACGGTCTGTGACGTCCACGTCGGCGTGAAGAGCTACAAAAGCATTTCCGAATGTTGCTGACGCAGGGGGATATTCACAAGGTGAGGAATCCACAGGCAGATACTGTATCCACCAGAAAAAGCGTTACCGAAGGTAAGTAACTTGTTCTTTAGGACGCTTATTTTCATATTCCTGTCTTGCAAACTAACAGGTGTGATCTGCAGTTCATGGTGGGACAGGAGCTCTTTAAGCTTGCAGTGCCCCCCGCCGCTCCACCCCCTTTGGCCTCAGAAATACCCCTCGGGTGTTCACAAAAATGATGACTGTGGTTACCTCCACCAACCTCCAGACTGCAGTATATCTATTAACATTGTTGGGGGTTCTCGATCAATGTACTGTAGTCTTACCTGACTCCTTCACAGATGCTTCCCTTTATCAGAGACATTCTGGACATGGTGCAGTTTCACTTCACCCTGGAGTAGAGAGCCCAGGACATTCAGCGTATGAGCCTGATGTTTCAGCCTCAGTCCTGGATCTTATTGAGGATTACTCTGAGGCTGCTTGGACTGATGGACTCCTGCGTCCAGCTGGGCAAGCACACCCGGTGGCATATGTGGACTCTCCAGTGGGATCTGAAGTCCCAGCGGGCACGGCATCAGGGAGACATCTCCAATCACGCCCAGATTTTGGAGGAGAATGCATAATATCTGCAGTGGTGGCTGGTGTACCAAGATTGGACCAACGGCCGTCCCCTCTCCTTACTCCACCCATAAATGACAATGATAAATTGCTCTGGGTTGGAAAGGCCATATGGGAGAGATGGACACCAAAGGCTCTTGGTTTCCTACAGAGGGCCAACTTGACATCAGTGTAATGCAGTTGCAGACCATCAATTTGGCATTGAAAGCCTTCTGCCATCCATCAAAAGGAGGCTCGTACAGATTCTCATGGGCATCACCACCTCCTGTGGCGCAGGGGTTTCTTCCACCAATGGGGAGACTCTTGGCTCTTTCTTTTCGCCACCATCGAGAATGCTCAATGTTGGCACGTTAGCATGTTGATGTTTCCAAGACTGCTTTCCCACGAAGCCGTATTCTCCCTAGAGTGGAGTTTGGGACTCCTACACTGCTTTCTGCCGCTATCTCTCCTTCCCAGAGTTCTGAAGAGGGTCAGGAACGACCAGGCCCAAGTCATCTAGTGGCACTGAATTGGACAAGGAGTGTGTGGTATCCAGAACTCCTGAACCTGAGCATATGTCCTCTTTGAGAGGATCTTCTGTTGCAGTAAAAGAGCAGGGTTTTGCACCTGCACGATTTCCACTTCCATGCTTGGAGTTTGAGTGATAGCAGTTAACAACATTTAACCTTCCTCCCCAGATTATCATTGTCAACTTGGCACCCAGGCGTCCCTCCACCAAATCGGTATGTGCTTGTTGTTGGAGAAAGTTTGTAGCTTGGTGCTACTTGGCATATTGACACACTTTAAGCCAAACCTTCTGTAGTGTTGCTTTTTGTTTTTTCCCTAGCCCAGAAAGGACTTATTTATTTATTATTTTTATATTTTCAGAGCTCATCTGCTTACCTAGGAAGGTGTCCGGGTGCCGACACATGCCAGAGTCTACTAGCTTGGTACCAGCTCCTATCTAAAGTGTGTAGACCCGGTTTTCCAATGATTTTATAAACTGCAACAATTTGGAGGTGAAGCGGAGAAAGGAAGGGAGATTGTTATTTATTTATTTGAAGTTTTTATAGAGCGCAAACTTGACCCGTTAGGGTATCAGAGTGCTTTACAGGAATCCACAATAATATACAACATGCTTGAGGGGGGCTGGGCACACAAGGGATAAAGGTAAAAGGACACATTTGCATTTTATGAGACAATGTAGGTCCCTGGGTACTTGGTGGGATGCCCGGAAGTTCGGGTGGATAGTGTCAATGTACTCCAGGGGGATGCACTAGACAGAAGTAGGGCAATGTCTCTGGATGAGTAGGAGGCAAAGATTAGGCGAGGAATTTTCCCATTAGGAAGGGTTTGGCTTCCGTTTTGAAGCGAGCCAGAGAAGGGATTCTTCTAATGGGGGGCAGGAGTGAGTTCCATATTCTCGGTGCGGCCCCAGAAATGGCCCAATTGTAAGTTTTCTTTTTTCAAAAACATGCAGGTTGGAGCAAGAGGTATCTGGAGGATCCTGTGTTCCTGGTACAAGTATCTGGGCACGATATGCAGGGGAGTTTAAGTATAGTGGCTTGTGGATGATACATGCCAATTTGACTTGGATTCTGGCCTGTAGAGAAAGCAAATTCAGAGCTTTCAGGTGAGGAGAAATATGGTTGAATTTCCTTGAACCAGTTAGTAGTCTGGCGACCGCGTTGAGGCAGGCTGTTATGGGTGTCAGGGAGATCTTGGGTAGACCCGAGAGGGTAGAGCAGCCATATTCAAGTATAGAGATGACTAGAGACTGGACTGCCATTTTTAGGTTGGGAGTATCAAGGAAGGGTTTCAGTTTTGTTAGGTAGCTCAGGTGGAATCTGGCTGATTTGGTCATTGAATTGATGTGGTCCCGCATGGTCAAGTTGCAGTTCAGGGTTATTCCAAGCGATTTGGCAGGAGGTTGGAGGGTTGTTGAAGGTTGTGATGGCCTTAATTCAAACCTGCGTCTCAGGGTTTATATTTGGTAGGCAACTTAAAAGAAATTCTGTCTTCTTTGCGTTCAGTTTAAGTTGATTGGAGGAGAGTCAGTTTCAAGGCTTCATTCAGGGAAAGCATCTCCTCAAGGGAGGAGATTTTGATGTAGATCTGGGTGTCGTCAGCATACTTATAGTAGGAGACATTGGCAGTTCGCAATACTTCGGCAATCGGTATGAGGTAAAGGTTGAAGAGGGTAGGGGACAGGGTTGATCCTTGGAGGACTCCAACCGTGACCGGAGAAGGAGCAGACAGGTTCGAGTTGATTAGGAATCTCTGAGATCAGTTATGGAGTAAGGACCTAAACCAATCCAGAACAGAGCCATCCCGTCCCTTCCTGAGTTTGAGCCGTTCGAGTAGTTTTTCATGGTTGACCGTGTCAAAGACTGACGATAGATCAAGGAGGATTAGGAGACAGGTTTTGCCTTTGTCAAGGGATTGAAGGGCATCCTCCACGATGTGGAGAATGGTGGTTTCCGTGTTGTGTCCAGGCCTAAAACCGGGTTGGAAGTCATCTAGAAGGTGGAAGTTGGTGATGTGTTGGCACAGCTGCTGCTGCACACACTTCTCCAGAACTTTGGCTAAGAGTGGGATATTAGAAATAGGTCTAAAATTGTCAGGGGAGGCAGGGACAAGCGCCGTTTTTTTTAAAGATTGGTAAGACTTGGCCAGCTTTCAGAGAGTCGGGTATCGATCCTTGAAGCAGGGAGGCGTTAATTATTGTAGTCCAGCTAGGGATGATGGATCGGGTGGTGGCAGCTAGACAGTTGGAGGGGAGGGGGTCATTAAAGTGGTTATTTGGGTTTAAGGTGGATAGGATTTTCGCAATGGCGTGCTCGTCGTAGATTTTGAAGTCGGTCCAGTGCGCTTGGTTTTTAGGAGAGGCCTGAGGAGGCGGCTCAAAGGGAGGTGGCAGATCTGAAAAGGGGTTGAGAGTAGTTGGCTGATCTGAGCTCATTGCCTAAGGCTGTGATTTTATCAGAGAAAAAGGAGAATTCCTCAGATGATATTAGTTACTTGGGGGTTTCTTTTGATGTTTTGGCCAGTTTGTTGGATTGCCGTTTGACCAGTTTGAAGAGCTTGCAAGGTCTGTTCTTGGCGTACCTCAGTTCAGACCTGAAAAATTCCTTTTTTGAGTTGAGAATGTTATAGTCACAGAGTAATGATCATTGATATTGGGGGGGGGGTGCAGATTTGCAACGGGCTGCCAGTTCCCTGGGTGTGTCTAACCCAGTGTTTAGGGATTGCCTGTTGTGGTACCCTAGTCTTGTGGGTCCCTGGTAATAAGAAAGTGATAGCGTGGTGGTCCGAGCAGTAGTGATAAGCTTGACTGGACTGTTGATTCCTTAGCGATGATCCAGTCTGGAGGTGGTGCCTTTCGAGTGTGTAGGGAGTGAGCAGGCTTGGGTTAGGGCTTGGTCGGCAAGGAAGTCTTTGATGGCGTTGACCAGAGGATCTTTGGGGTCATTCCAATGCAGGTTAAAGTCACCAAGGAAAATGTCTTTAGGGTTGGAGGAAACCTAGGCTGTGATGATTTCCATGAGGTGGTCGGTGAGGCGTTATTCGTGCCTGGGTGGTGGTAAAAGATGTGCAGATTGCACTGTTGGGTAGTGTTGCTACAAATGGAAATTGCGAGGTATTCACAGGTGTCTGTGGTGTCTGCTAGGAGTTCCGTGACGAGGAGGTTAGAGCAGTAAATGCAGGCAATGGCTCCCCCTCTTTTGCTAGATTGTCTGTCCAGCCTTGCAGTGTTGTAGATGGGAGGGACTAGGAGGTCCAGGCATGGAGATGAAGATTTGTTGAGCCACGATTCGGTCAGGATTGCTAAATCAAAGTTATGGTTCAGTATGAGATCTGAGATATCGGCGGTGTGCTTAACTGCTGAGCGGCAGTTGATTAGGGGGCCAGGTGGAGGGTGGTCGGAGAGGGTGTCGTGCGAAGGGGCAGACAGGGGTACTGGCACAAGGTTGTTGTCAACCACACTTCTGTTGCGGAGGGTGGCTGATCTGTTGGGGTTGATAGCGACCGTGCTGACGGCATGTTTGACATTCACTTATAGTGGATTGGGTGTTACTGGGACGGAGTTGTAGAAAAGGAGCATGACTAGAATTTCCTCTTCTGTAAGGTCTAGCGGATTAGGGGTGTCGAGTAGAGTTGTAGGAGAGGAGAAGAGAGGATTTCCTCCACTGAGAGGTGGCATGGTTGCTTGCGAGGGCAAAGGTGTCTCAAGGATAGCGGTAATGGGTGATCGAAGGGCTCTGTGATAGGGAGGAGGGTGGTGTTCCACGGTGGCTTTAACTTGGAGGAAAGTTTAGTGACGTGAAGGAGGTTATTTAGATTCATAATGGAATTATGGATGCTCTGCGGTAATTTGGCTGCTCTGGTGCAGAGATTCGATATCAATATAGGAGGGAGGCGCTTGAGGGCATGGAGACTGTGGTTTGTTAGCAGTTCTAATGGCATGCGGTGGGGGTAGGGTAGAGAGGCTGGGACGACTTATGTCGTAGGACAAAGAAAGAGTTTTGGTCTCAATGTCAGAGGGAGGAGCTGGCGGGGAGGAGACCAAAGGTCTGAGAGCAGTTCTGTTGGTAGGCGTAGGTGGCGTGATAGAAGGGTTAGTTTGAGCTGAGTTGTGAGCGCTTAGGGGGTGGTACGAGGGTGCCTGGGCACGCTAGTTGGGGGGTCGTCAGGGCAAGTGTTTGATATACTGCAGGTGTCATGCACATGGTTTTTGAGGCGGGTAAAGAGGTCTGTGAATTTAAATAGGTTTTTTGGTGTAGCTTGTATCAAGACAATGCGGTTTTTGTAGAGGGTGATAGTGAGGTCCGCTCGCAAGATTGCGGAGGGCACTATCATTAGCTTGGTCCCATACGGTATGTTCCTAGTTTCGTGTACATTGAGATGTGCGATGGTTTTGCGCCATTTGGATGTTCTTCTGGAGTAGGTGATAAGGTCGTTAATGATTGCCCTTGTCAGCGCTGTGACGTAAATCAGAGATCAGGGACTCAGGGTGAGTTTTCAGGGTGGAGTGCTTGAAAGATTTTGCTGCGGTTTTAGAGAGGTTGGGAGGATACACAAGAGTATAATAGTTTTCCCCAGTAGTGGTCAGGCCAGGTCCTGCCTTGTTGGCTAGGGTAGGGCAGTATAGGATCGAGAAGCTGAGTTGGTCAACTAGAGCCAAAAAGGTGAGTCTCCACCACCCGGAACGTGGTTGAGTACAAATATTGCAACTGAGTCCGAAAGGCTGGGCCAGCTTCAACGCCTCAGGCCAAGGGCAACGGCAGGACAGGACGGGACCCAGATAGGAGATGGCGTGCACCGGACCCCAAAGGAGTGCCGATGTCCCTCTCATGGCGGCGCAGCAATGCACCAGGGGATCTCTCAGGATTACATCTCCTCAGTCGTCAGGGTGGAACAGCATCTTGTTCGTTCGCTGATAGGATTCATTAGTTTCATATAAGTGTATCATTTGCTCAGATAGTTTCTTTGATAACCCCTCTTGTTTGTAGATACCCATATGTTTGAGTGTGGAAAAGCGGGGGTTGTCTGAGTTAATGGGAGCCAATCCACTTAGAATGCATCAGTTCAAGATGGCTGTTCTCTTTCACTTTCCTTTGAGTGGTCTTCAGGGGGGGTAGTCCTATTTCTGGGTTTAGTGCAACAGTGTGGTAAAGTTACCGATGAGTACTAGAGAATATTGTTTAAAGTTGACATCACAGGAGAGCGTTTTGGGGAATGGCAAGGTTACCACGTCCCTGCTGGAACCATGATAAAAAACGTTTACAGCGCCCAGACGCTCCTATCTGCTGCACACCGAGGGCCAACGGATGGTGTCTGCAGCGGCTACTGTGGGAGAGATCAGTCGGTCATCTTCAGTGCACATACATGCTCGTAGCACCACCACCTAGCTGAGCATTTGGAGGCAGAGGGCAGCATCGGTCCCGATCTCTTCGGCGCTACACGGCGCCGAAACCAAGTGCAGAGCGCAAATCCTCCACTCTGGCAGCACTGTCCTCAGCGTCAGGACCTGCATTGTCGGGACTTCGCAGCGGAGCAGCATGGTGCAGTAGCACTCACCCTGGGGACGTCCTGTGATGTGTCCCTCGCCGCTGAACCCAGTCTCAGCATGCGCACCACAGCACTGCAGTCAACGGACTCGGAGGGGTTGCAGAAGGCAGAATCAAGACCTTGCGGCACCCAATCCCAGCGTGTTGCAGGACGTCCTCACGCAGGTAGGTGGAAGGTAGATCCAGGCGATCAGTGCGACAGGGCACACGAAGTAGGGGAGGGAGAAGGGCAGATGGCGGGCTTAACCGGGGATATGCACCGAAAACGGTTATCCCCAAACCAGGAGCTCCAGCAGGGAACTCCTACTCTGTGGCCATTTTAAACCTTTTCCATGGTCAAGACTGATTTACATATGTCTGGGTCCAAACTGGGGTGGTGTGGTGAGCAAAAGAATGATGGATGAATCCCAGATCCTTGTGAATGTTTGCATTGTCCAGCTTTCCGTCAATTGCATTTAGAGACAAGTAAAGCACACTTATTGGCTCTTTCAGCTTTCCTGCAATTACCGTATCAGCCCTATTTGTTTCACTCACCTATTGTGATGCATTTTTTAAGGGTTTTCCAGGGATGTTTGCATTCTCTCCTTTCATTCTGTCTCAATGGGACCTCAACTTAGTCTTCTCATTCCTAATGTGTACTCCCTTTGAACCGCTGCATAGTTGTCCACTGCGGGTTCTCGTTGCCATAACATCGAAGAACCAAAGTCTACTTTCTCCCGATAGTAGTGACTCTTCTCATGTCGGTCAAATTATCACCCTCTAACTTTCTTCGCTCCATAATCACACCATCAAAGAGGAAGAGAGACTCCATTGATTGGGTCATGAAAGAACTCTTAGCTTTTTTATCATTCTTACCAGCCCAGAAAATATTGTGTAAATGATCAGCTCATCATTGGATTCAGAGGGTTGAGTAGGGGGAAGGTAGTGCAAAAGGGAACCATTAAACATTGGATTATGAAAATCTTCTACGTATTGGCCAAGAAGCAGCCCCGGAAGGCTTGAGGGCTCATGCCAACAGAACCAAGGCTATTAGTACTGTGTTGGCTCATGAGGCGCCTGCTCTAGGTATTTGGCAGGCTGCTCTGTGGGTGTCATTTCACACGTTTACAAAGCAACACTGTCTTGTCAGCCAGCTCTGCGCTATCCTGCATGATTTTTTTGGTTTGAGCAAGTTCACAGACCCACCGCCTGGGAGGTATTGCTTTGCTATCTGTTTAAAAGGTGAGGAGTCTGCAGTTAGGCACATCTCTCAGGAAAACAAGTTACTTATTTTTGGTAGCAATCTTTCTGATAGATACTATACCCCAGATTCCTCACCAGCCCCCCTGCCTCCCCATTCTATGAACTGGACTTATTTTCCATTGAAAAAGGTCCCACGTCTAGAGATCTGTACGTTGGTAAAAGCCAATTTGCTGTTGGGTTCTGCTTCTTGGGGTGTGGACAGCCTAGAAAGCAACTGACAGCACGCATGGCGGACACTTATGTACAGCTCCCCTCTTCGCTTCTGAAGTGGAACAACATTGGCATGGAGTCACTCGATACCACCTACCTGCTTTAATGGGTACTGCTAATGATTTTCAAGATCCAGAATTGGGGAATATTTAAAAGATGAAGAATCTGCAGTTAGAGTATCTACCAGAAAAACCATCACTGAAGTTAAGTAACTTGTTCATAAAGTATAGAAAATGCACCCAGGGCCTGGAAGTCAAATGCCAGCTGTGGACTGCTGCTCCTGTTGTGCCTTCCACTGAGTATACCTGGAAAACATGGCTTTAGGCCAATAGCCTTATGTGCAGCCTGACAGCAGCAGCTTGAATGTTTTGAAAGTTACATTTACCGTGCTTGAAGCTGCAATTTTCAGTACCTCTCCAGCCATTCCCCAGCCTGTACTTGATTGGAATGTGGTGTGAAAACTGCTCCAAGAGCATGTACACATGCCTCGGAATGAGGAAATGTTTTCTCCCCCTGACTGGAAGACCAGGTGAGGTGGGCCTATGATCTTGATAAACTGTAAAAGGGCCTGTCCTGTTACAAGTAAAAGTTAAAGGACGCCTGGAAAGGCCCAAGCATTTGCCTCCTTAGTCAGGGTGGCTACAAACCCAGTTGGAGGGGCTACCCCAGAACCTGTTTTGAGTGACCACAGAGGAAAAGACGACTCATTACATTGGCCACACCAGGTATGCATAAAGGAGAAAGGATTTCTCCATCTTGCATTGTGAAAGCGAGGAGCATTTAGAGTTTGTATGCAATAGGGTAAACCGAAACAACTGAAAAAGTGGTTTGGAGTTGTCCCAGGAAACCTTTTTCCCTCACTGTTAAGGGAGGGGTCAAGTGTCTCAACCATTAGTTGGTGTCACCTATACAGGTGCCACCCCAAGACACCCTGCTTAAAACACTTTCAGGGCCTGCAGAAGAGAACTAGACCTGCTGTCTGTGGCTTGGGAGGAGCACTGATAGACTGAACCAGGTCCCTCTTTTTGTGGCTACAGGGACACATTAAGCTGCAAGAAGCCTTTTCAGTCAAGTGCCCAGCTGACCAGTGGCATCTGGACCTGGACTAGACTTTGTGATTATTGTCTGCTTGACACCCTGAAAGTCTATAAGTGCATTGCCCTGTCAGGAGGGTTCTTAGAATTGTGTTCCTGTGGTTATTAGGGCACCAGAAGAAAGTTTGGAAACTTTTTCTCCAGAGGTTTAGCAGGACTCGCTGACTAGCAGTTCCACACTGTCATATTTGATTTCATATTCGTCCCAATCAAAGGTCCCTGCACCTCCAGGAAAACAAACAGATCCCATTCTGCATTAGGATTTGTAAAATATTTTTACTTTCTGAAGTAGGACTTAGAAACCTTTTCTAACTAACTGACTTCCTGGCTTTCCTCCATCAGGTTCTGCCTCAATTTGCACCTTGGTCCTGGTCCATGACTTCACAGACTAACATTGGCCCTTAGTGCTTTTTAGTGCTATTTCTACTTACAAATGCACATCTGTGCTTCCCCTTACTAGTAATTTTGATGTTGTCTTGCCTATAAAAAGTTTACTTTAAAAAAAAAAATTCCATTCAGGATTTTTATTGCTTGGTGTTTTGACTTTATTACGCTATAAAACTCTCCAGCCTGCCCGCAGCGCCGGGCACAAAAGGCACTATTCAAGGACTCCAGGGTACAGATCTGACTTTCTATCTGGAGGAGAAGGCGATGCCAGCATCACCTGCAAGCGATATGAAGAGTGCCTTCCCGCATCGCTGGATTGAAGAGGCACTGTCCAAAATCCACAATCCACTTACTGACAGGAGAAGGCAGGCCCAGCACCACCTGCAGATGCTATAAAACACACCAGTCCGCCCACATTGCAGGACGCTCATTGACTGTGCCCAGCTGAAGACCAGGCCAGTCGGTGCCCATCGGAGCCTGGAAGAGGCTAGGGCGCATCTTTTTCATCTACTGTGTACCTCTGAGGGCATTATGGGTAAGCGGAAGATATCCTCCTCTATGTTAAATTGAGTAAAGATATGGGGTCAGAAAAACTAATCTAATATTATTTCTCCAGTATTGGGGTGTCTTTCATAGATTCACATGCTTGAATATTCCCCGTTGTCAGTGGGAGTCCCATGGTACATAACATAGCAATATAGCAATAACCTAACCATAGTATAGGTAAGAAAAACCCATAGAGTAGCATTGAAACATAGAGCTTAATGGATAGAAGGGCTTGTCACTTTATTAACATATCTTCATCTTCAAAAGGGTTGCTTCCAGCCCCTCAGAGTCTATCTTCACCCTTTCCGCCTCCAAGATCTGACTCTCAGGCGTCCAAGACTCTATCTGACAAGTTGTTACCTAAAAAACTGGCTGTCTTGTCGACGAGCGTGTCGTTGCTCCCTCCGTCGACGAGGACTTCTGTCGTCGCTTCTACAACAGCGACTTCCTCTTCTTCATCTATGATGCCGGCCATGATCCTGTTGTCGGTGACATCGCCGTTGATGTTAGTGGCAGTGCAGGTGAGGCCTCGGTCATCTATGTTGCCTTTAACTTCATCGACGGCGTCTGCTAAGCAGAAGAAGCATTCGTCGACGCACACTTCGTCGGCGAAAGGTTTATCTTCGTCGGCGAAAGGTTTATCTTCGTCGGCGAAAGGTTTATCTTCGTCGACAAAAGGTTCATCTTCGTCGACGAAAGGTTCATCTTCGTCGACGAAAGGTTCATCTTCGTCGACGAAAGGTTCATCTTTGTCTTCGGTGGCTTTATTGACGGTGGCTTTATTGACGGTGGCTTTATTGACGGTGGCTTTATTGACGGTGGCTTTATTGACGGTGGCTTTATTGACGGTGGCTTTATTGACGGTGGCTTTATTGACGGTGGCTTTATTGACGGTGGCTTTATTGACGGTGGCTTTATTGACGGTGGCTTCATTGACAGTGGCTTCATCGACGAAGCCACTGTCGACGGTGGCTTCACCGACTGTAGCTTCGTCGACTGTAGCTTCGTCGACGGTGGCTCAGCGGCAACATCTCTCGTCGACGGCTGCTTCCATGGATTTGGTTCCATTGAAGTCTACATGTTCTCTCCTTTAACGCCGACAATCTTCCTTGAACACTTTAATGCCAATCCAATCGACTCCTCGTCTCCCAGCAGAGCTGTTTTCATCTGACACTGGTGAGGGTGATTCGGAGGAGGATGACCGATTTCGGGCGGCTTGCAATCCCTCTGAATTTTAATTAAATGTCAGGATTTTGATGACAATCAGGACTATGAAGATTATTCTGAGCAGGCCGGCCAACCAGCGTCCGAGCTTCCCATGGGTCAAATGCCCATGTCCTTATTTCTAACCTTCAATTTATGCTGGATGATTATTACTTTCATTTTCCAACCTCAGTCCAGACCTCTCCTGAACGGCAAGCACCTCTTCCTCCTCCGCCTGTTGCGGAGCCACTTCCAACACCTTCAACATTTCCAACGCCAGGACACTCCACAGGTTATTGATGATGACGACGATGACAGAGAAGATGGTGAGCTGGATGATATATCCCTCCTCACGGAATGGGACAATTATCAAAATCAAATACTGTCTCCCACCGCTCCAACTCTTCTTGATTCTCCACCAGTGGATATTGGCGTATTCCATGTCCTGATGTAAAGAGCAGCAAAAGATTTCACCTCCCTATGATAACTAGAAATGAGGATTGTTTTTTGTATGACTTCAAGGATTAGCTGCAGAAAAAAGTTTGCGCTATTCCAATAATAGACTTTATTTGGCAAGAGGGTCTCAAGCTAATGCAGAACCCTAATTCCAGTCCAGCTGTCTTGCCATGACTGGATAAGAAATACAAAGCCCCAGCAAATTCGCCTGCTTGTCTTATTGCACAGCCGAAGCCTGATTCCATTATTACTCAGGCAGCACAACGTTGTGCCCGAAATGCTTTGTCTCCACTCTCTGCTCCTCCGGACTGGGAGGGACGACGCCTTGATGCTATTGGCAAAAAGTTCTCCACTATGGCGGCAACTACAGTCCGAGCGGCCAATTCGTTGGCTATCCTTGGCCGTTATGATCGACAAATGTGGTCGGACTTTGCTCCCCTCATTGACTTGATTCCAGAACCTTCCAAGGCAGAAGCGCTGAGAATTCTTCAAGAAGGGGAAAGGATTTCCTCAGAAATTGATTGTGCTGTGGATGTATCTTCCACTGGCTTTCGTCAACTGGCAGGACCGGCAGTCCTCCGGCGGCAGGGCTGGTTAAAAGCCACTTCTTTCCGTCACGAGGTGCAGACGAAAATATTGGACATGCCTTATGGCTGTGAATCACTGTTTGGTCAACACTTTGAGGATGCCCTTCAGATGATCAAAAAGGACACCAACACTGCTCGTGCTCTAGGCACTCTAAAGGTTAAAAAAACAGCCTTTCGGGGTGTGTGGGGGCGTGACTCCTCCTCTTCCATTCGGGGAGGTTCTAACCAATACCGGCAATACAACTCTTTCAAATACTCCTCCCAGAATCAACAGTCTTACAGACAACTGCCGGTGGCCTATTACAAGCAGTATAGAGGAAAATCCTCTTACAGAGGCAGAGATTCATCCAAAAAATAATGACTTGTTGCATTTACCACCCTCCATACCGCCCACACACACACACACACACAAAGGTTGGAGGTCGAATCTCCCGTTACTACTCTAAATGGTCAGAAATTACTACTGATTGATGGGTTCTGGATATTGTGCACAGGGGGCACGCTTTAGAGTTTGTAAAAAATCCCTCCCAATTCTCCGCCCAGAGGTCGTCTGCCTGCCCATCTGAAGGAACTTTTGGGTCAACTCGCAATCTTGTTGAGAAAGGGCGCGATCTAAGTGGTTTCGAAATTACAAAGGGGCAGAGGTTTTTATTCAAGGTTCTTCCTTATGCAAAAAAAGTCGGGAGAATGTCGTCCCATTCTGGACTTATGCTCCCTAAACATATACCTCACAAAGCAGACATTTCGAATGTTGTCCCTTCAGGAGGTGCTTCCATTACTATTCCAGAACTAATACATGACCACACTAAACCTTCAAGACGCCTATTTTCATGTCCCAATTCTTCCCAGGCACAGAAAATTTGTCAGATTCAGAGTGGCTGGGAGAGATTTCCAATTCAAGGTCCTTCCATTTGGCCTCCGTTCTGCGCCCCGAGTGTTTTCCAAGGACCTGGCACCGGTGGCAGCGTATCTTCATCTACAAGGCGTACCAATTTTTCCCTATCTGAACGACTGTCTTCTAAAGGCACAATTGTTCGAACTGGCGTCTCGACACACTCTGATCTGCAGGTCCCTCTTCCAGTCTCTAGGCCTCACGTTCAACCTGGAAAAGTCCCATTTTGTTCTGCTCAACTCACGACGTTCTTGGGGGCAAAATAGACACCTAACTGGCAAAAGCCTTTGTGTCCCTCGAACGGCGTCAACAACTTTGCACCTTGGCGACCTCCCTCCGATCAAGAAGGTCCGTTTCTGTTCGGCAGTTGAAGTCTTTGCTGGGGATGTTGTCCTCTTGCATTCCCCTAGTCCCTCACTGCTGCCTGACATAGAGGCTCATTCAGGAGGAACTCGACAAACAATGGACTCAAATTTCAGGATCATTCAACAATGTGGTCAAAGTCACATCCCAAATGAAAACAGCTCTATTATGGTGGACCCTAGAATCAAATGCATCAGCAGGCCGTCCATTTCTGGTGGCCATCCCAAATTTCACACTCACAACAGACGCATCCCTTGAAGTGCGGGGTGTGCACCTTCAGGGCCTCACAGTCAAAGGAAGGTGGGATTTTCGTCAAAGGAAATTGCACATCAACCTTCTGGAATAATTGGCCATATTTCTGGCGCTAAAGGCTTTTTGAGCCATCAGTCAGGGAGCTTCAGTGTTGATCCAGACGGACAACACAACATGCATGCACTATATAAACAAACCGGGGGGCACACAGTCCATTTTGCTATCCCTTGATTCGCAACAAATCTGGGATTGGGCTTCCAGCATCAGATCACTCTGACGGTAGTGTGTGTTCCAGGAACATCCAACATCCTAGCAGACTCTCTGAGCAGGTCAACCTCATCCAACCACGAGTGGGAATTACATCAACCCACACTGGATCACATTTTTCGACTCTGGGGTCCCCCGAATCTGGATCTGTTTGCAACCAATCTGAACCACAAATGCCCATTTTACGCAAGTTGGCTTCCCCAACCAGAGTCGTGTGGGAATGCTTTTTTTATGAACTGTTTAAAAATGTATGCTTACGCTTTTCCGCCGATTCCTCTGGTCCCCAAGGTGCTACGGAAAATGAGGAGGGAGCCTTGCCACATTCTTCTAATAGCTCCCATGTGGTCTCGACAGATATAGTTTACAAAACTCCTCCTCCTATCTCAGTGTGACCCGAATCTGCTCTGCTTACTTTTGGATTTTCTTACAATGGATCAAGGACAGGTGTTCGATCCCGATCTGGCATCTCTTCGTTTAGCGGCCTGGAACCTGAGCACTAGGAGTTTGCCACCTTGAAGATTCCTTCAGACTGCAGGGAAGTTCTTGCTAAGGCTAGGGCAGCCTCCACTTTAAAAAGCTACAAGCTCAAATGGAAGTGGTTCTGTCTTTGGTGTGAAACGGCTAACGTACACCCTGTGCATTCTACACCAGACCAACTTTTTCCTTTCTTTTCACATGTAGCAAAATCAGGCATTTCACATTCTACCCAAGTTTTTCTGGCAGCAATTTCAAGGTTTCGCCAGGATGGCTCCACCTCTCTTTACTCCTCCAGAGTAAGTCAACAGTTCTTCAAGGGCCTATTTCGGATGTTTCCTCCAATTCGTCGTCCACCGCATCCTTGGCATTTAAACATTGTATTGGCACAACTCATGAAAGCCCCATTTGAGCCTATCCATAAAGTCGATCTCAAATTCATTTCTTGGAAAACTGCGCTGCTGTTGGCTCTCACTTCGTCTCGTAGAGTCAGTGACATGCAGGCATTTACCACAAAACCGCCTTATCTTCAATTCAACAAGGATTCTGTCGTGCTCTGTGCCAATCCGGCCGTTATCCCCAAGATACCATCTGACTTCCATCTTAATGAGCCGGTCATTTTGAAGACTTTTTTCCCTAATCCTCAAACAGCAGCGGAATGGACACATCATTCTTTAGATGTCAAGAGATGTCTAAAATGTTATCTTAAAAAAAACAGCTACTATCTGTAAGACTGTTCAACTTTTTGTAGCCTACGGATGGATGCGTAAGGGGCATCCTGTTGCCAAACAGACGATTGCACGCTGGATATCTTCTGCCATTGCCTTTTGCCATCAGCAAACTGGGAGACCACTTGCTGCAACTGTTCGAGCGCATTCTACCAGATCTGTTTCATCTTCTACTGCGCTGTTTGCTGGTGTCCCTCTTCAGCACATCTGCAGAGCTGCAACATGGTCCAACAGACACACCTTTACAAAACACTACTGTCTGGAAGCTGCTGACAACGCTGATACAGCCGTGGGGCAAGCGGTCCTGTGTAATCTCTTTAAATAAGGTGAGCCTCTGTTGCTTCCCTCCTCCCATCTGCAAGGTACTGTTTTTTTCTGTGCTATATTGGTGTTTATCGTACTATGTTTTACGATTGTATATAGTTTACCTTGCATACTTTTGGTATCACTGCTAACTACTCTTATTCAAGCATGTGAATCTATGAAAGACACCCCAATACTGGAGAAGAACAAAAGTTAATTACCTGTAAACTGTGGTTCCCCAGTATTGATGTCTTTAATAGATTCATATGCAGCCCACACTCCTCCCCTCAGAGGCTCTCCTCTCCTATTGACTACGAAAATCTGAGGCCCTGTGCCTCTGAGGAGAACATTCTAGAGGGTGCTGATGCCTGATTGGCTGGAGTTTAGACTACTTACAATGACCTGGATATGTTAATAAAGTGACAAGTCCTTCTATCCTTTAAGCTCTGTTTCAATGCTACTCTATGGTTTTTTCTTACCTATTCTATGGTTAGGTTATTGCTATATTGCTATGTTATGTACCGTGGGACTCCCACTTCGACAGGGAATATTCCAGCATGTGAATCTATGAAAGGCACCAATACTGGATAACCACAGTTTAAAGGTAAATAACTTTTGTTGTTCTTGTTTAACTTCTGCTGTGGGTGCTTTGTCAAAGGAGATTTCATTGGTGTAAGAAGATTTGGACCTTGGGACCTAGTACTGTTGTTGATGCATCAGCCAGTTGATAGTGATATTTTGAAGTGTCCCACGCAAGAAACCCTCCACTTTCCCTGTGGCGTCTGAGATACATAATTGCAATTTAGGCTCCCTACCAAATTTGGAAGTGCCGGCCCCTAAATGCAAGAAAAAGGTGAGGATGGGGCTTTTGAGACAGTTGAGCAAATTCTGGCCTAACCTCTTGTGTTTTTTTTGTCCCCCACATACATCACTGAATTTTCATGAAGAGCCCTCTCAGATGTCTGACAGCCATCGTTAAGGCCCCCCGGTCCTTAGTGTCCCTTTGATTAGTCGTTTAAAGATGTTGGATACCTTTTCATATAATGATTAACAGTTGACTGCTAGTGTAGACTCCTCTGGCGTACTTGTAGATTCCTCTGAAGTTAGGGGCACAGAACAGGAGTTTTCCAGTGTTCTCCTTGCAAACAATTGGGGGGTTAATTCCTTGGGCATATCTGCTCCTGAATTTGGTGCTCCGTCCATCATCCCCTTTTGTATCGCTTTGTTCGCCCTAAGTGTGGCAGGGTATGCTCAGACGTGAGTCCCTTGTTCACTTGGCCACTGGATTCAAGATAGCCTGGCTGATGAGGATTATGAATCCGAAACCGGTCCCAGGATGCTTGTTTCCGGTCCAGGGAAGACATGGCTTGGCAGTTCGGGCTGGACTGTTCCCATAAGGCACAGGGTCAGACTGATTTGCATATAGCCATGTCTGAACTGGGGTGGCTGAGTGAACTAAAGAATGGTGATGGATTAAACCCAGATCAGTTGACTGGGGGTGAGTGTTTGATTTATGCAAATGCTCCGTCCATCATCCCCTTTTGTATCGCTTTGTTTGCCCTAAGTGTGGCAGGGTATGCTCAGACGTGAGTCCCTTGTTCACTTGGCCACTGGATTCAAGATAGCCTGGCTGATGAGGATTATGAATCCGAAACCGGTCCCAGGATGCTTGTTTCCGGTCCAGGGAAGACATGGCTTGGCAGTTCGGGCTGGACTGTTCCCATAAGGCACAGGGTCAGACTGATTTGCATATAGCCATGTCTGAACTGGGGTGGCTGAGTGAACTAAAGAATGGTGATGGATTAAACCCAGATCAGTTGACTGGGGGTGAGTGTTTGATTTATACAAATGCTCCGTCCATCATCCCCTTTTGTATCGCTTTGTTCGCCCTAAGTGTGGCAGGGTATGCTCAGACGTGAGTCCCTTGTTCACTTGGCCACTGGATTCAAGATAGCCTGGCTGATGAGGATTATGAATCCGAAACCGGTCCCAGGATGCTTGTTTCCGGTCCAGGGAAGACATGGCTTGGCAGTTCGGGCTGGACTGTTCCCATAAGGCACAGGGTCAGACTGATTTGCATATAGCCATGTCTGAACTGGGGTGGCTGAGTTAACTAAAGAATGGTGATGGATTAAACCCAGATCAGTTGACTGGGGGTGAGTGTTTGATTTATACAAATGCTTCGTCCATCATCCCCTTTTGTATCGATTTGTTTGCCCTAAGTGTTGCAGGGTATGCTCAGACGTGAGTCCCTTGTTCACTTGGCCACTGGATTCAAGATAGCCTGGCTGATGAGGATTATGAATCCAAAACCGGTCCCAGGATGCTTGTTTCCTGTCCAGGGAAGACATGGCTTGGCAGTTCGGGCTGGACTGTTCCCATAAAGCACAGGGTCAGACTGATTTGCATATAGCCATGTCTGAACTGGGGTGTCTGAGTGAACTAAAGAATGGTGATGGATTAAACCCAGATCAGTTGACTGGGGGTGAGTGTTTGATTTATACAAATGCTCCGTCCATCATCCCCTTTTGTATCGCCCTGAATTTGGTGAAGCAGGGATGGGGAAATGTACTCCTCTTATGACATCTCTGCAGTCTCTTGAGATTTTAAGTTGGCATGTGACAGGTATCTGTAATAAGATCTCATATGAACACCGGTTGACCTTTTTAAAGAATTTTAAAATAATTGCTCTCCATGAAACGTGGGAGATATCGAACAGTGGATGGGTTCGAATTTTTTTGCCTTTCGACTTCCTGTGCGGTTTTTCTTGTTGCCTCAGGTAGGGCTATGGGTGGTCTACTTTAAATGCATTTTATTTCAAATGGAGATGCACTTTTTTTTGGATACCGGATCGCCCCACATTTTGAATTTGAGAATTGTGTTTAGTAATGGTTTATTTTAGTTAATTTTTATAAATATTTTTCTGTCGATAGTAGCTCTCCGCATCTGCTAGTCCTGACGGGGTTTTGGAGCTTTGTAGGAATGGGCATTTTCTACTACCCCATTTGTTTTGAAGGAGATTTTAACATAGACCTTGCTGTGCGTAGTCATATGGGTGATGATGATTATATGGGCAGCAAGGAACGTATGTAATATACACCACAAAGGAATACACACATTTCTATTATTTATGACTTTAATTTGGTTCTCCCTATGAGGCAACACTAGAATGGTGCTCCCACATTCGTAGTTCCATCGTCGTTTACAGGTAGCGGTGAGTACTGTAATTGACTAAAAAAAAATTCAGCATGTTTGGGTAGTCTGTTAATTAATTTTCAGGTCTCCTGGCCTTCCTCTAGTGATCATAACCCATTATCTGCCACCCTCATGTGCAATAGTGTTAGTAATCATACCCACAATATCATGCTTGGAAGGAACTTTGTAAAGGCCTCTCACCAAGGCCGCTGGCTCAATTAAATTAACATTTAATTAATTTTCTTGAATCCTATGAGTAGAATTTTGCTACCTTTTCTTCCAAGATCTAGAATTCATCTGATATCTTGACCTCCTTTGCTATGATTTGTGTACAAGTAAAGGCACTCTTAACTTTAACAGGATCTATGGGCTGCAGTTAAAGCTTAGTAGGTTTGATGTTCCAGGACAACGCCACACTATTAAAAGCTGCAAAATAAACCCCTAGATCTCGGTTGGAGGCAAGGATCAGTTCTCTGAAGATGAAACTGAAGCATCAGGCTTGGGAACAGTTCTTTCAAGCAATCATTCTTAAGAATAGGTAGGTGGTAATTTGTAGGGAGGTGGCTTCCCAGAGAAATCCACAAAAAATATATTTATATTGGTGTACAAAAGTGTGGTGCCAATGAGGTAGTGAGAACAACCCTACTCCCTAACATATGGTTAAAGACAACATAACAATATACAAGCTGACCTCCAGCACACTCTAACGTATAATGTCAAATAGCAGTCAAAGATTAACAGTAGACTTCTTCTTTTTTTTTTTTTATTCTTTATTGATCCTTTGTCCAATTGTATAACTCTGTATCCTCAAAAAGTCAATACGTTTTTCGTCGATCAAGGGGGAAAGTTATCCCACAACTACCTCAAAGCTAAAAAGAGTACAGAAATTAAAAAAAAGCACTGTATTGTAGTATATTGTATTAGTGTATCATTTTTATCCCCGCATTGTGACTTCCCCGCATTCAGAATCTGCAATGTTAATGGTGTCATGTGGTGGAAACCCATGCACACAGTATAAAGTATATGTTCATTTAACGTTCTAATGCAAATGTAGGTCAATGTTATTGCACATCAGTAGTATCTTATTCGTAACTTAAGTACAGAGTCTTACTAGTCACATGATTGGAATATACTGCATACATGTCTCTTCTCCTTGTGAGAAAATCAAGTTATGAAATTTCGATACAGGAATCTTTCCTAGTGGTACCTCTATGGGTGCCCCAAAAGATATTGATTGTGAAGTTCACCCTTAATCATAAAACATTTTTGTGAGAAAATAATACGTTCAATATTCGTATGATACCTAAAATGCTCTCAAAGTTCCTATTAAACAAAGAGAAATAATTTCACAGGCCACAGCATCAGAAACAAATATCTTTATGAAAGATTTAATATAGTTGAATAGGCTGTGAGTCCCTTCTTAGGACCGAACATACCTTTTAGTCGTTTTTAACTCTGTCCTGTACTTTCCACATTCATTGGTTTATAATATTCTTCAATTTATGTCGATTCAAGTCCCTTTGTGATCTATCACTGTGTAAATATCTTATCAGTAGAAGGATCCATGACTATGGATAAACCTTCAGAATCGTACCCGTTCCTTAAGGAAAATGGAGTGATACCTAATTATTTTTAAATTAAACCAACCCTCAGTTTTAGCACCTATAGGTATTCAAAAACGCCACCAAGTCCAAGAGTTTACTGCTTGCCGGTAAGTCGAGGCAATCTCCGTGTAACTCGCAGTGAGTACGCAAAATCTTTAATTATCGAATGATAATTAATACTGAAGTCACAATGCAGGGATAAAAATGATACACAAATACAATATAATACATTACAGTGTTTTTATTTTTTATTTATGTGCTTCTTTTAGCCCTGAGGAAGTCGCGCAATAACTTTCCCCCTTGAGCGACGAAACACATGTTGGCTTTTTGAGGCTAAAGAGTTATACAATTGGACAAAGGATCAAAAAGAAGAAGACTAGTGTTAATCTTTGATTGCCATTTGACATTATATGTGAGTGTGCTGCAGGTCAGCTTGTATGTTCTTAAGAATAGCTCTGGGGCATTGTAAACAGTCTCTTTTTTAATCATGGGAGTATGAAGTAGGTTAGGTCACATTTAATGCCAGCAAGATTTTGAGGAGAGCGATGGGTTGCCCGGAACAGATTCTCTGAACCTACCATCTGAGGCCAGGCGGGGTACCTTTATAATTGTTTGGCCTGGAAGAAGCCAGTGAAGCCATTGCTAGTCACTCGAAGACTAAAGCCCCAGGCCTGGATGGACTTTCTCTTGAATTATGTTAATTAGGCCTTGACCTATGGAGCCCTTTGTTGACTGATACCCTCAGTGCCACTGCCCGAGAGGGGGTATTCCTGCCTTATGGTCTTGCTCAGTAAAAGTCCAGGTTAATAAGAAGGGAAATAAGGATGAATCCTGATCCTGCAGGCCAATTTCACTTATTGACTCTTTCGTAAGGTCATTTAGAGAATGCTGCTTACTAGGCTTACGGCCTGGTCTGAAGATATTATCTTATCTGAATTGCTGTATGGTTTCAAACCATGCGTGAGCATTTTAGATCCGTGCCTAAATCTATAAGTGCTTGCAGGTAAATAGCCAGGGGTGTCTCAGTCCACATGGCCTTTGACTCTCATTTGCATTTGACAGGGTCATTAGGGACAAATTATCGACGATTCTGCTGAACATGCGGGGATTGGGGTCCCAGCAAAAATTGTCCACTTCCTTCAAGATCTGCATAGGGACATGACAAAGGTTGTTAGATATGGTACGGAGGTCAGGTGTACAGATCCTTTTGAGCTCAAATGGGGAGTAAAACAAGGGTGTATTCGCACTCCATTATTGTTTACCCTGTACATCAACCATTTGAGGCCACCTTATGTAGGGAGGGATATGATGTATCACAGGTTGGGGTTAGAGCTATCCCTGCTTTTTGGATGCCTACGGTATGGGTTTATTTGCTAGAACTGCTTACAGTTTTCTGCGTGCATTGGATTGGTTTGTGGATTTAGTTGATTCTCTGGATTTGCCTACTAATTATATGAACTCGCACATTGATAATGGGCCCATGATCTTCTAAAACTAGGCAATTTATTGTAAAGGATAATGATTTTTTTAAATACATTTCTATTGACATTTAACAATAATTCATAAATGTGTGTATGAACAGTCCTGTACAGAATACAATTAGGTGCATGAATTCACAATTTTTTAGACCGTGTTGGTGGAGGAAAGAAACATTAATTAGTACCGTCGTAATACAGCATGTTTGATAATAGTATTCTTAATAGAGAATCAACATTGGTGTTATCCAGTCTCAGGTCGCCCATATTTATTGTGTTCATGGACACCCGCTTGATTAGTTAGTGTCCCTGTCCACTGTACAGGGTAATGATCTTGTATGATAAATGTTTTCCCTATTTAGGAAGCTTGTTTGACCATAAAGGTACTTGGTCCCCACTTCTTGTTAGTAAGACCAAACCCCCCCCCCAAAAAAAAAAAACTCAATGGCTAGATTAATCACGGTAGTAACTGACCGTCCCAATTGGGAACTAAATCTATTTCAGCATTAATCAGGCAAAATGTATCTCAGCCACTTCTGGATCTGATTTGTTGGGGTATGTCGACATCTCTGACGCTTCAAGTGGTGGAAAAGAGTTTTTTAAGGAAAATGTTATCCGATCCACAGAGTGTTTCATATTTTAGATTGCATCAAGAACTTTGGCTGGGCTATATCTCTGAAACCCTTGCATTGCATCCTCTATCTAGGTGAAATAATATCTGGTTAGGGAAGGAGTTAGATTTAAATTGTACCATTGCAATGGATTGTTATTGGTTTAGAAGGTGATGGGGATCTATATATCATGTGGCTCGTATATTTTGAGAAACAGTTTACTAATCTGGGCAGACCCAAATTGTTTGATTCTCTTGACTGCATTGTCAAGCAGATTTGAGATGGATAAAACAAAAATATGTTTGCTTGGGGCTGCGGAGAAAGGAATGACTTGGGAAAACTAACAGAATAGGCACATTCTCTTTTGAGAACTACTCCTATCTCAAAACCATATATATTTTTTAGCTAATGTATATCATCGATATTTGCGGACTGTTCAGATTTAATTTATTGCTCTGCTTTTTAGGAAATCCAGCTAGTTGGCACTTGGGAAAGGATTTGTAGGGACGCGCTTCTACTTACAGGCTGCCGTGAGGGGATCGGCGTTTTCGCAGAACTTTCCATGCTTACATCACCCTACCTGATCGTACTCCACGTCGTGAGGGAAACGGCTGCTGGGCTTCCATTCTTCGCCATATCCGTTGTGAGGGGAACGGCAAAGGCGACTACAAGCCACAGGAGGCCTTGCGGGGCGACGGAGAGTGACGACATCGGCGGGCGCCGGAGGCCCTCATAGCCGGCGCGGCCCTCCCGCAGCTTGGGACGTGCGCGGGCATGCCCGGGCCAAGGGCGGGCCCGTCCTCGCCAGGAGTAGGCAGGGCTGGGTCACCCCCTTAATGACCTGCTATGGGTAAGCGTAAACACGCGGGAAGCCAAGATCAGTGCGAGCTAAAAGCTAAAATCTCTAGAAAGACACCATCAATCATTTTATATTTGACTTCTGCGGTGGGTGCCTTGATTGCTGAGATAGCTAATGCTGAACATGAATCGGGCCTGGCAAATAGTCAAAACTTAGATGAGGGGGGCATGGCTGATAGCAATGGACAACAGGTCAAACTTCCGGTACCGTTGGACCAGATTGTGTTGATCAACAATCCTAAAGCTAGTATTGACAACCAGAACTCTGGACATAAGGATGTCTCTCCTGCGACCTCATCTGTGGGCGGGAAGGGCACGCTGGGGGCTGTTAAGGGGGTGTCTGTGGATGGGAAAGGGGGTGTCTATGGATGGGAAAGGGGGTGCTAGAAAAGCCAGCTTGCGGCAGAAAGCGGTAAAAAGAAACCCTCCTAAGGGGACGACTAAGGTAGATGCAGCTACACAATTACTACTGCGGTACTTGATAGAGAATGTCTTTAGTGCAAAATTTGAATCTATGTTGTCTAACATAGCTAAAGACATCATAGATACTCTGAATCTTTGTGTGGCGGATCTGAAGAAAGTGTGAGAAGTTGGATTCCTTTTTGAGTAATGTATTAGTTTAAACTCGTGTCTCTCCTAGCCCTAGACCAGTTCCCATTCCTACCCCTTGCCCAATAAGCGTGCCTAATCCTGGTAGGGCATGTATTGCAACACAATTGCCATGTCCAGTAAGGGAACAGGTAAATCCTAACCATGCTGGGAATAGGGGCTTTAGTTGCGGGGGGTTATAGAGGGGGGGAACCCTGACCATACCATTCCTAGCTTAGCTAATACCCTTTTGCCGGTCCAGTCCCTGTCGAATTCTAGGAGCGGGCGTCTGGTGAAAATAATTTAAGCCACAATCGCCTAAGGATAGATCTTCCACCAGAAGCTACCCCTCTGGTGGCGATCCTGGTAGGGGTCCCGCCGCTTAGTAACTCAGAAATTCAAACAACAGCTGCTTTGCTAAGCAAGACAAAACATTGGTGTGATAATTAATGTAGCGGCCAATCCGAGCTGTCTTCCCATATTATAATGGCCCGACGGGTGGCATGGGTTGGCAGTGGACCTAAACAAGTGCAAGGTGATTGCATCATAGTAAATTTTAATAGAAGGCACATGGTGGATATGTTGTTATGGGACACTTCTGGGCTAGAGAGGGGTGTTATTAGGGCAGTACCTCTAGGTTTTTTCTATCCCCATCACAAGCTCATTAAGTAAAAATGGTGGTAGGCTTAAGAAATCGGTGTCCATCCCCTAAGACGTCCCTCCCGAGTAATGGCTCAGTAAATCGTTCAGATCTACCTAGGGGGTTAGTATCTCTGGATCAAAAATTGTACGTGCCTGTGGTTGATGTAGACACCATACCACTTTCTAATAGGTTTGCGTGCATAAGTTATATGGATCGCAATGATTGACTGGAAGAGAGGCTGGAGTGTACACATGGACTGTCCATGCAGAGCCTAGGAACTACTGCTAGTAGTGCAGAAATTTTGCCTAAATGCACTATTTTAAGCTAGAACACTGCGGGTCTTAGGTCAAAAAAAGATGATTCATTTTGGCTTGATTTTATTAGACCCGTCACGTGACTCGTTAGTTTCAGCACGTTTCTATCTGCAAGTTTGCAGCGTCTCCACGTGGGGGTACGCCTTTTGCATTTTATAAATTGGCCTAAATAAACGAAGATCCATCGTTCAACCGAACAAATTAGTTTGTGTTGGAAGGAATTAATGAAAGTATCCATCGAACTTTGAAATATCGATCACTCAGATTATTGAGTTCACAACTAAGAAGTTTATCCACACCCTCTTTCCTGAAGTTAAAAGGGAAGATTTTGAATACGGGGTCACAGCTACAAATGAATTGTTTTGTCTTGAAGAAGGTCTGAAAGAGTTGCACCATAATAGATCGAAACGTCGACGACAAAGTCCATTTCCTCACCTGATTTTCATTATAACAAGTGATCTTTATTTTATTTAAATAGGAGTCATTTGTTTTTTTATCTGCATTGGTTTAGACTTTCTATTCAAATGACTTATAGGAACAAGTTTGTATCTTTCTTGTTCATTTGAATTATGATTAACGCTCTTTATTTACATGTACCCTAAAAAAATTAATATAAAAATTCAATATTTTTGATAAATAACTTTCCTGTGTTGCTTTTTCTCATGTCTCCAATGTTTATTCAAGTAGCTTTATAATTTATACTTTAGCTATCAATTAAGTTGACACAGACGTACAAGGGTATCTAAAAACGGTCTGTCTTTTGCGATAATTTATCTATAAACAAAATCCCTTGCTGGCATTCTTCCAAATTTACTTAATATGCCTAAGCCCGCAATAGTATACTGGGTTACCCACCATTCCCTTTTTCCTATGATATAATAGCACTTCAGGAGACATGGGATATTGGGGAAAACTTTTGGTTGGATGGCTTTAGCTCCCACTTTCAACTTGCTCGGCCAGCACCTGCTGGCAGAGCTATTGGTGGGCTAGTTCTCCTACTTACTGTTAGATTAAAGGGCTCCCAAAAAAGGCTTGAAGTAGACTACCCAAATTGCTTGGCTGTTGAAGTTAGTTCCCCTTATCACTCCAAGCTTTTGCGTGCTAATTTTTATAACTCGGCGATCTGTGATTATAGGAATCAACATCTGTGTTTTTTTAATTCTTTTCTAGATGATTATAAATCTAATCAATCCACTTCTTATTCTGTCGTACTCATGGGAGATTTTAACATTAATTTGTGTGGCCTGAATTGTGGTTTTGAGGACGAGCTAGGGCATAATCACTCGGTGACCACTCACTTTGAACACTCCTCTCAAGGGGAAGTCCTGGAAAATGTATTGGCAGTTGCCGATCTTTATGAACCCGTTTTTTTTAACTCCCAGGACCGGTGTTCAACATTCAAATCATGGTGTAGCGATACTGTTATTGACTATATATTTTTGTCGCTGCAGTTAATAGATACAGTTGTACACTATAACGCCAGGGTGTCTTCCTTTAGTGACCATAACCCTGTCATATTGGTTCTTGAGTAGTTGTGGTTTTATTGATAAAGTGGGGGGAAAGCGGGATAGAAATGCATTGGTCTCTCGGGATCAAGGGAGGAGTTTAAAATGGGCCCAAGTCACCCCAGACTCTTTTTGTAAAGCCTTGTGCTCTAAGGTGCCATATTAACTTGCAATCTGTGCGGACTCCTTAAACCCAAAAAGTGAGGTACTTAATGCTTTTGTAGTCATTTGTAACCAGATCAGTATGGATCTATCGATTGCTAGCAGATCGAATGGGATAAGCACGAAAGTCCCTTCAGTTTGGTCCTCAAGAAATGAAGGCAACTATGCGGATTCTCGAATAGGTTTTGCTGGCCAATGGACTTTAAAGTGCTCTTGATGTATTGCAGACACACAATCTTTGCTACTTTATCGAGCTTTAGAAAATCTTTCAGGATGTCTTGGGTCAGGTTTACAGATTCCCTCCTCCATACAAAATGCCACAACAAAATCGGAGCATTGCAGACATTATCAGTAATGTACGGTACTCCCAACTCAGTGTGGCAGTTAAAAATGCAACAGGTTTGTGGTACGGCCAACAGTCTTTTTAGGAAGCCATCCTCTTTGTTACAAGAGTGTTATGTCTGCCGACCCCCAGACAGCTGCCCCGTACATGGCAGCGAAGATGGATTTTGCCACATCAATCTTTTTAATTGCTTCCAATGGTGTAGTTCCTATCTTTTTCATGAATCGGTAGATGGCTCCAATACTCTTTTCTAGTTGAAGCACTGTATTACTCACCATGTTTTGCCAGATGTTCTTTCTGTCAAACAAAACCCCTAAGTAGGAGATCTTATCCACCACCTCCAGGCTTTTCCCTTCTGTAAAAATGCTTGTTGGTTTCTTCATTCTTGGGGCTGCCAAGAGAACGAAGGATTTCGCCTTATTTACCTGAAGACCCAGGTTCTTTATATATTTTCTGTATTTTCTTATAAGGCTTTGTAATGCGTTACCAGTCCTCGCCATTAGGACAGCGTCGTCCGCATAAAGGAGAATCGAGACACGGACTAAGTTCATCCACTGTAATTCCCGCCAGTGCCCCTTCCTCACCATTGGTGTAAATTGGGAAGAGGAATGGGGCGAGCACACAGCCCTGTCTGACACCCCTAGAGATGCCAAACTGTCTTGTGCACTCCCCATCCCTCCCAAATAGGACACAGGCGGTAATATGTGACTGCATTGCCTGTATAGATCTTATTATTGTGAGTTCTATTCCCAAGCCTTCCATAATTTCCCATAACTTTAAGGGAATGACAGTCAAAAGCGGCCGACATGTCCATAAAGGCCATGAAAAGATGGCCTTTCTTGGCCACTGTATACTTGGAAATGAGCAAATGTAGGTTAAGGCATTGGTCAATAGTCCCTTTTCATTTTTTAAAGCCAAACTGTTGGTGATTTAAAATGTTCCTCTCTTGGTTCCAGGTCTCTAATCAATAGTACCAGTCCCATAAGGGTATAAAACCATAAGAAGCTGACCTTTAAAAAAATAATATTTACGAATTGTTTCCTTGCTAAAAAATACTAGTGGTATGCTGAATTCCCCAACCACTTGGTGGCTGCTCTTTATGTGGCTAAAAGAGGGGTAGGAAATTGGTATAGGCTGCTGCATAAACCAGCAAAAAGCCCCTGTGCTAAATAATCATTTGGAGAAAATAATTCGGGAAACCGGATGTGAGCTTTGTGGGAAGGAGTGGGAGTCGTTTGCCTCCTGGGAAGTAAATCATTACGTGCTGCAAATTATAAAAGGATGGCCTTTTTATCGCGATGGCTCTCCTGCCTACCTTAAGTAAAAGATTCCCGGGGTTGAAGACAAATGTTTCCGATGTCAAGTTGAGGGGCAAGGTTGGTGGCACCACACATTTTTTACCTGTCCAGGCCTAAGTATTTTCTGGGGGACAGTTTTTTTTAGATATCGAGCAAGCAATCGGAAAGAAATCCGATCGAGGCTGAAACTGCCATATTTGGAATTTGTAAAGGGGGAATAAGGCAGTCTGATTACGAAACAGCTTTTATATTCATATCAAGCTCGGTTGCCCGCTCCCTAATTATACAAAATCTGAGATCTAGGGAAGCTCCTTCCAGACTGAAATGGTTCAATAAAATGAAAAGGACTCGAAAATTTGAAGAAGCCTACGCCAGGAGGGTAGGAGCTACTAAGAGATTTGAAAATAATTGGAAATTTTTAATGTTAGAAAAGATCAAAGAGAGATCATAATACTGGAAGTATTTAACTAATCTAGCAGCTTTTTTCTTTTTTTAGGAGACATTTGCATTTTTATGTGATTGTATTGAAGGGGTATTAGCACTTTCTTTTTTTTTCTCGTCTGCGATAAAAGCGAGGCGCTAAGTAGGAATCTATTGTTAAGAGCACACTAGCACTAGTACTTTATTTATATTGCACTTTAGCCTAGTAGGGCTTCTCGATACTATTGTTATGTAATTTGGATAAATTGTATTTTGTATTTCGCCCTGTGAATAATCAGAGGATTAGCTGCTTTAACTCTTTATAAATTGGCACTTTGCACTTTCTAGGGCGAATGATCATAGGTTTGTTCGGTGAATAACTATAGGACTATTGGCTACAGCTTTCTACAGATTTGCACTTTATAGGATGAATGATTGTAGGTTTAGTGATTTTACTATTGTTTCGGTCTTTGCACTTTATGCATATTTGGAAATTTCTCTTTCATATTGCTGCTATGTTAAAAGCATCAAATTTTCACTTTGCAGGTTGTCTTCTAAATGATTGAGATTAACGGTTTGTGTCAAAAGCTGTCCTATTGTTGTTGTTTTTAAGTATATAACCTATCATGAACCATATGCTCTGCTCAAATAAAAATAAAAAATAAAATAGTACCAGTCCCATTAATTTAGCTGTGCCGTTGAGTAACAAAATGGGTCTATAGTTTTTAGCTAAGGCCTTGTCTCCCTTTTTTTAAATAGAATTTATGCCTGACTTTTGCCATGAGAAGGGAATCCCTGTTTTGGCTATACCATTGAAAACAGATGTCAGAAGTGGGGCCCATAGATCCAGGTTATCTAAAAAGAAATCGATGGAAACCCCGTCATGGTTGGGGGCTTTGAATCTACTACACTGTTCCAGTCCCAATCTCACCTCCCCCAAATCAAAGGACCGACTGTCCTCACTCCTAATCTGAGCAGGACAAGATGGCTGAGAGATTCCCGCCTCGAACCTACCAGAAATCTTTTCATAATGTGCTACCCACACTTCCTCGTTCACATGAAGTACGAAGTTAATATCTGTGTCATCTTTAAAAAAGAAGGCGTTAATGACAGTCCAGACGTTTCTACTGTTTTTCGACACCACTGCCTGTTGTATGTAGATTGTCCCAAGGCTCTTCCTTTACGTAATTTCCTAACTAGCAAAGGGTCCCCAGGTTTAGTCCTTAAAGCTGAATGAAGGTTTTTAAGTGCCTTTGTACAGACACCATCAAACCAACTAACAGTTTTAGAATTAAGGGGGCTATTCGGTGCTAGCAAATTAAGTTTAATTCCTTGTTATATGTGCTGAAAGGCTAGCACAACTTCATTTCCATCAGGATTTAGGTCTAGACAGGTCATTATCTCCTGATTAATTTTGCCAATAATATTGGCAGTGAATTTTGTTGTATCGATCGGGTCTTATTTCAGGACAGTCCCATTCCTTCTGGCTATCAAGGGCTTTATTGTTTTTACCACTTGGCAGGGTTCGTCTATTTCCTCTGGTCATTTTAAGTGTGATGGCTGCATGATTGCCGAAAAGCATAAAATCTGGACTTGGGGCAGGTAAATTGTCCTCCAAATGCTTCCGAGACAAGGATATAATCGATAGTCGAGCCACAAGAACGAGAGTGAAATGTGTGCTCTAGAAGGCCCACGATAGAATCAACGGTATTCATTATTTCCAAATTATTAACAGTTAATCTTTTAAGCTTAATGCCTTATTAATTATTCCTTTCCTTCATCATTCACTCCACAGGCTGAGGTACCACACTTATTACAAATATGTACATTAAAATCACCCAACCAAAATATGTTAAGGCAGTTTGCCTGGGAATTCATAAGAGGAATAAATTCCTTCTCCAATGATTCACTCACTGTTGCCATATTGCCATTGAAATTGTTATAAAAATGAATTAGGATCCAATCCCCTCCATTTTGACCTTCGCAAAGCAATAAATGGTAATATAGGGAGGGATTTAGAAATGTTAGCCTTCAATCAATCAATCATGACATTTGTAGAGCGCACTACTCACCCGTAGGGTCTCAAGGCGCTGGGTGGGGGGGGGGGTGCCGTTACTGCTCGAACAGCCAGGTCTTGAGCTTCTTCCTGAAGGAGAGGTGGTCTTGGGTCAGGCGTAGGTCGGTCGGGAGTGAGTTCCAGGTCTTGGCGGCCAGGTAGGAGAAGGATCTTCCTCCTGTTGTCGTTCTTCGGATGCGGGGGACGGCGGCGAGGGCGTGGCTGGTTGATCTGAGGAGGCGCTTAGGAGTGTAGAAGTTGATCCGGTTGTTGAGGTAGCTCGGGCCTTGGTCGTGTAGGGCTTTGTGTGCGTGGGTGAGGAGACGGAAGGTGATTCTCTTGTTGACCGGGAGCCAATGCAGATCTCTCAGGTGTCCGGAGATGTGGCTGCGTCGGGGGATGTCGAGGATGAGCCTGGCCGAGGCGTTCTGAATCCGCTGAAGTCTCTTCTGGAGCTTGGCAGTGGTTCCGGCGTAGAGGGCGTTGCCGTAGTCCAGTCGGCTGGTGACGAGGGCCTGGGTGACCGTCTTCCTTGTGTCGGTGGGGATCCACCGGAAGATCTTGCGTAGCATGCGCAGGATGTTGAAGCACGACGAGGAGACGGCGTTTACTTGTCTGGTCATGGAGAGGGAGGAGTCCATGATGAAGCCCAGGTTACGTGCGTGGTCCGTTGGTTTGGGTGCGGTGCCCAGGGTGGAGGGCCACCAGGAGTCGTCCCAGGCGGAGGGCGAGGCGCCCAGGATGAGGACCTCCGTCTTGTCCGAGTTCAGTTTCAGGCGGCTGGTCGTCATCCATTCGGCTACCTCTCTCATCCCTTCGTGCAGGTTGGCTCTGGCGGTGGCGGGGTTGTTGGTCAGGGAGAGGATCAGCTGGGTGTCGTCGGCGTAGGAGATTATGTTGAGGTTGTGATGGCGTACGATGGCCGCAAGGGGGCTCATGTAGACGTTGAAGAGGGTGGGGCTCAGTGAGGATCCTTGAGGGACGCCGCAGATGACTTCGGTGGCCTCTGACTTGTACGGTGGTAGGCGGACTCTCTGTGTTCTTCCGTCGAGGAAGGAGATGATCCATTCTAGTGCCTTGTCCTGGATTCCGATGTTGCCAAGGCGCTGTGCTAGTGTGCGGTGGCAGACCGTGTCGAACGCCGCGGAGAGGTCTAGGAGAATGAGGGCCGCTGTTTCTCCGTTGTCCATCAGAGTTCGTATGTCATCGGTGGCAGCGATGAGGGCGGTCTCGGTGCTGTGGTTCGCCCGGAAGCCCGACTGTGAGGGGTCGAGGGATCCGTTCGTCTCGAGGAAGGTTGCCAGCTGTTTGTTGACGGTCTTCTCGATGACTTTGGCCGGGAACGGGAGGAGCGAGATGGGGCGGTAGTTCTTGAGGTCGGTGGGGTCTGCTGTGGGTTTCTTGAGAAGAGCGCTGAGTTCGGCGTGCTTCCAGCTCTCAGGGAAGGTGGCGGTGTCGAAGGATGTGTTGATGATGTCCCGCAGGTGGGGTGCGATGACAGCGTCGGCCTTGTTGAAGACGTGGTGAGGGCAGGGGTCAGTTGGAGATCCGGAGTGGATGGAGTTCATTGTGCGGATGGTGTCTTCTGTGTTGATTGGAGTCCAGGTGCGGAGGGTGGTGGTGGGTGGCGTTGTTGCGGTTGTGGCTTGCGTTGGTTGGTTGCTGAAGCTGTTGTGTATGTCCGCGATCTTGTTGTGGAAGTAGGAGGCGAGGGAGTTGCAGAGGTCTTGCGACGGGGTGATGTCATTGCTTCCGGCGCTGGGGTTGGAGAGCTCTTTTACGATGGTGAAGAGTTCCTTGCAGTTGTGTGCGTTGTTGTCCAGACGATCCTTGTATGTATTTTTCTTGGTGGCGCGGATCAGTTGGTGGTGTTTCCGGGTGGCGAGCTTGAGGGTGGTCATGTTGTCCGTGGTAGGCTCCCTTCTCCAGGCTTTCTCGAGGGCTCGGCAGTTCTTCTTGGAGTTCTTTAGTTCGTCGGTGAACCATGGTGTTTTCCTGCTGCAGGGCCTGCTGGGTGGGGTTCTCAGTGGGGCGAGTTCGTCCGCGCAGTTGCTGATCCACTTCGTGAGGTTGTCGGCGGCCAGGCTGGGGCTCGCTGAGCTGGCGGGAGGGTGCTGGCTCAGGGAAGCGGCGAGCTGGTCGGCTGTGATCTTGCTCCAGCTTCTGCGGGCAACCTGTTGTTGGTGGTGGTGGCTCGCCGATCTGTTGAAGGTGAAGTGGACGCAGCTGTGGTCCGTCCAGTGGAGTCCTGTTGCGTGGCTGAAGGTGACGTCGTTGCTGGATGAGAAGACGGCGTCGAGCGTGTGTCCGGCGAGGTGGGTGGGGGTGGGCACCAGTTGCTTGAGTCCGAGGTTGGCGAGGTTGTCGATCAGGCTGGTGGTGTTGCGGTCGTTGTTGTTCTCCAGGTGGAAGTTGAGGTCCCCCAGGAGGATGTAGTCGGCGGAGGGGAGGGCATGCGGGCTGACGAAGTCGGCGATGTCCTCGCTGAATCGTGTGCGTGGCCCCGGGGGTCGGTAGATCAGGGTGCCTCTGAGGGTGGTCTTCGGGTTGGTGTGGATCTGGAAGTGCAGGTGTTCAGCGGTGGTTAGGGTGTCGTCGGTGTTGGTCGTGATGCGGATGGTGTCTCTGTGGATGATCGCGATGCCTCCTCCCGTCTTGTTGGCGGTGCGGTCCCTCCGGATGATCTTGTAGCCCTCCGGGATGGCGATGGCGATGGCGATGTCTGGGGCTGAGGAGGCGTTCATCCAGGTCTCGGTGAGGAAGGCAACGTCCGGGGCGGTGGTGTCGAGGAGGTTCCAGAGTTCTACGGCGTGTCTGTGGACGGAGCGGGTGTTGAGCAGGATGCACTTCAGGTGGTTGCTGCTGGTGTTCGGTTTGGCGGGTGCAGGGAAGGTCCGGATGCAGGTGAACTTGCAGGCGCGGCAGCTGAAGGGTCCGTGGGTGTGCTTCGGGGCGGCGCGGTGACATCCTGGGATGCGGCCGGTGTTGAGTGCGATGAGGTCGGCGGCGGTGTAGGTTCGTTGGGTTGGCTTCCGTCGGTGGGGGCCAGGGGTCCTGGCCCTGGGCGCGGTCCAGGCGCGGACGGGCGCAGACGGGCTTACCTTTGGCGCGCCTTCGACGCACAATCGGCGCGCCCGCTGCGCGTCAACGCTGCGCGTTCGCACGGTCGCCATATAAGGCGAAGTGCGCGGGTGGGCGGAGCAGCTGGGAGGCGGGAGCGGGGAGGGAACAGAAGGGAAAAGGGGCGGGGTCGGCGGTAGTGGCGGGAAGCGGGGGCGGCGAGGGAGGCGGGAAACAGAGCGCTAACACGGGTAGAAGATTAGAGAATATGGACAAGCACACAGGAATGTCAAAACAAGCTAAACACGGGAAAAAGCCTAAATACAAGCACAGGTGATCGACAAAACAAGCTAAACACGGGGAAAAAGCCTAAATACAAGCACAAGTGATCGACAAAACAAGCTAAACACGGGGAAAAAGCCTAAAATACAAGCACAAGTGATCGGCAAAACAAGCTAAACACGGGAGAGGGATTCGAAAATAAAAACAGGCACAAGCGATCGGCAAAGGAAGGCAAACTGACGGCAGCAGGGTCAGTCGGCAGCGAGGCAGCTAGGCACAGCGAGGGGGCACACGCAGCAGCTGGTGGCCGTGCCGCCGTGCGGCGCGGGGGTGTCCCACAAGGCCTTAAGCCTATTTGTATTAGCTATTAGCGTTATTATGACCCCACTACCCCCCCCTCTTTTTTGGGCGTTCTGCTTGCGAAGAAATTAATGGTGTCTGGAAGGAGGAATAGCCATCAATATGAATCTGGGCTATTTCCCAGGTTTATTGTAGGCATAGGATATTAATCCCACTCACCATATCTAACCAGTTTGTTTTCCTTTTTCTTTCCCTAGCCAGCTATAGTCCATGTAATTGTTAAATCTTTCAAATCCCTCCAGTAATGGGTCAGGTCCCTTCTGTGTTTTTTTTTCTGAGCCGTGTCCTGATATGTCAGAAAAGGCCTTAGACATTCAGTCGCATGTTTAAAGACCTTCCAGCAGGGCATATCTATTAATCATGTCTGGGTTTGTAAACATGAGATCAGGATTGTGGATAGGGACGTTTGGGACACTACAAAATCTGTCCCTATTTTGGACAGTAGCAATTGGCCTTAATGGTTTATAGAAAAAACCTAAAGGGAAGGCAAAAATGTGACTTTCTGGCGTTGGGGTGTTAGGCAGTAGGCTTAATAATTTCCCTACCAGGTGCCGATTATTAAAATGTACAATTATACAATCCCCCCTTAAAGTCGTAGGAGCCTGTTCCACCCATGGCACTCTTCTGGCCATAATAATGTGACTGTAGAGCTTTTGTCTCCCCATATTGAATTTAGACAGCCAATGTAGGGCCTTGGTCATTAGTTGTTCTGTGGTCTCAGGCTGAGTAGGTCCTAATTCTCTGGTATTGGTGAGAATAATAACGTATGGGCAGGCTGCCGAGGGGAGATCTAACCTCATTATCTTTGTAGGTCTGTGCGTCCACTGGGAGTTCAAAAGTCCCCTCACACTTTCGTCTGTCCTTCCCTCATTCAGTGTAATTCCATTGGCGATATTTGGGCCCCCTGTTTGATACCCTACTAATCTTAGGGAGGGATGACTATGCAGGATGATAGCTCGGTGAGGGGATTGGTGGGTGGATTATTTCAGTCCCTTGGGGGTTCGTAATTGTTGCTTGGCCACCAATCAGCGATTGTCGGGTTGAGTTGTTAACATCGTGCCTGGCCCGTCCTGCCCCTCATGATCCCTTGCTATTATTGGGCCTGATGGTAAGTGAGGGACAGCTTCTGTGAAGACCTATTGCCCGGGGGGTGATTGACCTTAAATGTTTCCTGCTACTGAGTGCCCCCCACGCTCTATACAAACCCTCTTTTTGGACCGTGTTGATAAACACTCCTCTATTTTTGTAAATCTGCTCAGTAATAATGTAAAAACCTATTCCAGTCTTGGGATCTCCATGTTCGCAAGGTTCTTAGATCTTCCCCTTTTCTTTTTCCCCGGAGGTTCCATAGTAGGACGATCATCTGCATGGGGGAGCCCTGGGAGAGAATTTTTACCAGAAATGGAAGCTTAAAACCTTGCGAAGATTCCTCCACCTGCTGCCAATGGACTGTTGGGCTGATATAGTCCATGCCCTTATTACATCTCAGCTGGACTATGCTAACCGCTTGTACCTGGGTCTCCCTGCTTATCTTACTCAGAGATTGCAGACAGTCCAGAACGCAACAGCGAGGTTCATCAGAAATGTGCCCCTCCGGCATCACATTTCTCCTCATTTGCGCAGCCTTCATTTTCGCCCAGTGAAAAGGAGAATCGAATTTAAGGCACTGTCCCTTGCCTATAGAGCCTCAAGAGATAGAGGTCCCAGATACTTGAAACAGAGACTTCAGAAATATCACCAAACCAGGACCTTACGATCTAACTCTCCACACTCTTCGCTTTGCCAAAGCCAGGATTGGTGGGAGAGCCTTCGCAGTAAGAACAGTTGCTCTTTGGAATTCTATGCCTGATCACCTGCGCAAAGCAGAATCGGAATCCACTGTCAGGAAGGCATTGAAAACATGGCTGTTTGATTTGCCCTAGCTAGTCCCTTTTCCCTGTCTGATCACGCTGCTACTTTCAGCGCCAGGACATAGCCGTAGCCGAGCGCTTTATAAATGTTTATGGATGGATTATTACAAAGACTGCGTCAGTGCCTTCTACCAAGCGGCAAACCACTTTTCTGGAAGTCATTAATTTACAACTACTCCTGAAGAAGAAAAAAGACAAAGCTGCCAGTCCTGTGCACCCTATTTCTCCTACTTCTCTATCTCACATACCACCACCTGCACCTTCTTTACCTTATTCACCACAGAAACCCTTAAATATTACACCTCCGGTATCGCCACATACAGACCCAGATGCAGATGGGGGTTATGATGACACTTACGGCTCACAACCACCCCCAGACCCCTGGCAGGATTATGACATTGATCCCTCAGGGGATACAGATTCAAACCTATACCCTGCCAAACCATCACCTCCTGAAACTACATCATATCAATAACTTATTGCTGGGCAGCAGCATACCATGGGGTTACACTGCATAAAGAATCCATGGAAAAGGATTTTTTGTTTGAGACAATGTGCACCACACACATGAAGTCTCAATCTCTTACAATACTTAAAGGCTTGATGCACCACACAGATTATATTTTTGAGGATCCTTCACAGGCTCTAATTATCACCCCCAGGGTAGATAAAAAAAAATATAAGGCTGCACCATCTGACCCAATTTTCATTTGCGGCCAGCTTCCACCAGACTCGCTAGTTGTTTCAAATGTCCGTAAATTGGCTATTTCACAAACTACAGCTGAAACACCACCTCCTTATAAGGAATCCAAACTTATTGATGGGTCAGGCGCAAACGGGCTGCTGCTCAATCTGCCAATCATTGGTGAATTGCAAACACACATGCATTATTAGCAAGATATGACAGAGCTCACTGGGATGAGATGGAGGAACTCCTCCAGTATCTCCCATAAGAACATAAAAAGAAAGGGCAAGTTAGGACGTTAATTTCCAACTCATCCATTAAATGCGCAATGGACTCTGGGTTTACTGCCACCAAAGGCATCAATAGAATTATTGTTCTATGCAGGCATGTCTGGCTGCATATCTCTGGTTTTAAACCAGAAGTGCATCAAACTTTATTCAATGTCCCGTTCGATAAGGAGCAACTCTTTGGTTCTCAAGTAGATGAGGCCTTAGAAATGATGAAAAGGGACACTGAGGTTGCCAAATCCATGAGGGCACTTCAACCACCTATTCATCGGGGCTCCTTTCGTAGCTTTTCTTACAGACCAGGTTCCAAAGCAACATATAGCAATGCCTCTGCATCTTCCTACAGATAGAAAACTCACACCTCCATCAAGAGGGTATTTCAGAGGCAGCTATAGAAGAAACAACTTCAAAGGTTGGGGCAAAGGTACACCAACCCGTAATGCCCCATCCGGTAATAAACAGTGACTTACTTATCCTCCTCACGATCATTCCACACCTGCCTGGATGATTGCAGCAGTTTCTCCCCACTTGGCAGTCCATAACATCAGTCTGGTTGGTGTAGAACATCATCCAACATGCTAATTACCTGGAGCCCATCAGCTCGCCTCCCAATATTCCACTTCGCACCCACAGACTCTCTGGAACATCACCAACTGCTCAAACAGTAAATGCAAACTTTCTTACTCAAAGAAGCTATACAGCCAGTTCCTCTACATCATCAAGGGTCCAGGGGTCTGTTCCCTGTACTCTCTGATTCCCAAAAGCACTGCTCCCTATGGCCGATTTTAGATCTATGGCCTCTGAATCACTACATTCTATCAGAGCACTATCATATGGTCGCAATTCAACAGGTGCTTCCACTTCTACAAGATGACTTAATGTCGGCACTAGACTTTAAAAAAAAAAAAATTCAAAACCTTTATTGAGGGATTACTAGTCGGGTACAGTACACTGTGCAACAGATAATCACCAATCGACAAATTGCAAGCAAAGTCAAGCATATAGAAACAAAACAGCTGTCCCTTACAGGAGATATTGAGACATAAAGGCACACTACACAGGCATCAAGAATTCGGGGGGCCCTCCGCACAAAGGGTGCTCCAGTAACACTCCATTATAATCGGTGAGGGACACGGAACTGGACCTAATACGGGAGAGGGGTAAAGCAGTCACCAGACAGCACCGGCGGCCGCCGGGGGCGGGGAGCGCGGGAGAGGCAGCGACGCTGGGAGAGGAACAGGAATGAAGGTAAGTCACCAGAGGGCCCTAGATATCCACAGGTCGGGACCTAGCGGGCATTAAGTCCCAAAACTCAGATAATAGAGTCTGGCACCGAGAAGCGTCCTCCAGCCAACCGTTAACCCTGGGGGCAGGCCTATGACCCCAGCACATGGCCACCCTACACCGGGCCAAGACCAGCATCATCGCAATCAGGCGACAGGAAGCATCCGGGCAGGATTTTACATAACCAAGTAGGCACAGGGTGGGGTCAGGGGACACTGTAGTGCTGGTAATGGCCGAGACTGCAGAGCACACGCCCTGCCAGAATTCGGAGACCCTGGGGCACAACCATGCCAAATGCGCGAAATCAGCCACAGGGGCGTCGCAGCACATACAGGTGTTGGTAGGTATAAGCCCGAGCTTGTGGAGCTGGGCGGGGGTGCAATAAATCCTATGCAGGAACTTGAAGTGTATCAGATGGAGCCGATAATTAGGTGACAGCTTCTTTGTCTGGTTGCTGCAGTAGAGCCAATCAGCCTGCGCAATGTCAATGCCGAGATCCCCCCCCCCCCCAAACCTCCCGTGCGCGGTCTGTGGAAATGGAAGTTGACATAAGCGTGAGAGCGTATAATTTGGTGACTAATTTGTGTGGGGATGGGGAAGCATACACAAAGTCAAGGGGCGGCATAGTGGGAGGGGGCTGGGGGAATGTGGAATGCAATGTCCAACAGATGGAGCGCAGCTGGTAGAATAATAACGTGTCCAGTGGACCTGAAGAATCTGGGTGGAGGTAAAAAGCACCTCCTGGTTAAAGGTCAGCAACCGTCCGTAAACCCAGACGCGTTGCGTGCTTGGCCATGCCAGAAGACTGAAATAGAGGGAAATCAGGGTGGTTCACTATTGGCACAGCGTTTGCAGATAGTAAGGGGAGATTAGCGATCCGGCGAAGGCTGGACCAGGCCCAGCGCAACGTCTCAACTGTGTCCACATCCGCCCGAGGTCGCACCTCCGGCGCAAATAGCACCGTAGACAAAGGCCAAGGAGAGGCTATATCTGCCTCGACGGCAAGGTGAGGCTGATAGGGGGTGGGATGAATCCAAAAGTGAAGAAAGCTGGCCTGTGCACACAGGGCATATATCTTAAAATCCGGCGCACCCAGACCACCGGCAGACATGGGAAGAGTAAGGATATCATATGCCACCCTCGGCTGTTTACCCACCCAGACGAGTAAAATAATTAATGAGCACAGTTTGCGAAAGAAATGAGAGGAGATAGGAATCGGGACATTCAGAAACAAGTAAAGGAATTTTGGCAGGACCACCATCTTGGCGATTGCTATCCGGCTGGCCAAAGAAAGGGGGAGCTGACCCCATGTGGAAATCTTGGATTACAACCAGTCCACTGCACAGCCATAGTTTGATCGCCACACTTCATCCAAGTCCCTACTCAGCCAGATGCCTAGGTAGCTTGTGGGGCTAGAAGCCCATACAAATGGGAAGTCGGGTGTGAACGAGGTAGTGGCATAAGTTAAGGGAAACAACACAGACTTTCTCCAATGTACTTTCCTGGGGATGGCGGACATACAACGTTACATGGTCTGCATACATGGAGACGATAAGGGAGCGGGCCGAAAAGCCTATTCCCCTATGAGTGTGGTGCTGCCGGAACCTAGCGGCCAGGGGCTCCAATGCGATGGCGAATGTGGACACCCCTGACGGGTGCCGCGATTGATGTTGATGGGGTCAGTGATCTGACCATTAATGCGTAACCAAGCCGATGGGGCGGCATATAGAAGCATAATCTTTCATATAAATATGTAGCTGAAGCCCAGACGGAGTAAAAGATAGAACAGAAAGAGCCACTCAAGCGTATCGAACGCCTTTGTGGCGTCCAGCAGAGCAGCCACCGCAGCAAGGTTGGGATTCATTTGGTGTAGAACTGAAAAGATTGTGCGGAGGTTATGTGAGGTAGCTCTTCCGGGAATGAAGCCTGATTGGCCTGGGAGAGTGAGGAGTGGCATGAGGAGCAAAAGGCGGGAGGCGATCAGTTTGGCGAAGATTTTGTTGTTGATGTTTATTAGAGAGAGGGGCGGTAGGAATCTCGACGGTCAGCGGGTTTTTCGGGTTTAAGGAGCAGAGTAATCAAAGCCTAGCGGAGAGACTGCAGGAAGAGGCCGTTGTCAAAAGATTCATTATACATAGCCACCAGGTGCGGCTCAAGGAGGTCAGCATACGTTTTGTAGAACGAGGCCGGTAGGCCATCGAGGCCCGGAGCCTTGTCCCCAGGAAGACCACTGATGGCCGCGAGAATCTCCTCCCTAGTGAATGGTATATCTAGATGTCAGCACTAGACTTAAAGAACGCGTACATTCACATCCCCGTTCACCCAGCACATCGCAAATTCCTCAGATTTGTGTTAGAAGGAATATATTACCAATTCAAGGTCCTGCCAATCGGAGTCACTACTGCACCCTGAGTATTCACCAAATGCTTAGCAGTGGTAGCAGTGCATTTGCACAGACAGAACATTCATGTCCTCCCTTATCTAGACGACTGGCTTATCGAAGCCCTTACCCACCTTCTTCGTGGTCAACACACTCAGATTACCATAATCCTCCTACATTAATTGGGGTTCACTATCAAAGTCCTAAAGTCCCATCTTCAACCTTCAGCCTATCCAGATGCAGCCAGAATTCAATATTTTCAAACAGTGCTACCAAAATTTCAGGCTAATCAATACTTCACTGTCAAATCTTATATGCATCTTTTGGGAATGATGGCATCATGCATCACCATAGTGCCTCATGCAACACTGAACGTGCGTCCTCTGCAAGAATGCTTGGCACAACAGTGAACTTGGTACAGCCGCACTCCTCAATCTCTGCAGAGGTGGAACATACAAACTGTGTTAAAAGGGTGGCTGTTCCTTGTCCCTGTTCCACAAGTCGTGCTAACAGCAGACACATCCCTCACAAGATGGGGTGCTCACCTACACAATCTAACAGTTTATGGTCTCTGGGACACTAGGCACCAGAATCTCCATATCAACTGCCTATAGCTTCAAGCTGTTCACCTAGCGCTGAAAACATTTCTACCTCACCTCATAGGCAAGGTTGTCGTAGTTCAGATGGACAATATGACAGCGATGTACTATATACAAAAATTGGGGGACACACTCTCTACAGTTGTCGCGCCTCTCTCAGACCATTTGGTGTTGAGCACTGCATCACAAACTCCATCTGTTAGCAGAACATCTTCCGGGCACGGACAACAAATCTACACACTTCCTAAGCAGGATGCGGCAAGAAGTCCACGATTAGGAACTCCAACCCCAAGTTGTCCTCATCTACTTCCACAAGTGGGGAGTTCGTAAATTAGACCTCTGTGCAACTGCAGAGAAAACAAAATGTTGCCTCCAGGTTCCCACACCCCCTATCCAAAAGCAATGCACTATGGATGAGTTAGACAGGGATATTTGGCTATGCTTTCCCGCCTCTCCCTCTTCTTCCATTTCCAGTTCGGAACCTCAGGTAAGCGTCTCTTACCCTCATTCTGGTGGCTCCCACATAGGCTCGTCAACTTTGGTTCACCACACTACTCAAACTCTCCGTACTTCCACATGAGAAGCTTCACATCAACCTGTATTGTCTCACTCAGAACCATGGTGAAATCAGACATCCAAACCCAAAGGAGCTGAACCGTGTGATTTGGCTCCTGAAGTCATAGAATTCAGGTACCTAAATTTGCTACCAGAATATATGACCACTCTTAAGGAAGCGCATAAGCCTACCACTAGAGCTTGTTATGCAGCCAAATGGAAATTATTTGCTTTTTACTGTCATGACCGAAATATTGATTCACTCAATGCATCTGTACAAAAAATTATTTGTAATCTTTTGTATTTACAGCGCTCTGGCCTTGCTTACACTTCCATACATTTACATCTTGCGGCATTGGCTGCCTATCTTCAAAACATGCAACACTTATAGTTGTTGAACGTGCCAGTTATTAAGACTTTCATGGAAGGCCTTAAAAGAGTAATGCAAACACAAGGGGATGATGGACGGAGCAATGAAACTTTTCAAACATTCACCCCCAGTCCCAGATCTGGATTGAATCTATAATAGTTGTCTAGCTCACTTTGCCACCCCTGCTCAAACCCAGCTATATGCAAATCAGTCTTTACCCTGTGCCTCATGGGAAACAGTCCAGCCCGAACTGCCAAGCCAGCTCTTCCCTGAGCCAGAAGCAAGCATCCTGGGACAGATTTTGGGGTAACACCCCTCATCAACCAGGCAAGCTTGAATCCAGTGTCAGAGTGAGCAAATGACCCACATCTGGGCATACCATGCCAACTTAGGGTGAACAAAGCAAATACAAGTGGATGATAGATGGAGCATTGAACCTTTTCAGACACTCCCCCCTCCCTCCCGACCAGCTTTCCCCTACTTCCCAGTCACAGATCTGGGTTGGATCAATCATCGTTCTTTCGCTCTCTTCGCCACCCCAGCTCAGACCCAGCTATATGCAAATCAGTTTTGACACTGTGCCTCATGGGAACTTTCAAAATAAAGGCATCTATGGCTTTCTTGGGCAACATCCCATAGCTGACATTTGTAAAGCAGTTACATGATCCACACCACACACTTTCACTAAGCACTATTGTGTGGATGTTCTAGTACGCCAACAAGCTAATGTAGGACAGGCGGTGCTTCTTACACTTTTTCAAACAACTGCAACCTCCACTGGTAAGCCCCCTCTTTTGGAGGATACTGCTATTCAGTCTATGCAAAGCATGTGTATCTACAGTCACACATGCCTCAGACGGATTGTTACTTACCCTCTAAGGCATGTAGTGCTGTAGATGCACATACACAGCCTCCGCCATGGACACCTATGTTTGTTGCAGTTCTTATCTATACTTTCATATGCATGGACATCTCTTTGCTGATACTTACTTATACTCTATTCTCACCATCCTGCGGGAAAATAATCGAATAATGGAGTCGATGCACATGCACACTATTAACAAGAGGAGGAGTCACCTTACTCGTGACTCGAAAGAACTTCTTTGAAGAAGAACAACTTGCACACATCTGGACCCAACACTAGATGGCAAGCATATGCAAAGCATCTGAATCTACAACACTACATACCAAAAACGGATGCTTACAGGGTAAGTAACATAATTGTTCTGCTCTCTCATTGAGAGAGCCTGTAAGATGAGGTGATACTCGAAAAATCCCCCATTGCTGTGTTCACTGCCACAAGTGAATCGCCTCCCAACACAGTGTCCATTACCCACACCACCCTGTCTTGAGATAGTGGACAGTGGTGGTGTTCTCCAAAAGAAATTACATTTTGTTCCCCGATATTGAAGAAAGAAAAATCTACATGGTAAGGTGAACCGTTCATGGCTCTAGCACATTTATGTGGAGGTGCTGGTCTGATGTGAATCAGTCACATTGCGCGGGCATTTCGCTGAACCTGACATCCAAGCCCAGGAGAAGACGTCCATGATCACAGTAGCCTGAACTTGCAGTGAGGCTAACGCCCCACCATATGGCTGAAGGTGGCCATCCTCCAATGCATATCCGGGTGTACTGACAGGACAGTTACATCTTTGCTGAAAGGCTCTCCTTAAGCTGGAGCAGGGATCACTGAAGGAATCTTATCCAGCATCTGGCGTGTGACAACTTCTGCATGCACAAGGCCATAATGTCCCAAAGACATAATGGGTACAGGAGCGGGATCCATGTCTTGAGTCAGAATCATTGGAAAAATGTCTTCAATAGCTGCAGCCCTAGAGAACGAGGAAAAGCCTTTATGCTGTACCTTTACAACACCAATCCTATGAAGATTAACCTCTGCGTTGGAGTGGGGTGAGAATTTTTGGCATTGCTGGCAAAGCCCAAGTTCTGAACGTCAGTCATAGTCTGTTCTAGGTGTTCCTTGATCAGTTCGGAGTTCACTCTGGTGAAATGTCAAGGATGTTCACGTACTGTAAATCCACATTAAATTCAGTGTCTGTATTATAATGGGGGAGAATGTTATCAGCTCAGAATAGTCATCCTCTGTTTTCCTGTTCTGGAAATCTGCCAGGCTGTGACCTGGGCATCTCTGCTCATGTTTAGTAAGCACTACTGCCCAGACAGTCCGGGCCGTTGTGACAGTCACTTTGCCGATTCGGTCCTCCAGGACTTTCTGGTCTAAATCTGTTTCTAGGGGGGTATCTATTCTAAGGTAAGGATTCTGCTGCTAGAAGTTGCTGTAAGATGAAGTTACTTATCTTTGGTAATGCTTTATCTTGTAGAGACTCCATCCAGCCACAGATTCCGTACCGTTCCTCCCACCCTTCATGCTCTGTGAACAGATTCCTCTATGTAGTGTGACCCTTGTAGGTCCTTAGTGTCTGCACACTGGGCCATCAGCATTCGTTTGTGGCTCTGTGCTTCTGGTGCAGACATGTCACGAAAAGAAACTGATGTCAGCGCAATGGTGTGGCGCCTATATAGGTACTGAACGCGTACTTCCGTCACGAACGCCGAGCAATGCCACTTACCAGCACACAGAGATACTGCTCAAAGATTTTCCAGATACAGTATGACACCTGGGGAATAATCTAAGGTAGGAATCTGCAGCTATATAGAGCCGCTACCAGATAAGGCATTACCGAAGGTAAGAACATATTGTTTAAGGACCTAAAAAAAACTGTGTTCATGGCACAGTGCAGAATGTTGGATATTACATCATGACAATAAGAAGTTTAATGTGTTATCATCAGAAAAGTAGAAAAATAAAATACATTATGTAATATTCTTTGTTTTTCTCATTGACTTTTGAAGGGCCAACCTCTGCAGAGCAAATCTGGATTTGTAGAAGGTCCTTCTCGGCACTCTGTTTTAAATTTAATTTTGAAACCTGGAGAAAAAAAATCAGTGCAAGTAAAATTCACTCCAGTTTTCAACAATACTGTATCCTCATTAATAATTATAAGGTATGTGAATCAGGACTATACTTTTGAATTTGGTGTACAAGTAGATGTGATGTTAAAAATAAATCTCAGCGGGCTCCCATGGGAGTCCTTTTCATGATTGTATGTTTCTCTTGGGTTAGGGATGATTTTTCTGCAGATGTTGTTTGCTGATGTTCACTTTTTAAGCAATAGCCTGGAATATTTCCATAACACAGTGCATCAGTAGACTCTGAGATCATGGAAGATAGGTTGAAGAATCAAAGACTCCCATCAGAATTTCAAATCAAACTTGGGACCTCCACATTGATGTAACCAGTGCGAGATAGGCTGACTGTCTCTCAAGCTGAGCTACTATTCTTGTAATTGTGGCAATTAAATGCACTGCACTGTAATTGCACTCTGTCCCTGCAAGAAAGTGTCTACTCTTAATGCTCCCAAAACTGGCCTCCTATTGATGTACCTAGGGAGCTGATAATCATGTCCGATGCACATGTATTGATTGACCTCGGGCCCAAACTGACTAATAATACTTTGTAGACCATCATTTTCCATTTTCAGGTGCCGAGTCTTGGAGGTATCTGGATTTCTAGTCTACCACTACATTCTGCCCACTTAGCAGATATTTCTCTGGCACAGTAGTCTTGTTCTCTAGGCAGAAATGCCAATAATATTTGCCAGTCCCATCAGGACTGTGTAGCTAGTCCCTGCCAGGTGCTTATATCCTTCACTTTCAAGATGTGGTCCATTTCCTGCAGAACGCAGGACTTGATTCTGTCTATCATTCTTCTAAGTAAGCTTGTCAGCAGTTCCAGGCAGTTGATGTGGAGGCTTGACTCACGTCCGGACCACTTTCCCACTGTAGAGGAGTCCTCACTGAGGTTTCCGATTCCCCTGCCTGACATTGATCTGAAGTTCACATCTCCATTGCAGCCACCATTTGATCTAGGTTCAGCTCAAACTGTGAGATCTCGTCTCAGTTGGTCGAACTGGAGTCTCTGGAAGGCTTTTAGTACAAGGGTCCCAGAAACAGTTCTTGTGTTGAAGAATGGGGCAGGTCCACAATCCATGCAAGTTGTGTAAGTGAGATCTACTCTTGTGGGAGGTATTTCATGGGTTTCCTTTGAATATTAATGATTTTCTTTAGTGAAAGCTGCAATACTGCAGTGACTGATTGGTAACAAACCCAATAAGGTATTAGATAAAGGAGTTTTAACTCTGACTTGTATCTGTTTTAAAAAAACAAAAAACTAGCTACGGAATGGATGTACCCTATACTCTGATGGGACAATAGGTGCTGGGCACACTGTTTCCTCAGCAAAATGTCCTCCAGGAACTCAATCAGTGTAATTCCTCTGGCTCTGAGATACTTCACAACCAGCCTGAGTTGCTTGGTGAATCTTAAAGGGGCTGATGGTGCAGCAGAAGCTAAGGACACAAGTTCAAATACCTTTCCCCTCCTCCTGTGGAGAAAAGTGGGCACCCTGAGATTAGTGTTCTTTAGGTCCAGAGGCACAATCCAGTCCAGGGTGCAAATGTCCTAGTGTAAATTAATCCTCTTCATCTTGACATGCCATTAGACTAGCTACACATTAAAATCCCTGGTGATGTATCTTGTCTGTCAACACCCCAGAAAGATTGCTAACAAACAAATCTCTGGGATGCAAAAAGTCCGCCCTATTACACCTTTCCTATCCACCTACTGGTATCTGAGACCCCTCTCGGACCCGAGAGAGAATGTGGGACTGGGACACTGAATTTGAGCCCTAAAACTCTCTGAAAACCTGATACTGTTTGGAGCATCCAAGCATTTCTTGCTGAGCCCTTCTGGCTGTGCATGTACTTTGCAAGCTTCCAGTGGATTCTTATATGGAAGAAAGGGATAATCCTTGCTTATGTTACCTACAGATGTGAGAGCGCTAGCCTTGAAGATTTTGTGTCATCCCTATCTTTGAGCTGCACTCTTTGAGGAGAAGAATCTTTCAACGCATTGCTGGCCCTGTTCTCCATCATTACTGCTCGAACCTTCTGGGAGACTTATAGGAAGGAGTGACAGATGTAAAGCCCCAGCTGCCTTACCCGCCCCTGCCTAAAACCTTAAGGCCAAAAATCCTCTTGAGGAGGCCTTAGCCTTGTCTAACAATGTAAAGGTCGACATCAACTTCTCGAGCTACTTCAGGAAAGGCTCTCTTAAGAGACCCTCTTGAGTTACTGTTTTTTCTTCGAATGCAGACACATTCCCTAGCTTAGAGTCTATCTTTATCTGAAAGCATCTTTGGCTCTCCATCATCATGGCACAGGTGGAGTTTCTGAGTAAGATCATGGAATCATGATCTCATGCAACAGCCCTGGTAGGATGTGAGGCTGAATAATGTCTGATTCTTTGGCTACCTTAACCATGTCCACAATCTTGAACAGGACTCCTTGTAAATCCAGGAGATGCAAACACAACGGATGGGCTTGGTTTGGAATCCCTAACTCATCCAAGGTTCATCCAGTTATCCATCTGGTGGATGGAGTTAAGGGAGGGGTTAAGGGCAGCTGTTAGTGCCCACAGTTCCTCCCTATCCATGTTCACCAGCTTGATACACTTTTGTCTGTTGGTAGTATGAATAGTGGGAGGTATGAGTGGGCGGGAGGAGCAGATACGTCTGATATTGGTAGGTTCTCGTGGATGATGACTGACCCTGTGCCCAAATACTGCAGATAGAATCCCCCCCCATCAAAAAATTCACTTGTATGTAGTTTGTGGATCCCTCCTTAAACTCTATGAAGATTTACTAATGCCTGATAACACCACACTCAGAAGACCTATGGTAAGGCAGATGTCTTTCGACCCTTAGGAGGTATAAATTCCTGTGTAAGGAAAAGTGATGAAAACTACCATATTGTGTAGGGAAAAATGTTGGTAACCTGAGAAATGTCTTCTTCAGTACTTTGTACTGACCAGACCATTGGGGAGAGGGTGTTCTGGCACCCAGTGCTAGCAACCTTATAATGTTTCCATACAGTCCAGGAGTTATATCTGTGACCAAAAGATGGGTACCCAAAACCAGCATTTTGCTTGCTGCGGCTTCCACATTTCCAAGTTTATCACCTGAGGGCATGCTGAGCCCATAGAAATCCCACACGTATAGTAACTCAATGTTCAGGAGGTGGTGCCATTTGGTCCACTGTGACTCTGTTCCACCCTGGAAATGGTGGATTGGTGTCATATGTAAGCACTATCCCTGCCCATTGATATCATTAACTTTTTCCCTGTTCCTTTTCGTAGATCTGGAGTTCTGCTCCTAACTGGTCTTCTGACCACCCCTAAATATGTCGTTAATGTGCTACAATATGATGACCCAACCGAAATTGTCAGGATTAAAGTCATGCTGAGACTGCATGGAACAGATGTCGGTCACGGTCCACTTGAGATATGTCTTTGATACTTGGACTCCAGGCACGAATCCTAAGCCTAGCAACTAGTGTTCTCTCATGCACTGCAATGCGATTGGGGGCCCAGAGGCGAAAGTCTGTGCTGAAGAACAAAAGAAGAGGTCACTTCGAAGCATAGGTCCCGCCCCAAATCTCAGGTCTGGTCGCTGTCCCAGTTTTGATGATATGTCCCAAAAGTGAAATTACAAGGAAAGTGAAATTACAAGGAAAGCGAATTCCATTACCGCCGCATTTAGATCTATCCAGAAATCCATTGGAGATTTGTCTTATCGCCCCCTATTAAAATCAATATCCGCTAAACTATTGCCTTCCCTAACATATGGGAGTGAGGTGCTCAATGGGAGCGATGCAGAGATTATAAATACTTCGGTAGCAAAAACCTATCGTCATTTATTTTCACTCCCTAAGAATGCCTCACAATCACAAGTAAGGTTGGAATTTGGTGTGAACTACCAATCTTGTGCAAGAAAAGGAAACATAATGAAGGTGTGGAACAGAATAAAAAATGATTATGACAACAAAATGTCCCGCCGTCTTTGGCAAGAAGTAAGCACCAACCGTTCCCTAACTATTTTCGCCTATTTAAAATCTGCAATCAAGGACTATGGTTTAGCTTCTATTTGGAACAACACGGTCAAACAGGAGAGCTTCAAAAAGACAGTAATCAAAATCACGGACTATCTTTCTCTGATAAAGGACCAAGATAATTTCACTAAAAGACACCATGCGTGGCCAATAGTAAATGGTTTTAAGAAAAAAAGATCCAAACCTATTTGGAAACATCATGGACCAAAAAAATATAAACAAATCTTTATGAATGCTAGGTTTGGTATCTTTCCAGGCTCATGTCATTTGGCACCATGGAAAAGACCTGAAGAATTCGGGGCGTGCACGCTTTGTAAATCAGGTCAAGAAATCATCATACACCTAATGTGCCTTTGCCCGAACCTGGAAGTCGAAAGAAAAGCTGTACTTAAGAAACTATTTAATGAACGTGGTATAAGGACCTGTAGACAGGCTCTTATGGCAAGCTTAGATCCAGAAGACCTAGCTATTAATTCAGCATTTGTGAAATTCCTTGTATTGGCAAAGAAAAAGTTGGACGCTTGTGTTTGAATTTTGTGTAACTACTTTCAAGATGATTAATGGAATAATTTTAATGGGTCAGAGTACTTTTTATTGTTTTATGAGAAGTATTTGAATATAAGCGATGCATCAATATTTAAGTATTGTATACATTTTTTTATATCCGTTTTGTTAGATTTTAATTAATCAAACAAATAAATAAACATGAATCAGTGCTAGAAACCTTATAATGTTTCCATGCAGTCCAGGAGTTATATCTGTGACCAAAAGACTGGTACCTAAAACCAGCATTTTGCTTGCTGCGGCTTCCACATTTCCAAGTTTATCACCTGAGGGCATGCTGAGCCCATAGAAATCCCACACGTATAGTAACTCAATGTTCAGGAGGTGGTGCCATTTGGTCCACTGTGACTCTGTTCCACCCTGGAAATGGTGGACTGGTGTCATATGTAAGCACTATCCCTGCCCATTGATATCATTAACTTTTTCCCTGTTCCTTTTCGTAGATCTGGAGTTCTGCTCCTAACTTTGCTTGTCTTCTGACGACCTCTAAATATGTCGTTAATGTGCTACAATATGATGTCCCAACCGAAATTGTCAGGATTAAAGTCATGCTGAGACTGCATGGGACAGATGTCGGTCATGGTCCACTTGAGATATGTCTTTGATACTTCGACTCCAGGCACGAATCCTAAGCCTAGCAACTAGTGTTCTCTCATGCACTGCAATGCGATTGGGGGCCCAGAGGCGAAAGTCTGTGCTGAAGAACAAAAGAAGAGGTCACTTCGAAGCATAGGTCCCGCCCCAAATCTCAGGTCTGGTCGCTGTCCCAGTTTTGATGATATGTCCCAAAATCCACTGTCTGGTCAAAGTTTTCCAGAAAGTTCTAGTTGAAATCTTGAAGGACAAAGAAGCCAAACAGGGACTGTACCTCATCACATCACTGGTAGTCTAGTGAGAAGGCACAAGGACGTCAAGACAAATCACTATCCTACAACGTCTCTTGAATTGGAATTGATCACGGAATTGGTCCTGACGCGCTACAGAACAACCAGATCTCACAGCAAATAGCGGCCTTCAAAGAGGCTATGCTGTAGATCTTTGTTGAGATTCAAAGTCCCTCTGGTGTTCCTGCAGTCACCACGGAGTCACAGGGATTTCTAGTCTAACTCCAGCAGGTCCACCTTCCACACTCTCTGGTCCCACAGGGCCCATGCCAACCTCCTCTCCGGCACAAAGGTTCCTTGCATACCTCCACCACCGTCGATCAACCGTGAATCAATGTTGGCCCGATCTAGGCATATGTTGTGTTATGAAATTATACTGTCCGATTCCAATCCAACACCTCTGTCTTTACACCAGTACCAACATAGACATACTATTTTGGAACTGATTTTTGGAAGCACCCAGAGCCCTTCAAGACAGTGATAATGAAAAGGTTGGAGCAAGGTACTCCCCCTCATTACACTGAGGATTCATTGTATGTAGGCTTACAATATGACAGAGACATCTCGTGAAGCAGAGGTAGACTCTCTACTAAAGGACGAAGAGCTTCTTTTGCAGTGGTGATTTGGAGGGCAGCTGAAGCACTAGACCTGCAGTTGCCCACCATGGAGAGGAAAACACATATTTTGGCTCAGGTTCTTCAACCAGGGCTATTTCTCCTCAGTTGTCTTTACCATTTAAGGTAACCCTTACTAATACCCGTTTGGCTCATTGAGCTGAGCATGTACATCGTTTCCAGTAAGTCAGCCTGTGCGGCTAGGCGTTATAGCCTTGACCCCGGTCATCTGAACTAGGAATCTTACACCAGAAAGCCTAATTTTTTCGAGCTCCAACAAGGAAAATAAATCCAAATTTCTTTCCAGCCCTCTGGATGGAGTCTTGAAAAGAATTTATGCTTTGGGAAAGAGCATGTTTCAGTGGCTAGTCTACCTCTCACATCTGTTAATGCAGTTTGCCTTTTGGGGAGGTACACCTACGCCTTTTGCAACATGGCCTGTCCCCTCTTGCTGGCTGTCCCACAGAACTCAGGGCCTCACTAGCCTAAAATATACATGGTGGTCAGGACTATGTGCTCTGGGCTCACCTGAAAACTACAGTCTTCTTCAGCAGAGCTATTGGCACCAGTATTGTGCTTTAACAGCAGACCTGGGTACAAACAACTGGTTTTTCTGGGGTGTTCATGCATCCATAATGGACGTGCCCTCCGATGGTTCCAGGCTGCTTGCAGAGAAGAATGCTTCAACTCTAAAATGATTCAAGAATAGTTGCACCACAGCACTAACATTGAGGCAACTTTCAGAGGAGTACTCTGCAGTTCTAAAACAAAGTCAGCTTTCTGTTGTCCACGGTTGCAATTGATCAGGTGCTGGACTTTGAGATGGGAGGGGGTTGCTACTCGCGTTTCTTCATCATTCCAAAAGATGAAGGTCTCAGACCTGTATTGGACCTCTGATTGCTGAACACCTTTCTGAGGACTTACAAGCGCTGGATCCAGTCAGTACTTGTCCCAGGAGGCTGAATGGCATTCTTGCATTGAAGATAGGTATTCCAATATACCCTTACAGGCATTACCGGCATTTCAGGGTGGGCCAGGAAAACTTTCCGTTTGCTGTTCTTCCTTTCTACCTTACCTCCGCACCTCAGGTGTTCACAAATGTAATAGCAATGGTCACTGCCCATCTGCGGAGAATGGAATGCACATCTTCCTGCACCTAGACAACTGACTTCTAAAGTCGTGCTCACCACAGTTTAGTAGTAGATCAACTTCAGACGACAGCTAAACTCTTATCATCGGGTCAACGAGTTAAAGCCCTACTTGGTAATGGTGTAGAGACTTACATTTACTGGGGCAATTCTGGACACTATGAAAAGGACACGCACAACCGTTATTAAACGAGTGTCTTTAAGGTGAGGCAGGGTGTGGCATGCTACCAGGGCTCCACTTTCTGTTCCACCAAGTGCTGTTGAAAAGTCAATTATGTTGCAGCTCCTACAGAGGAGCTTGTCCCCCTGTGCACAGCGCTAGAGACCAAAATGAGGTTCAAATTTGTCAATCAAATTATGAATCTTGAAGTTGTACAACAGTTTGTTGGCTTCTGTTTAATGTCATATCATAACTTTGACATTCTTTTTTCATGTCAATACATGTTCATAATAAAGTTCATCTTGAAAATCTTTGGCAGCTTGACAACCAAATCATCAATAATTCAAATTGTCATCCATCCAATATTTGTATCCATCCCAATGCATTTCGAGCATCGCCTGTGCCCTTCGTCAGGGGAATATTCTAGAAAATGAAACAAATGTATGCAATCCTTATAGGAAGGCCTTCAATCAAAAGAATCTGATTAAGTGCATCAGATATGTGAGTTAGACTCCGTGGATGTAAAGTCGTGACCATGCTTAATGCTCATGAATTCAGTGTAAGCTGGATGGTGAAGTAGTTCCAGTCTTACAACAACATAATATGGCTCCAGAATATGGAAACAACAAGATTGTGCTAAAGATTAATCCATAGAAACCGAGTTGTGCCAATTAAGAGTGAAAAGCTTAATGACGGACGGACAGTGCGTGTAACGTGAGAAAAATGATGCCCATAAAAAGTGCATGTTAACTAATGAGTCAAATGGATAGAACCCGCTAACCGATAGATAGAATTAAAAAACAGTGTTTAAAGATAGCGTATATAAGGGAAAGAATAAAAGAGTATTCTTACAGTTACAGCAAACTCGACGAAGACGCCGAATATCTGAAAAGAGCCAGGGGTGACGGTATGAATAAAAACGCGGCAAACAGTAGTAAATCACCACATCAATTAGTCCTCATACAAGAGGTACTTACTGGAATGTAAGTAGCAAAAGCGCGTGGGTTGTTGATCAAGGTTGTTAGTACACAGGTGAAATCTGATAAAATAAACCCGAAACGTGAGCACGATAAAAAAAGTCTCGCCGAGGGCCGGAAGCCTTCCGGTCATAATCACTAACAAAGGACTCAAAAACATATGCGAAAGGGTGGGCACCATATTGAAGCGGTCGCGTGTCTTTCTCTAAAGGACTACACCGAGTGTGAAAAGGAGGAAATAATGCAAGGTGTCTGTGAAAGGAATCGGTACATAGTAGAAACATACATTCTTAAAGGAATATCACCATGAACATTAACATCATCCACATGAAAATAATGAAAGTCATTAAAATGTAAACAACATGATGTCTATGAAAAAATAATAGTACTGTCAGCACAGGTCGATTAAAGATAACAAATTCCATTCTGTCATTAAGCCCATGGGGCTGCATCGTGCACAGGGAACGTATCCAGTAGTTCTTCCTTTGTAGGAGTTTATTTTTGGTTTTTTCCCCCTTCAGTTTGATTGATCACTTCTAGAACCAAGAATTTCAGTTGGCAAATGTTATGATTTTTCTCCACAAAATGCATAGCAACAGTTGATTTTGGGTTCTTAGTTCTAATATTGCTTTTGTGTTCCAAGATCCGAATGCGGATTTTTCTCTCTGTGTGACCCACATAACATAGGCCACACGGACATTTGAGTAAATAAATAACGTTGCTCGTATTGCATGTAGCATTCACTCGAAGCTTGATTTTTGTGCCTTTCATGGGATGATTCATGGTGTTGCCTGGTATGGAATTGTGGCAATTGCTACAATTGTAGCCTTTATAGATAGTAATTTCAGTACGGTTTGATGTTCTGGTGAGCAAGTCTTGCAAATTAGGACCTAGAGTATATGCAAAGATGGGATTATTTTCAAATAAACCTTTGAAGTCAGATTCCATACTCAGTAGGGGCCAGTGATTCATGATGATATTGCGATAGTGATTGCTTGTTGTTGAAAATGTAGACACCACTACCATGCAATTGGTGTCCTTCTTTTTAACTGTCAATAGATCTTGTCTGGTCAAAGTGTCACATCTGGTTTTGGCTATATGAAAGACCTCTTTCGGATATCCTCGTTCTTTAAACCTGAGTAGCATGTTGTCAATTGGTTGTGTACATTCTGACACTATACGCTTAACTCTGAGAAGCTTAGAGAATGGTAAGTTGTTTTTCAACCCTGGTCTGTGAAAACTGTTATAGTGCGTATACTGTTGCGGTCTGTGTCTTTGCCATATAGGTTTGTAGATAATTTGTCTTGCTCAATTTGTATTTGTACATCTAAGAAGTTGATCTGCTGTCTATGGATATCCCATGTAAACTGGATACGTTCATCAATGTCATTAAGTTGTTCAAGAGAATCGTTGAGAGTGTTCAGTGTCCCGGACCACAAGATGAAGATATCATCTATAAAGCGAAGAAAAATCTTGCCATGTTTAAGCCATATGGGTTTGTTGAGAATGTGCTGTTCCTCAAAGTGATGCATAAACAAATTGGCATAAACTGGAGCTGCACAATTGCCCATGGAAGTACCACTTAACTGTAAATACCAGTTGTCATTCCACTTAAAGTAACTTTGATAAAGTGTGAACATCAGTAATTCCATAATGAACACTTGAAAGTTAAGGTCCAGTGGAGAATCCAGTAACACTCAATCTACCGCTTCAATTCCTGTCGTGCGGGATTGAAGTGTACATCTACTGTATGTCCGAATGAGGTCGCACACCGCTCGTCCAATCAGCGTGTGACCCCGGAGCATAATGGTCGATGTAGTCGGTATCAGCGGGTGCGCTTCTACCCGGGTATTGAGTCTTCAAGGTATTCACTTGGTGTGCTAGCCATCCCTGGACACGTGTTTCGCGTTCATTAACGCTCATCAGCTGGGATTAGGCGTGTGCACGGGGTTGCTGCGTGGGCTGCCGAAAATATTTGTAGGTCCAGATACCTCTTAAGGCGCGTGGATGCGTTATCTCGAGGTCGTCACCTCCACCGGCTCAAGGGAGCCTGTATATATAGTATGTCCGAATGAGGTCGCACACCGCTCGTCCCATCCGCGTGTGACCCCGGAGCATAATGGTCGATGTAGTCGGTATCAGCGGGTGCGCTTCTACCCGGGTATTGAGTCTTCAAGGTATTCACTTGGTGTGCTAGGCATCCCTGGACACGTGTTTCGCGTTCATTAACGCTCATCAGCAGGGATTAGGCGTGTGCACGGGGTTGCTCCGTGGGCTGCCGAAAATATTTGTAGGTCCAGATACCTCTTAAGGCGCGCGGATGCGTTATCTCGAGGTCGTCACCTCCACCGGCTCAAGGAAGCCTGTATATATAGTATGTCCGAATGAGGTCGCACACCGCTCGTCCCATCAGCGTGTGACCCTGGAGCATAATGGTCGATGTAGTCGGTATCAGCGGGCACAACCATAGTTCCTCTTCTGTAGTTATCTGCAGTTGGTTGATTTTCGTTATGAAATCTGTGGTGCCCCGGATGTAAGGGTTGATGTTAGTTACAAAAGATTGAAGATGTTTATCAATAAACTTCCCTATCGGCTCGTGAATGCTGCCTCTGGTGGAGACTATTGGTCGAAATGGTGGTTTGTACAAGTTTTTATGTACTTTGGGAAGCATATACAGTGAAGGTGATTGATGATTATCTTGGATAAGAAATCTTTTGATTATCTCGGTTATGGTGCCATTGTCAACTGCTCTTTGAACTATGTTCATCAGTATAGAAACAAATTCTTGAGTCGCATTGTGATCCAATGAAGCATATGTGTTGATGTAAGACATGTGTATTGTCACTTGTTCATGGTAAAAACTGCTGTCCATGATGACTAGGGCGCCACCTTTATCTACGTTTTGACACAATATGGATTTATTGTGAGCGAGTTTTTTCAGTATGCTTCTGTCTTTCACAGTAAGGTTAGAATGCCTCGATGTTTGTTGAAATTTGAGTGCTGTGATCTCACATTTCACCAAGTTTTCGAAAGTGTCTAATGTTTTATGGCTCACGGGAGCCAAAAAAGTACTGCGGGGACGTAGTCCCTTTAATAAAGACTCATCTGGATTTTCAGTGACTTGTATCATGTTTTGGAAATAATTTCTAAATCTGAGGTTTCTCATTAGCTTAAAGAAGCTGATTTCCAATTCCAGTGTGTTGGTGGTAGTCGTAGGAACAAAGGATTGTCCTTTTTGCAATGTGCGTGTTTCATGGTGAGACAACTCATATGAGGAGATGTTAATTACTAGATTGTTAAAATATGTTACTTCCTCCTGCTGTTTTTGTTATTCAGCCCTATTGGTTCCTTTTCCTTGTCTGCTCCTTTTGCCCCGCCTGGGTCGTCCTGATCGCCTGGACTTTCCTCTAAAAAATGAACTGCAGGTGTAGAGGTTGTTGCTGAGTGGTCTGTAGGTATGTTAACAACGCCCGTGGCACGGGTTGTCTGTGAAAGTGGTTCACTCTCTGATGATGATGTCTCTGTTTCAGAGTTTGGGTTGTATGGTCGACGGTTGACGGCGGGCATACACTTCTGCCCAACTGTACACCTCCCTGAGTTTATAGTCTATTGTGTCGCGTTTAAATTTGCGGATTTTACGTTCCTGTATTTCTTGTGTGTATTTAAACCCTGGCCAAGAAGCAGCCATCAAAGGCTTGGGGGCTAAATCCACCAGAGCTAAGGCTGCTACAACGGCTTTGGCAAGAGGGTTACCTGTTCTAGCCATCTGCTAGACTGCTACATGGCATTCGTCGATAAGTTCACTAAACACTACGGCGTTAAAAATCAGGAAGGTCATTCCGCTCAATCTATTCTGCAGGAGTTTTTGATCTGAGTCCATGCCCAAGGCGCTCTACCTTGCGAGGAACTGCTATGGTATCTATTCTAAAGGTGAGCCATCTGTGGTTAGAAGTATCCATCAGTGAATGCTCTATCTAATTGCAGGTTCCTGACTGCCCTCCCAACTCTCCTTTAGTGGAGTAGCCTCCTTAACATTTAAAAACGTCCCAAGTTAGAAGACTGGCCCATTGTCTCAGAAAATGTTTTCGGACACTGACATCTAGCCACAGATTCCTCAACTTGTGAATACCTGCTAGCGCCAGGTTGGATCTGGAGAATTCTCAACAGCAATTCTCTTATGAGTTGTATGTCTCTGCATCTGGTCTGTCCCACCCCAGTTGCTCCTACATGTGCACCTCCTCTGTGTGCTAAAATGAGTTCCTTTGTTTTTCAGGCATTTCGATGCAGATCCAGAGCTTGTTCCCTTAGTTCTATCAGATTGCTGACAGTTGTTTGCTGACAGTTGTTTTTTTTATTTGTGTTTCTTTTACTTTTCTCCCCCACATTTTTATACTGTGCAAGGGATATGTTCCCACCCCAAAACAATGGGGTTCATACCATGTAAGGCAGATGTGGATGATACACCCTCATGACTTGTCTCTGGTGTCATGGCAACAAGCACGACTCTTCATCTGGTGACCAAGGCTTGAAGCTGAGCCCATAAGCCATGGTTCTGTTTTACGGAGTACCGGAAGGAGTCCAAGATGGGAGCTGTGCAAGCGTGCTGGTGCACTCCTACTCCAGAAGCCACTCTCACCACTGCTCTTCTTTGATGTTGCGGTCTTCAGGTATGTCCAAAAAGTGAAAGAAACACAAGTAGTCCAAGCATGGCTCCACTTGTTCCCACCATTCCTGCTACGCAATGATCTGTGTACCGCTAGGCTTAGTACATAGACCTTAGCTATGAATCCAATTCCAGCCTTGCTTCCATTACTTCTCACACCTCTTATAACATTACCACCCACATCGCTGCTCTGCATTTTGATGTCTGCACCAACACCACTGATGCTGGAGATGGGGCCGATAATGTTTTTATATGCCGAAGCGAACCCGTAGCAACCTTCACTGACGGTGCACTAAAGCCGGCATCTATAGTGCCATTTTATGAGGGATTGACAGATACACTGCTGGCCACCTGGTCAAAAACCGTATCTTTTGCATGCCTGTCAACAGGCAAATTGCATGGCTGCACAGGCCTTCTCCAGGAGATCCTGCCTTCCTCCGATAACACCCCTGCCCCGTGAACCTTGAGGTTTAGGACTCCATTAGCCAACTGCACCGCAAAACTTTTCTGAGCACCCGCCAGACCGACCTGGAAGTCGAAGCACATGTGGACATTTTCTAAAAGGAACCTCCTCGCTGCCAGCCTTGCATCAAGGTCAGTAAGCACATGCTGTTTCCTTGGGCCATATTCACATGCGTTGTGGTACATGGTGGTGGTCATTTTGCCAGCTGTCCTGGACAACATTAAGCCAAATCTGCGATTCCTCATCTAGGATGGTCAAAACTTTGCAAAATACTCTATTTGATCTGGCCTGGACATTTCCGACTGTTGAGGTAGAGCAGTCTGGGTGAGCATGGTGTTATGGCTCCACGCTTGCATCCGTTCCACCTGCTTCTCCTGTGACGCCCAGCAATCTTTGATGCCAATAACGCTTCCAGTTCACAGTGCTTCCCTTTGGCCTTACCAGTGCACCTTGGATGTTTGCAAAGGTGATGGGATGGTCACCGCCTATCTGCGGAGTTTGAGAATACCAGTCTTCCTATGCCTTCATGACTGGCGGCTGAAGGCAGACTTGCCTCACACAGGCGTAAATCATCTCTAGACTATGATGGACCTGTAGCCATCTTTGTTTTTTTCATCAACATGCAAAAGTTACACCTGACTCATTTGCAGAAGCTTGCCTTCATCGGAGTCATCCTGGATATGGTGCTCTTCCACGCATTTCCTCCACCTCACTGAGTCCAGGAGATTCTGGCTATGATCCACATGTTTCAACCCTTGACCTGGGTCTCAGTGAGAGCATCTCTGAGGCTTCTTAGCCTCTTTGCCTCCTGCATCCTGCTTGAGCACACCAGGTGGTAGATGTGTGCTCCGTAGTGGGATTTGAACTCCCAGTGGGCTCAGCACCAAGGGAACCTGACAGATCCAGATGTCGAAGAGGACTGCAAACCTGTCTGTGCCCGTTCACAGCTGCCTGGGGCCATTATGCCCGAGAGCTGGTCAACTCTTGCAGCGACCTTAGGAACCGATCAACCTTGTCCATCTTTATTGTCAAAACTCAGCAAATTAGGCATTTTAAATCAGAACTTGCCTGGAACCAGATTGTCAAATCAGACTGCAGCTACTAACATCATCATTGATAACAAGTCTACTCCTGGTCTTTCTAATAGAAACATTGATCACCTCAAAATTTGCTTCCTCAATGCGCGTTTGCTGTTTAGGTATCAATTTGAGATATTCTGTTTACTCAACTCCGAATCCTCAGACATATCACGAATGACAGAAACCTGGTTAATGGACAAATCCATGCCAGATAGCCTAGCAGCCCACACCGAAAACAAATGTTCACTCAACACCAATAGACAGCTGGGTAAAAAAAGGTCTATGGGTTGCTGCAGCCGTCAAAAATAATTTTAACTTGAACAAACTTATTCCGATACCAATCCCAATGGTGGACAACATTCTGATTAAGTTAGATTTCCCTACCGCCCCCATGTTATGTGTCTTCTTGTATGGACCCTCCGATTCACATGCAGCAATTTCCCCAACTTTTAATTGATTATTTTTCCTCATTGGCCATTGATTATGCATTCCTCGGAGATTTAAACAAATGTGCAAATGAGAATATCAGTGGCCTGACATCCTTAGATCTGACTGACATACTAATCAGTCTTAATTTTGACCAATATGTGTTTGAACCTACACACCTTGACCAAGTTTGGTCTACCAACCTAACCATATCAAACCTTACTCTTTCCTCTTGCATATGTTCAGACCACCACCTAATCAAGTTCACTCTAAAAGACCTAGCTTCTCTGAAACCCCCCACATGCCTAGTGTACCCTCTCCAGAAATTGGAATTGCACAAATCTCAACACGTTCTGCGACTCACTGGGATGCTCCCAATCACTCCCACTGAGAGCTTGGCCAATTTCTTGCAGGCAGTATCAGACTGGCTAACAGTAGCCAGCAATACCCATGCTCCTCTTTGTAAAACTAAACAAATTTGATGCCACAAAGCACCTAAATGGTTTTCTGAAGAGGTCAGCAAAACTTGAACTTTGGCAGGCAGAACGGAAATGGCGGAACCCTTATCTGCCTGAAAACAAGGACATTTTCGTCCATCACCTAAAAACGAATTTTGCAGGTTAAATTGACTATTTTAACAAATAATATTCTTAACTCAGAAAATTGAGAATTATTCAACCAGAAAAGAGTAGCATTACCTTTTGTTACCACCCAAAATCTTAATGCTTTGAATTAATTTTTTATTGATATGTTAAAGGTGATAAAAGACAGCATCCCCCCCCCACCCCCGAGTACATTAACCATTGGAACTCCATTGGAAGACAGAAATCCTATGACACTATTGGCCTTCCCTGACATTAGTAAACACTGACTCACGGATCTGATTGCCAAAGTCAGATCAGGTTCCCCTAATGATATCTGTCCCCTTTAAGGAGACTATGGTAATCCCTTTCCTAGAAAACCTGGAGAGGATCTTGCAATTTTGACAAACTATTGACGAGACGATTTCTTCACCTCTTTACTCAGCAAAGTTATTAAAGACTCATGTTGCTCAGCAGCTATGCTCCGTACTAAAGGATTCTAATTTCATTGATCCTCACCAGGCTGGCTTTTGTCCTGCTCACTCAACAGAAACAGCAATTCTTTCTGAATTGGACAATTGAGAGAAGAAGCAGATAGAGGCATCGCACAGGCACTGGTCCTATTCGACTTATCTGTGCCCTTTGACATAGTTGATCATACTATTTTGATCGATCGGGTCAAGGCCACCGGCCTGCAGGCTCAGCCCTTAATTGGATTAAATCCTTTTTTAAAGACAGCTCTCAATCAGTCCGTCTCTCTCCTTTCTGTTCACCTAAGTGTAAATTAAATTGTGAAGTACCACAGAGGTTCTCCCTATCCCCTCATGTTTTTAATCTCTACATTCGTTCCCTAATACACTTCCTTCAGCAGCAGAAGGTGAAAATTTGCAACTTTGCTGATGATATGCCTCGGTTTCTCACCATTGACAGTACTGGGGTATCCAGGGAGGTCTTTTTTTCAAAAGACCATGCTATATATTTGGAACTGAATGAACAGTCATCAGTTAAAGTTAAATTCTGAACGAAAATAGTTTTTTGCAAAAAATAAACTTCATCAGTGGAATCCTCCTTCTGGCCCTCTGAGATTGGCTCCTCCACTCGCCCAAGAAAATTGTGAAAAGTCTTGGGATCCTCATTAATGCGGATCTTTCCATGAAACCACAGATAGGAGAAGTGACTTCCTCATGCTTTCTCCAACTTTGGAAAAATTTGGAAATTCAGGAGATACTTTACTTTTGAAGCCATCATCATTGCCTTAGCAATGTCCATGATAGACTTTGCAAATGCCCTCTCTCTGGGACTTCCACTTGGCCCTAAGCTGTATGCTGCAAATAGAACAAAATTAGGCAGCCTGGCTGGTATTTTGTCAACCTAGACATTGCCACACTAAGGGGCCCATTAGGATGGCGGGCGGATCGCCCCGCCGGGCCGGCAGTAGTCACCACCTGCCCGACAGGGCGATCCTCCCGCCATCCAACCAGCAAAGACCCCCGCCATATTATGATGGCTGGGAGTCCGCGGCGGGCGGAAAGACCGCTCGCCGCGGAAAACAAGGTTACAAGTTTACAATGCCTGCAGAGATGTGCCTGTCGGCATGTGATCTTTGCCTGCGGGGATGTTGGGGGTGGTGGGGCTGCACAAGGGGGGTACCAATGGTACCTCCCTGCATTTGCATGCACAAGGTGGCAGGCACCGCGCGGTGCCCGTTACGTTGTGCAAGCAAATGCACAACGTGCATTCCCAGCATTTTGGCAGGCAGTGCTGTGAGCATCGCCCACCACAATGCTGGGAATAGGGTTTGCCACTTCCACGGTGGCGGTGGCATCCTAAAGTCAGGTGCGGGACCGCCGCACCCCTTGCAGACGGTCCTGCATTCCGTTACGGTCTGTCATCGTTTAGGGCCCCTAAGTGTCTGACGTAAAAGCTGCATTGAGTCCCTGTGGCCCAGCGGACTAGCTTTAAAACAGTCTGTATCATCTTCAAATCCCTCCTCGATAAAAGCCTGTCCTTTGTCCTCTAGAATTCAGCGCTTTACACCCAATCATTATATCAGATCAGCCAACCTGAACCAATTAACTGTCCCAGTTTGTAAAAGGAAGAGGCTGGGTGTGGCCAGATTCTCAGTGATGGCTCCCCACATATAGAATACTCCCCACCCCGACATTCGATCTACAGCCAACTATGTGAGGTTCAGGAAACCTTTAAAAAACCTGGCTGTTTAGACAAGCTCATGACTAACTTTCCTTGCTAGTTGTCACCAATTGCTACTTCAGTGTCAAGAAACCCTCTTGGTGTACGTGCGCTCTATAAATTCCGTATAACATAACATCTGCAAGGGTGGTTGCATGGCCACAGTTGGACCAGCGGTAGACCCCTCTCCCTACTTCACTCAGAGCTAACGGTTGTGATGGGTGCATCATTGCAGGGCTGGGAAAGTCACCTGGGAGACGTGGATATCAGACATCTGTACTCTCCGACAGAGACTCTCTACGCATCAACTTGCTGGAGTTGCGAGTGATTCGCTTGCCATTGAAAGAATTACTTCTGACCATCTGGGGGACCGGGTGCAAGTTCTCATGAACAGCACAACTGCCACGTTGTACTGCAGCAAACAGGGTGATGTTAGGTAGTGGGTCTTGTGCTCGAAGGATGTAAGTCTCTGAAAGTGATTGAATGCTCAAAGCTTTCTATGATTTTTCAAACCCCTGACAGGATTTATTTGCCAATACTGAGCACTTGAAATTTCCAAGACTCTGTGCGTTGGAATTCCCAAGACAGTTCTGCCTATGGGATGTTTTTCGCCTGGAGTGGGGTTTTGGACTTTGTCACGAAGTGATGGATTTGTTCCATGAAACAATAGGGAAGAGGAAGACGATCCATTCCCTCATTACGTTTCAGCCCCTCCGTTCGCATACCGCTTTCTATAAAGGAAACTGCTCTTTTAAGGAAGAGGACTTCCTGGGTTCTTTCTCTAGTGACGTCATGGAGTCACAAGAGCAAATGGTACTCTTCCCTCTCGCGAAGGCCCCTTTGAAACCGGAAGGGCAGAGAAACGTGTGTGCATGCCTAAAGAGGAAGAAAAGCTGCATAGAGACGAACAACGAAGTAGAGACACATACGAGGGTACCCGAAAGTATAGTGACCAAAAATCTCCCTCTGAAGAGTTCTGACCAGAAGAGCCGCTGCATCCCTTATCGCTGAAGGAAGGGACGACCTCTCTGCATTCAGCGCCCGAAGCTGAATGAGCCGCGGTGAGTGAACGGTGTCTCACGCTGTCCCGCCAGGTTCGTGGAGGAACATGGATCTCCCAGGTATGTGCTTGTCTACGGGCTCTGATAAGGAAGAGGAAGGACAGCGCAAACAGTACCTAAAAACAGGAGACGGGAGGAGAAAAGGTTTACCGGTAGCTAACTTTATCGAGGTAGTGATTAGAACCATTATATCACTGATGGCAGTATATTAGTTTGGGTGATACTCCCCCACTCCTGATTCCCTTAATAGTATTGAAAGTCAAGAGGGCTAAACACTTACCTGGCTCTATATTCTTTCTGAGGGAAGAACACTATTGGTCACGGCAAGAAGAATATGAACTTCCCCAGACCCTAGAAGAGAGAAGATAAAAAAGGAATACTTCAGTTTTCAAATACCCGGATTTTCTGCTATGAAATAAAATAGTGAGAGACAAAGCAAAAAACGCTCTCTGCCTTTTTGTCATCCCACAAATCTTTTACAGACTTCGCCGGACCTGTTTGCCCTTATTTCTCCTCCCCAGAGTGTTGAAGATGAAATCCCATGCCCAAGACATCCTAGTGGCTCCGGACTGGACATGAAACGGTGGTACCCAGAACGTCTAGCCATGACATGAGCATTTGTCCTCCAATCCGGCTGTCACTTTGGGATGATCTCCTGTTGCAGCAGCAAGGCAGGGTACTGCACTTGAGTCTGTACAACCTATACCTCCGTGCATAGTGATTGAATGGTGATGGTTGGTGGCTTTCGACCTGTCTCCCGAAGTAGTGGGTGTTATCCTGGCAACCAGGTGTCTCTTGACCATAACAATGTATAGCAGATGCTAGGAGAAATTTGTTGACTAGTGTGCCCCTCACATAAAAGTCAACCTTTAAAGGCACAGTTAGCTGATATTTTTCTGTTCCGTCTTTCTTTGGCTCTGCAAGACTATGCTATGGCAGCAGTTAAAGGTTACTTTTGGCCTTTCTATGTTTGCCTGATCAGCCATTTCTCTTTAAATCTCGTGTTTGTGAGGCATTTCGTGAATGGACTGAAGCACATGTCACCCCAACACCCTTTTTGAAGCCGCAGGGGATCCTTAATTTGAGTCTCACATTCCAGATGTGTGCTTCATTCGAACCTAATTACATCTGTTGACAACAAAAACAGTGTTCCTCTTCGCGGTCACTTATGCTCGACAAGTGAGCAAACTACAGGCTTTGTTCGTTCTGCAGCCGTACACCACCTTCTTTCTGAAAAAACGGTTCCACTGGACAAAGGCTGCATTCCTCCCAAAGGTTGTCATGCCCCACCACATAGGGAAATCCATCATTTTGCAGTCTTTTTACTCTTACTCATCCTTCCAAGAATGAGGAGTGGCTCCATCGTCTTGATCCTAAGAGGGTTCTTAGCTTTTCGACGGGACTGGCAGCCCTTGACTGGATGATCAACTGTTTATCAGCTTTTCTGGGGCATAAAAGGAGGAATCAGTGTAGAACAATTTCCAGATGGATTGGCTTATGCATAAAGATCTGCTATGGGTTGGCCAAGGAGCAGCTCCCTGACAGCTTGCATGCTCCCTCTAGCATAGCAAAGGCTGCAACAACGGCGCTGGAGCATGGTGTGTCACTCCTAGACAACTGTCAGGCTGCTGCATGAGCATCCGTTCAAACGTTCCTGAAGAACTAGTGCCTGGCTAGCCAGGGCTGGTGTGAGGGGCATATAGCTCTGTTTGTTTAGCAGGATTTTCTGGTCTGAACCATTGCATAGGCCCTTCACCTGGGAAGTACTGCGTTGGTATCTATACACATGGGGAGGAATCCTCAGTTAGTTGTCTCTATCAGAAGAAGTTACTTTCCTTCGGTAACTTCTTTTCTGGTAGAAACTCTAACTGCAGATTCCTCACCGACTATAAACGACAAATAGTGGGGAAAGTGCAGTGCTCCAAGGTGAAAGTGCTGATTACTGTACATTATGAGGCACATACATTCAGGTGTCCCACCCCCTCCTCCCACCCCCCCACTTAACAATGTTTAAAGTCTAGTACAATTATTGGTACTTATTCACAATGATTTAAATAGGACAGCACTTGAGATACTGTTTGTTTTGATCCATGTTCTCTCTCTCTTGATAGCTTGAAATTAAAATGTAAATAAGAATATTAAATAGATGGTAATTAACTTGAGCAGGATTTTATGTTTATGACAAATACTGTCGGTACTTAATCTCTCCTAACGCAGCACACAGCATCATAAATTCTGTCTGCTGCAAAAACAGCAAACTGTTCAGACTTAATTACATTCACAGAAAACTGTTTAGCCAAAGCCAAATACCTTAATTTCAGCCAAATCTTTTTGCATCTCAGATTATAATATACTTTTATCTTTTTACAATATCTAACAGAGATGTACCCAGAGTACAGGTTATAATTAGCAACATTAATTTATAAATATTATCATCTTGTATCTGTGCTATTCATTTTAAAATTATCATATTGGACCTATGTTATTCAATCAAGTTTAACCCTACTATATTTGGAATGTGGGGATTTCCTCTGTTCAATCTCTCTTTTAACAACTGATTTTCAAGATAAGCAAAAGACTGTTGGAACCCATAAGTACCTAAATGATAATTCGTTCTGCCATACTTCCATATTTACCTCTAATATTCACTACCCATTAAGTATTAATCCTTCCTACATCAAATAATTTAATGAAAAGACGAAGACTGTTGAGAGATCCTTTGTATTAAGATAATCAAACCCTTATTTGTAAATAGCCCCTTCTCATAGGAAATGCTTTCCTTTTTTTCTTTAAGTTGCATTAGATTTTTCTTTGCAAAGAACCTCTTGAGTTGATCCACTTTTAAAGAATACGTTTTCTAGTGTTAGAAATGCATTTTTAGTGACCATATATAGATGATGCGCTACAGTAACAAGATTACTGAATTTCACATGTTCAAAATCATACTAAACAGCAGGCGTGGTCTGGCCACGCAGGAAGATGGCCGCCTGAAGAGTGAGCTCCATCGCGGGATGGACCCCTGACGGGATTTATACACTCACCTGCGGCCGCAGGGATTCCTTTTCCTGCCCAACTGCAATCGGAAGTCATGTGGACAGATTTGGCTGAGTTTCCTGGCGGCTGGTGAAGGCGGTTTCTCGACATTGAGCGTTGGTGAGGTGCTCGCGCTCCGTTCTGCCCCGCGTTTACCTGCCGAACGCGTCGTTCTAGGCCGCGCCTTCTCTCCCTCACAAGGCCGCACTCTTCATGCCGTCAGAAGCAGCGAGCGTTATCCCCCCTGGGCTGCGCCTCCTTTCTTCAACGAAGCTGCGCCTCCTAGCAACTCCCAGCCTGGTTGCAGCGGAGACATCGCTTTTAACCGCTGACTGAATGGCATTCCTGAGGTCGCGCCCTCTTGTCTGACAGGGCCGTCCCTCCTCATCTGTTACGGTGAGCGCGCCTCCTCCTGCAGCTTCTCATTGCTTGCTGTGACCACGCCTCCTATTGCTACAGTGGCATATTTGTAAGAAGCTGAGGTTGTGTTTTCAATTTCCAATACGACTGAGCCTTTCTTGTTGCACATTGGTGTCCTTCGTGGGAATTGAGAGCACAGCACATTGTTTTCTTCTCACACTTATTATTAGGACGAGACTTTCGACATCCTTCAGCAAATGGCAGCCTTGAACTTGCTTCCCTCCTTTTGTCTTTCTGCATGTTTCTAAATATACCTATACATGCCATTATATATAAGTTTGTGATTTTAGGAGGAGACTAGCAACGATTACTTTTCCAATGGAACTGTCTTTACCAAGCATTTATGCCTGGCTACTAATGTAATGTAAACAATGTATTGTTAATCTTTGCATTTATTAACTAAGTAGTTGAGTTGCCAGCTGTCATATTATTACAAGCATCCTTATACATCTCCTCAGTTGTCTTTTACAGTAAGTTTTTCAAATTGATTAAAATAACGTCTCTACGCTATTTCAAAGTTTCCATCAAAAATAGCACCTGAATGTCTACTAACAAACACGAAAGCAAAAACCCTAAACAACTTCTCTTTGCAGAAGTTCTCAAACGACCTAATGCCATGCCAACGAAAGGAAATACATCTTCTTCATCCAATTTGCCTCAGGCTTTGCCCCCTGCTACTGCACACGCACCAGCGGAGACCATGCAGCATATATTATATGAAATTTCTGGGGTCAGTCGCCGGTTAGAAGGTATGGATGTCACAATCACATCTTTGGCTGAAGAGACCAAGTCAATTAGAGCAGACATTGCAAGCTTTCATACCAGAATTGAAGGTCTTGACTCTAGAATCCTGGTAATAGAAAATCGGCTTGACTCAATTCAATACAAAGAGCAAGATCTCCTTTTCCTTCGCATCTAAATCATTGACTTGAAAGACCGCAGTGGAAGAGACAACATCCGCTTCGTTGAGTTTTCAGAACATATCGAAGGCCAAAACACTAGTGCATTTCTTTGTGATATCCTTCAAAACCTGACTGCCATTTCTTTCACTCCACCTCTAGAAATCCAGCGAGCCCACAGAATTGGTCCCCCAAGTAAAGACCTTGCAGCGCGTCCGAGACCGATTATTGCCTGTTTTATTCGTCATGAGCAGACAAGACAATTATTGGCTGCAGCTCGCTCACAATGCTCCTTTTCGTTTGAGGGTCATCTAATCCACATGGCAGCTGATTTTTCTAAGGAAACTAATGAACGATGAAAACCATTTCTCTCCATGCGGCCTCAATTTACACAGTTAGACATCAAATATGGTTTGTTTGACCCTGCACGCTTTCGTATTGCCAGAAACGGAGATTCTAAAGACTTCTATGACCCGGAACATCTACAGAAATTTCTAGATGGTATCAAACTTTAAGACATGGAAACACAACCCTCACAACATGACAAATTTCAATCATCCTCTTCCTTCTCCTCGTAGTTGCTGGAGTGCAGACGAAGAAACCTTAGTAACTCTAGGGACCCTGGTAGGGAAGATAAAAATTCAGCTCTGCAATCTGTCTCTTACTTTCACACAAGTATAGATAAATCCGGGTCCCCTCTTAAAACTCCCTCAATTGGTTATTCATATGCCTAGATATAGTTAATAGTAGGCCTCGTATTTATTCTTGGTCTTCATTCATTGATATTAATACTAGAATTAATTTGTTTGCCTTTGCATGTTATGATATTCAAACATTGTTAGATGAATTATAGTCAGTTGTATTACTCTTCTCTCTATTTATTCAATTCTATATTTATGATGCTTTCTTCTCTTATAATGGTTGCCTAATTTTTCCAACGTATTATAGTACGTTGCATTACTTTCTTCTCCTTTATATTCTTAGTGTTTTATTTTATTAAGATTTGCATTTGTTCCTATCTATGTTACAAGTTATAGCATGTTACCATAGGCCATATTTTTATATAGTTATCCTGATACTTAATTATTTGACTACATATTTTTAATGCTATACATATAATGACTTAATACTATGTTATGCCTATTTATATACACGATGTGTACTCTTTTAGGCTGGTATATGTCATTTTATTGTTAGTCTCAGTCTCTCTCTCTCTCTCTCTATCTCTCTCTCTCTCTCTCTCTCTCTCTCTCTCTCTCTCTCTCTCTCTCTCTCTCTCTCTCTCTCTCCTTACTTTCGAATATTCTATAGTTTCTACATTCTCATTTTATTACTCACTCTTCTGATATCTTACATCCTATTCATGAATCTTTATCAATATGTTATCATGGGCTTTATACTATCACCTGCCCTCCTCATCTCTTCTTTTCATCAACGGGGTCCTCCCGCACGGGGGTGCTCTAGTGCGCCCAGGCCCGCGGTTGACAGTGTAGGATCCCCAACTTTCTTTTATCTGTACCCTCTTCTCTTATTATACTCTGACTATACCCTCATTCCTTCCCTCCCTCTTCTCCTTATTCTACTCCCAAAAAACATCTTGCTGCATTGTTTTACACCATATTATCTGTTTAACTTCTTTTCTTTGCTCTTGATTGTTATTATTTAACCACATATTGATGTTTTTGTGCTGAACCAGGATACTTCTTTTCTATCTCCTCTTCCTCCTTGTATTTTAAAATGTTTTTTTAATTTTTGCTCTCTTCATCTAGCTAAGGACATTGATTATTGTTTTATTAATTTTCTCCTATTAAGACTGGTACTGCTTTAATATGACAACAACACACACTTTATGTACAATCATATGGAATGTACATGGCCTCACATTAAATGGAAGAAAGTACTCTCATCTCCAGTACACACATGTAGATGTAGCCTTGCTTCAAGAAACCCATTTAGACCCACTAGAGTCTGATAAACTATGCAGAGATTGGGTGGGAAAGGTCATTCACAGTAGTATTCAATGAAGTGAATCCACTGATGCTGGCCCTTCCCGCAAATGTGGAGTTGCAATCCTTATTTTCAAATCTCTTCTGGTTACTGTCTCAAAAACATGGTCAGATCGGGATGGATGTTATGTGTTTGCTAAACTGCAAATTGGAGACTCACACATCTGTAGGATCTGTCTATGCTCCTACGGGTATCAAAAAACAATTCTTTCAAAAATTTTACCAAAAAAAAACAACAATTCTTTCTTCAGTTGTCCCGTCTATTAACAGAAATTAATGCATCAAAATATCTAATTGGCGTATATTGGAATCTGACACAAGATCTCGTTCTAGATAAAACAGGCCCATTAGACGGGGGAAATGCTTCAGATAGGGCCTTATTTGGTGACATATGTATTAGTTGACCATTGGTGTCTTAGTCATCCAATAGATACGGAATACACCATCTTTTCTTCCGCCCATGGCACATCTCTTGTTTAGAATATTTTTTGACATCACAGAAAGTTGTTCAGTTGGTCACGGAATCCCTCATCCTGGAAACAGCTCTATCTGATCATTCCCCTGTTCTATCCCTTGAATTGGGACTTTCTAGACCAGGACTTAAACCCTGGCGCATGAGCATATGACATCATAGAAGTCCAAAGGGCAAATCTCAATTACAATCACATCTCCAAGATTATCTTGAAGATGATTAGCTGCACAACTACGTCAGAGAGAGGCAGCTATAGCTATCCGGCCATTCGGACAGCACAAGGAGATCTGTGTACCAAACCTCAAGACCATGTCAGTGAATTTGCCTCCTTTTACCAATCTCTTTACACTCCAGATAATAATATAGACTTGGATAAGATGTCTACATTTCTTACGAAGGTGGCTCTCCACTGTCTCTCAGATGACAGTAGAGCCCTACTTGATAGTTGAAATCACTAAAGACGAGATTTCCTGTGCTATATCTGCCTTGCTCTTTCGCAAAGCTCCTGGTGAGGATGGATTCCCTGCCTAATTTTATCGATGGGCAGGTCACAATGTTATCAATACTTTACATGCTGCATTCCAAGAGTGGGGTAATGCATCTTCATTAGGTCCTCTCTCCAACAAAGCTATTATTTCAATCTTACCCAAACCCGGTAAAGATCCCATGTTATGCAGCAATTATTGTCCCATTTCATTATTAAATTCCAATATTAAAATCCTAGCTAGCATCCTAGCGTCCCGTCTCCGTAAAGTTTTACCTTCCTTGATACACCATACTCAAGTTGGTTTTGTCCTGGGGCGTTCCTCTCGGATTCATCTTCGCACAATAGCCCATACACTGTGATCGGCTAAACACCTTTCAGATGATGCGCTAGCCCTTTCGATTGACGCAGAAAAAGCATTTGATCACATTGAATGGGGCTACCTTTTCACAGTTATGGAACGATTCGGATTGGGTAATCAATTTATAGATAAGGGACGGTAATTGTATGACAATCCTTCTGCCCAGGTGAATTGTGGTGGATTTTTATCGGACCCATTCCTGATTCGGAGAGGGACGCGCCAAGGTTGCTCTCTATCTCCCTTCTTTTCCTCTTGGCTATGGAGCCATTAGCTGCCACCATTCGTCAATCTGATGAAATTGCAGGTATCCCCCTTCCAATTGGACACTCTAAAATTTGCCTATATGCTGATGATATCCTACTTACTCTTACCTCCCCCGATCTCTTCCATCTCTTCTTCAAATCATCAATGACTTTTCTTCTTTCTCGGGTTTCAAGATCGATTGGGACAAGAGTGAGGCGCTATCCTTTTCTAATGGAACAACAAAAGCAGCAATACACAGATTCCCTTTTCATTGGCAACCCTCAGGTCTTAAGTATTTCGGCATTCTAGTCAATAAAGGTTTAGAATATATGGTTACAGATAACCTAACCACTCTAATTTCTCAAATGCAGCGTGATCTAGACAAATGGAAGGCCTTGGGGCTTTCCCTCTGGGGCAGAGTCCAAGCTATTAAAATGGTCACTCTTCCGAGATTTATTTACATTTTGGGTATGCTTCCCCTCCAGATTCCCTTATCTTTACTCCGATCTATAGATTCCAAGATTAAGACTTTTATTTGGGGTTCGACTAAACCTCTATGACAAAACTGAAGGCACACCAATTATATGGGGGAACTGGCCTCCCATCCATTGAACATTACTCCCTGGCACTGCACATCTCCCAACTTTATTATTTGTTACCAGGAATCAAAGATGTTCCACAATGGGTTCATATAGAACGTCAATCTTTTGTCCTCAAACTCAGGTCTTTCTCTTTTATATGGTAGTGGTACTAGTCGTTTTGACTCTAAAAACCCAATGTTATCTGCTATTCATAAATCTTGGCAAAGAGGACATCGTTTGTTAGGTTCCAACCCGTGTATTCATAGCAAGAGTCCCCTCTAGAATAACTCGGCTATCTGTATTAATGGTCGTACTTTATCTTGGCCTGTGTGGCAAACAGCAGACATTCACTGCCCGGATCAACTTTTCCATAATGGCGACTTCAAATCGTTTCCGCAACTAAGCGAGGAATTTAATCTTCCTACTCAACACTCTTCCAAGTATCTTCAACTTCAACAGTATTTGAAGAACCATTTAGGGCCGTCCCCCTGGTCATTGCATGCTTCTCCAATATTGTCCTATTTAAATACATGGGGGAACTTAAAGGAGTGACTTCGGTCTCTACAAAACATTTGCATCTCATCTTTAAACCCCTCTCTCATGATCTTCAATGTAAATGGCAATCCCGTATATCAATCTCTTATACAGACACTGAATGGGAACAGCTCCTAGAGAATATACATAAAGGAGCTTGTGAAGCAAGGTTCATATTCTGTTTATTCAAAATACTACATGATTGGCACTGGTCACCAGTTAAGTTACATAAAGCTGGTCTACTCCCCGATACCACCTGCTGGAGATGCTCTAATTCTGGCTGTGACACAACTCACATTGTTTGTGAATGTCCCAAGTATACAATCTTTTTGGAATTATATTGGTACTACCTTGCACTCCATAATGCCCTTGCACTTGCCACTCACGCCAGCCAATATCCTCTTACATGATTTACGACATTTCCAAAAGCGCTCTAAACCTGAACATAGTCTTTTCCACACTGCTTTGGCCACAGCTAAAATATGTATTCTACATCACTGGAAATCATCTTCAGTACCCTCACAGGAAAAATGGTTGGCAGTCGTGATACAAACGGCTTAACACGAAAGAACGATCTATATTCTTCAAGCTCAAGCTAATATCTTCAGACGTGGTCACCCTTCCTAAAAACCAAAGTTGTTGATACCTCTGTCTCTCTCACTCCTCCTAACACACCCAATCAGGTAGACTAATTAATTGTTCTACATCCTTGTTTACTCTGTTTTATAATTGTTTGACCTCTTTCATTCTTCTCCTCTCTATTTTTCTACTTCTTTTCTTCGTATCTTGGCTCATTTTCCTGCATTACTCCTCCTGTCTTATATTCTCCTTCTCTTCTCATATTTTACATTATGATATTCTTTTATCCCCAATATACTTTGTTTTAATTTTTGCAAGGTAGTTATTTCCCTATGATAACACTTATTTATGTCATTGACATATTCATAAATGTTTACTCTGTATACAATCGTCTTCCCTCCCCTCTCTCCAATGTCTTTTCCTTTCACTAGTCACTTGCTTGCGCTCTATTTATTGGTCGATTTATTTATTTAAATATTTATTCGTACTATATTTATTCATGTAATTTCTGTATGATTTATTTTAATAACAAATGTCATGTATCTATTGCCGTTTTCTTTTTACTTTTACAGATTTTGTAATATATTTATTACCAAGCTTCTTGCTTTTGTCTTTATTCTCCTGTTTTATTCTCATTGTAAAATGCAATAAAAAATTTCAACACAAAAAAAAATCGTACCAAACCAGCATTGTTGAAGAGATGCTCAGTTTCATTATTCAAAGTGTTGTTACTGAACTTGGACGTTGTGCCAATATCTCATCTTAGAACGTGCACCAACTCCAATTTGTTGCTGGAGGACAACTATTTTGTGCTCTAGGGTATGATAAATATGGTAAAGTGTTTTCCTACTTGCCTGTATCCCATTTTAGCTGGCTTGTAACTGACAGACCGTACCACATCAGTCTCATCCTTCACGTATGTAGCCACATCTTCTGCTTAGCATTGTTGACCTTTGTTTTTCCTTATTGACAATCAAGGGTGTCTGTATTCAATAAAAAAATATTTCTTGTGATCGTCACGACCCGAGGCAGTGGTGCTAACTAAGCAGACATTCATGAAGTTTCATGAAGAAATGTAGGATTCGAATTACTCATACAATTCAAGCACTTCGAATTTCAACAGGCTTCATGCATTGTGATTTTTAATTTATAGAAAGTTTGAGATACTCAGATGTATTTGCATTAAAAAACTAAATGAAATTAAAGCTCCCTGTTTATCCAGCCTATGGGGTTACGGGCCCAAGTGGTATTTTAGTGTTCATGTAATATACACTTTATTTTGTGGCGAAGGGCCGTATTAATAAAGCCATTGTTTGTAAACCATAATTTGTATTCAGTATGTGAACTATCTGAAAAAATCTGTGTATTGTAATAAACATAGTAATCCTTTTTATCATTCCATAGAAACAATTTGACTGTGATTGATATGCTAATAGTAGAAGGGACAGGAACAACTGAGAGTCTGAGGGTTGCGGGCAAGCCTCCGGGACCAGGAAGTTCCTTGCGATTTAAAATCACTGAAGCACTTTTGAAAGATTGCACAGATAGTAAGTATTGCAGAACTACCAAAAGTCTTATACATACGAGTTTGAACATAGATGGTTTAACTTGCTTACTGATGTTCTAAGGCTCGACACAAGATAAATTGTTTTCTTAAAAATATCTTAAAGCAATGCGTTCATTATTAAACATTTTATGGAATCTGTTGCTTGATCTATGTATATATCGAAGGTTAGTGTTACACTACCACAGAGAGAACGCTCGTACATGACACGCAGAAAAACAGCCTCTTATATTTATTGTGTCACTTATGCTCCGTTTCCCATAAGCAGCCCCTAAATTGTTTTTATTTGCAACTTTGACCCACTTTGCTTGCCTTCTGAAAGAATCTATGAAGCTGCTCCCCATGGGTTGCTGCCCATTTTTAGGTCTCCTGGCGTTTAACAGCGCGTCAGCGCTGTGTCCGCCAGGAGATCTTTTGTCGCTGACTCTGCTTCCCAGGAGACAGCACCTGGCGCGCGCATTTTCTCTCCGAGGAGGCGATTAGAGCTGGCCACGCGCACGCGAACGAGCGCTGTGGCCAGCTGCTGTCTCCTGGGAAGCTCCTACACGCATGCGCATTCACACAGACACAGACACACACACGAGCACCCATGCACGCACGCACGCACATACATACATACATACATACATACAGAGACACACACTCTCCCATGCATACACACACACACACACGAGTGCGCCGAGGCCCCCCCGCCGTCGCACACATACATACACACACGAGCATACACACACACACACACACACACGTGCACCGATACCCCCTCCTACCTCCTACAACTAAGTTGTCCGGTCCTGTTCTCTTCCCTGCAGTCCTTGGATTCCGCCGGTTTCTCCTCTCGTTGCCCGCTGCCCGTCTCTGCCGGTCTGTGATCCCACTTCTGGCCGTTTAGCGCGCATGCGTGTGATTGCACGCATGCGCTTTCCAGATCCAGCGGCGAACACTACTCCTGCTTGAGCAGCGTTAACCCCATCGCTGCCAGCCAAGGCTGAAAACAGAGCAGAAGCAGCCAGGCAGCGGCTGCACAGCTCACTAAAGGCAGAGGGCACAGGCAGCTCAGAACGATGAAGCATCAATTGTATTTATTAATAGCAGCCACAGCAGGTCAGCTGCACTCCTATATACCGGCGCGCGCCGCGGGTTCAGGGAGGTACACTGGCAGGGAGAGCTATATCAATATAATACTATACTGCTGACTTTCAAAGGGGCTGCTTCCATTAGGACCGGAGTATCACGGGGTCAACTGGTGGCAATGGAATATTTATATACCTTATATAGCTGCCACCGAGCACTCAGGATGGTTTGCAGTGACTGCTAGGAGTCAGTGAGCTTACAGAGAGCCCCCTTTTCGGTCACAGGCTGCTCTGAAGACAGGCAGTAGCAGTAAAACACACTACTGTGTGTGTCACTACACTGTCCGAACACCGTTATCTTACTGGGACATGTGGTATGGTAACAGTTATGTATTACACTGGTGGCCAAAGGAGCTAATGTGCCTACTCCAAGGATCTGTGTTTGCTCTCCTATACTCACATGTTCACTTGTTTGATTTCACATGAGTTTACATGGCTTTTCATCCTTCTAAGGTCGATAAAATGAGTACCATTGAACAAAGGATCTTTGACCATTCAATAGCACAACTAAACTTTTCAGTGAGCTTACAGAGAGCCCCCTTTTCAGTCACAGGCTGCTCTGAAGACAGGCAGTAGCAGTAAAACACACCACTGTGTGTGTCACTACACTGTTTGAACACCGTTATCTTACTGGGACATGTGGTATGGTAACAGTTATGTATTACACTGGTGGCCAAAGGAGCTAATGTGCCTACTCCAAGGATCTGTGTTTGCTCTCCTATACTCACATGTTCACTTGTTTGATTCCACATGAGTTTACATGGCTTTTTATCCTTCTAAGGTCGATAAAATGAGTACCATTGAACAGAGGATCTTTGACCATTCAATAGCACAACTAAACTTTCAGTGAGCTTACAGAGAGCCCCCTTTTCGGTCACAGGCTGCTCTGAAGACAGGCAGTAGCAGTAAAACACACTACTGTGTGTGTCAGTACACTGTCCGAACACCGTTATCTTACTGGGTCATGTGGTATGGTAACAGTTATGTATTACACTGGTGGCCAAAGGAGCTAATGTGCCTACTCCAAGGATCTGTGTTTGCTCTCCTATACTCACATGTTCACTTGTTTGATTCCACATGAGTTTACATGGCTTTTCATCCTTCTAAGGTCGATAAAATGAGTACCATTGAACAGAGGATCTTTGACCATTCAATAGCACAACTAAACTTTCAGTGAGCTTACAGAGAGCCCCCTTTTCGGTCACAGGCTGCTCTGAAGACAGGCAGTAGCAGTAAAACACACTACTGTGTGTGTCAGTACACTGTCCGAACACCGTTATCTTACTGGGTCATGTGGTATGGTAACAGTTATGTATTACACTGGTGGCCAAAGGAGCTAATGTGCCTACTCCAAGGATCTGTGTTTGCTCTCCTATACTCACATGTTCACTTGTTTGATTCCACATGAGTTTACATGGCTTTTCATCCTTCTAAGGTCGATAAAATGTTTACCATTGAACAGAGGATCTTTGACCATTCAATAGCACAACTAAACTTTTCAGTGAGCTTACAGAGAGCCCCCTTTTCGGTCACAGGCTGCTCTGAAGACAGGCAGTAGCAGTAAAACACACTACTGTGTGTGTCACTACACTGTCCGAACACCGTTATCTTACTGGGTCATGTGGTATAGTAACAGTTATGTATTACACTGGTGGCCAAAGGAGCTAATGTGCCTACTCCAAGGATCTGTGTTTGCTCTCCTATACTCACATGTTCACTTGTTTGATTCCACATGAGTTTACATGGCTTTTCATCCTTCTAAGGTCGATAAAATGAGTACCATTGAACAGAGGATCTTTGACCATTCAATAGCACAACTAAACTTTTCAGTGAGCTTACAGAGAGCGCAGAGTAGTGAATGCAGAGTAGTGAATGGAGAGTAGTGAGTAGTGAGTGCCGAGTAGTGAGTGCAGAGTAGTGAGTAGTGAGTGCAGAGTAGTGAGTAGTGAGTGCAGAGTAGTGAGTAGTGAGTAGTGAGTGCAAAGTAGTGAGTGCAGAGTAGTGAGTAGTGAGTGCAGAGTAGTGAGCAGTGAGTGCAGAGTAGTGAGTAGTGAGTGCAGAGTAGTGAGTAGTGAGTGCAGAGTAGTGAGTAGTGAGTGCAGAGTAGTGAGCAGTGAGTGCAGAGTAGTGAGTGCAGAGTAGTGAGTAGTGAGTGCAGAGTAGTGAGTAGTGAGTGCAGAGTAGTGAGTGCAGAGTAGTGAGCAGTGAGTGCAGAGTAGTGAGCAGTGAGTGCAGAGTAGTGAGTAGTGAGTGCAGAGTAGTGAGTGCAGAGTAGTGAGTGCAGAGTAGTGAGTGCAGAGTAGTGAGTGCAGAGTAGTGAGTGCAGAGTAGTGAGTGCAGAGTAGTGAGCTGCCTCAAGTGAAGTACTCTGGTACCCAAGGATGACTAGCAAACAATATTATTCACAACGTTGCTTACTATTCAGCAACATTTGACAGTTTGCAAATCATCTTTATACAACAATTCAGAGTTTGATAACAAGTTAATGTAACACATTGTAATATACAATGCCAATAGCTCAAACTTTAAAGCTGGGAGACCTATTGCATTGTAAATGCTTGTTTATGAAATGTTCTTACCAATGCTCCCACTCACCAGTAGGTGGTGCATGTTCCTCTGCGGTGACTGTGCATCCCAGAAGTGCAGAGCTGCATGCAAGCACCATCCTTCCACATCAGTTCCTTTCTTTCCACGCCCTTTGACACTGATCCAGGGCTCCACTCCCTACTTTGTTGTTTTTTCAGTGACTTTTAAATAAATAAAAAAACATTACGCTCACAATGTGCCAGGGATGATGTCTCCCCTAAAAAACAACATAATTCAAACAGTGCCATGATTGCAGGAAGCAGCTGTTGATCATGGACATTCACAAAACATGTTTCTGGTGCGTGGGCTCTGGTTACAACTCGGAGTTGCGTGGTGAATGCAGTTTCTTGCACCTGAAGGCAAATGGGGAGTAAAAGTCATAGCGCCACGTCAACTAACAAAATAAAAGATGCAGGCAAAAATTAGATCCTGCTCTGCACTGAAGCATATCTTAATAGTCAGAGCTCCAGTGGAACCCAAGATCAGCTGGACCTCTTCATTAATCCGAAAGAAGAAAAATAAATCGAGCTCAATGATGCCATTATACGTCTAAAAGAATGGTGCATGTTTTTATTTTGCCTCGTATGGGACAATGTGGACCTTAAGAGGACAGCTTTCTCTCCCTTCTTTCTTTTTTTTCTTTTCTTTTGCAGAGTTTTATATAGCGCGAACTAGAACTGAACCGAATCAGTCATCAGAGCGCTTTACATAGCACCAGTTACGTTACAGGAGGACACGCTTTCATTTTTTAGGCACGGGGAGATTAAGTGATTGGCCCAGAATCACAGGGGGTTTTTGGCGTCGTTACCGAGACTCGAACCCAGATCCCCAGGTCCGAGGTCGAGCGCCGAATAGTCCTTGCTTTGGACATACAAAAGGCAAGCAGACTCTATGCCTTCACTTAAATGGTGTTTCCAGTCCTTTATTGAAGCACACCACAAGATTGTCCTCCTTTACTTCTAGTGTGTAGTTATTTCTTCACTTTGTGGGAGACGATCAAAAAGGTCTAGTGTCCTTTGTTGCCATATTTGATTTCTACATTGGACTAACAAAGGATGTCATGACAGTTTCTTATTGTATTAGGCATCGAGTTTGATGGATCCAACAACCTAGTCAAAGGACACAAGCATTTATATGAGAAAGCAGCCTTTTCTAGTTACTAGCCATGTAACTAGTTACAGGCAACAATAGTAACAGTATTTAAATGTCAATCATGTTCACGTAGTGAGCTTCCAACAGTTGTATCAGTTACTAACAGTGCAATAATTCAAATGTTCATGGGATGCCCTGGAAAGGAAATCGGCTATTACCAACGGGTGCTTAATGACATGTTTCCACTTCCTCTGTAAAAATGTCAGTTTATAGTCTTTTTGTTCTGCATTTGATGTAGTTTTTGTCCGTTTTTTTTGTTTGAACTCTGTTTTATTTTCCAGATAAAGAGTAGAATATAGGTCCAGACGTACACAGCGTTAAGCCCGCAACCCATTTTCATCAAAGTGTCTCCAAGAATATGAAAAGGTATTAGCAGACTAGTTGGAACACAGCATGTCGCCTACAACCCTTAGTGGGCCGGCCGCGTGACATAGTACATATAGCAATATTAGCTTGTTGCTGGAAGTCTAAGGACCTTTTTAAAAAAATCAATAACATTGAAAACACGGGCAAGAGGCCCATATAAAGTGGATAGCGGTTGATGGACAGAATAGGGTCGAAAAAAGAGGTAGTAGCAGAAAAGAGGTGTACGGCAGCGAACGGCAGGGTGGGCGGACTGGAAGAGGCGCGCAGTTGTGCATGGTGTTGAGAGTGAAGGCCCTAATGCTTGTCGAAGGGAGTGACTCGCAAGGTTGTTCTGATTACATGAGGAGCCTGTTGGGATCTGGCGGGAGTATAGCATCTTCAAAGAGCCGTAGCGCTCTAAGCTTGGAAGGTAGATAGCACGCATGTTCTATTTTACAAAGGTATTTGACTAAGGGGCACCAAACGGCGGTGAAGTGGGTGTTGCGTAATTGCTGTCGTGCTGTAAAAAGTTCCATGGTTATTACATGCCATAAGCGCACAAACCAAGCGGCAATTGGGGGTGTTTCCGCTTTTTTCCAATACAGTGCTATAAGTTGTTTAGCTGTCCCAAGCATGTGAAGCGCTGCTGGTAAGCGCTTTTAGATTGTCAGGTTTAAGGCCCAAAAGGATCGTAGTTGCGGACTCAGGCAGGGGGAAGCCCAGTACCTCCTTGATATGACTAAGGACTTCCTTCCAGAGCAGGGTTAGGAGTGGACAATCCCACCAAATATGAATGAAGTCTCCAGATGCATTCGAACACCTCCAGCACAAGGGGGATGCGGCAGGGAACATTTTGTGCAACTGAGTGGGCGTGTAATACCAATGTGTCATAATTTTTTATCTTTTTTTCCCTCTGTGAGATGCTACGATAGAACCTAGGAATGTCCCGCCATAGGCGATTCCACTGCGTAGGTACGATTTCCGTGGTTGACGTCAGCTGCCATTGGCGTTGATATTGGTGTGTAGTTAGTACCGGAGGATACTGTAAGATCTGGTATGTCCAAGAAATAAGGCCCTTCGATTCGTCGAAGGAACGGACCAGCCGCTCAAAGGAGGTGAATGGTCGGACAGCAGCCTGTTGCATCTCTGGTGAGGACACCCAGTGCTGCAGCTGTGCATATTGTAGTCCCGCTCCCAGTGGAAGAAGAAATTCCTCCATGCACTGGGCAAATGTCTTAAGTGTTCCCCCCTTGTATAGGTCTCCAATCACTCTGCATCCCCCCTGTAACCATTTGGCGAATGTTTGTGGGCGGAGGGCCGGAGGGAATAGTGGGTTACCTGCAATGGGGGTATGGGGGAAGGGGAAGGTCGATAGTCCTTTATGCACGGCTACTTTGTCCCATATATCTAGGACCATTTTAGTAGGCACTGTGATATAGGCACTGCGGAAGCACGCTGTTCAATGGAGCCACGTAAGATCCCTGATGGTACGCCCAGTTACCTTCCTGTCCATATAGAACCAGATCTTTTTGCTTTCAGTGGTTGTCCATTCCGAGACAAAGCGGAAGTGCGAGGCCAGGCCCGGACTGGCCATAGCGGGCACCGGGCAATCCCCCGGTGCGCCGCATGAGTGGGGGCCGGTTTTGAGCCCATGGAGGCCGATTTTGTTACAGGGCTGCAAAATCGGCCCTGCAACAAAATTGGCCGAAAACCGGCCCTGGCAAAGAGCTCGGCGGCACCTCCAAATCCCCCCCCCCCCCCCCCCCACACACACACACTCACACACACACACACACACACACACACACACACACACCCCACCCCCGAGTGGGGAGGGGGGTCGGCCGAGCACTTTGCCAGGGCCGGTTTTGGTTCCCAGTCCGGCCCTGTGCGAGGCCCAATAGTATTCCAGAAGGTTGGGGCATGCTAGCCCCCCTCTCTCGCGGTAGAATGAGGATCTTGTGAGAGAATTGTGGTTTACGTCCGCCCCATATGAAGCTAATGAGATCTTGTTGGAGGCCCTGGATCTGGTGTTGCGGGATAGGGGTGGGAAGACATTGGAATAGGTACAAGATTTTAGGGAGTATCAACATTTGACGGCATTGAGCCTACCCAACCAGGAGATGGTGAAGGATTTCCATCCCCTTAAGTCTTCCAAGACAGTTCTCTTGCATTCCCGCCAATCCAGGGAGGAGTCAGTTGAAGCCCTAAGTATCGGACATGATCCGGGGCCCATTGATAAGGAGCGAGCGTCTTCAAGACTGGTATTTCCTCTTACGGGATCGTAGGGTTTAAAGCCTAGGATTTGCCATGGTTAACTTTAAGGCCTGAGTCCCGCTCAAAGGACTGTAGCAGAGTGTGAAGCGCCGGGAGGGATATATGGGGACGCGATAGTGTGAGTATAAGGTCATCTGCAAAGAGTGCTACCTTGTGTTGTCGACCTCCAAGAGAGAGGCCATGTAGGTCCGCATTCTGCCTGATCATCTCCGCTAAAGGCTCTATAACTAGGGCAAACAGCAGAGGGGACAGGGGGCAACCCTGCTGCGTATCCCTATGTATGGAAAAGGGCTCTGTAAGCTGCCCATTGACCCAAACTCTAGCTTGCGGGGAGAGATAAGGGGGCCATGATCATAGATATCATGCTCCGGCCCAGTTCGACCTTGTGCAACACCACGCAAAGGAAACGCCAGTCCACCCGGCCAAACGCTTTCTCCGTGCCAAGTGACAGAAGGCAGGCTGGTATGTTCCAATGGTGTGCTTTCTCCGCCAGGTTCACAATTCTGCGCACATTGTCCGCCCCTTGTCTATTGCGAATGAAGCCAACTTTTGTCCGTTTTTTAAATGTTATTCACCAACTAATAACGCAAATAAAACAGACCACTTCTAGCGTGCATCTTTCTCATATCAAAAAGTATCCCCAGATGTACGTTAAAAGAGAAAAAAGTACTAAAGGAATACATTTCTATTGAATTTCTCATGCATCTCCTTTGGCTTCTAAGTATCACGTTTTTTAATCCATCAGTCTTTCCTTTGTAGCAAATACTTGTCGTTATCATACCATTTCATGTTGGAACCTCCCACAAAACTTGTGATCCGATTTACATTTTGATGAAACTCTTTAAAATGTCTCTTCACCAGGACCTCTAATTGTTAGTTTGAATTATACTTTCATGTTAATTCCATTAGACTTAAACCACTGTTAGTATTTCCGACATACAAAAATCCACAGGGACATTTCAAGCTGTACATACAATGTTTTGGCTTGCATGTCACAAAATATAATTACATTCGTTTACCACTATGTAGCTGACATATCTAATAAGGAAATTGTCCACTGTAACAAATTTAACAAATGAGATTTTGAGGCATTACTGGTGAAGCTGTTTTTGGAAAGACAAAAGTTCATTAAAGAATTGGAAAGCAATTCAATATATAGACATTTCAGATGCCCATCTTATTGCTGCCATTGATGCCTCTATAGTTACCTTCAAGATTACAAGGATTGCGCCAGAAGCAAGCAATAGAGCTGGTACTGGTTGTAAATGGTAGTCACTGCTGTTTTCAAATAATTTTGTGGTTGTGAAAAGATCCAAGGAGGGTGTATGCACTCCAGCTTGGATTTGTAGGCTTTAAGCAAACAATTTTCGAGGCTCGGTTCAGAAAGGTGATTCTGGCTCCTGTTACCTAATTCTTGAAGATTTATATCTTACTGGTTTCCCTGGACTGACAACATTCCTGTTTTAACCACCTCACTTTCCAGCCTTGTGTATGTGCATAATGTGTTGGTGGTAACTCTTTTAAATCTTTGTCTTCCAGTGTCTGGTTATTAATTGAGCTCCCCTCCTTAGGTCGCCACCCCACTTTGTGGAGTATGCACTTTGCCCAAAGGCATTCCTCTTCAGCCCCCAACAATATTTATTAATATCCTGTAAGAGGCTACTATCCGTTTGTTGTTATCCTGGCTATGACTCGGGGTGGTCTTTCCTTCCATTGACAGCTTGTTGGTCATCTGTTACTCTGCTTCCGTGCAGAACAAACCGACACAGTAAACATGCAACCTTTGTTTTTGTTAATTTTTTTATCGTTTTTGTATCATGCAATTTTCTTTGCCCCAGGCATTCCCGAGTATGAACAACTTGCAGTGGCATGGGAATCAAACATGTAAGGAGTTGCAGGATCTGATTATGGTATCCCAAGACTTAGTGGTACGTGTGATTACCAACCTTCTTGTTTCCCTTGCATTCAGGTTATAGTAATAACAGATGCTGTCCTTCTCAGTTGGGTAGCCCATCTGGTGTGGCTGTCAATTGGCGGCTTATGGTCATAGATGGAGTTTGCTTCCTATATGTTTCTGAGAAATGCTTGACATTTTGGGTCTGTTCTTGCCTTTGTGCAGGACCATGTGGTCCAAGACCTAACTGACTAGCCCTCGACCATGTACCGTGTGACCAGGAGAGGAGGTTTAGGCTGATTCCAGCTTTGCTACAAGACCTGGACTGTGGAATTGGGCAAATGGTCATGGTCCTTGTTGTTGCAACAATGTTCAGGCAGAAGCTCTTTAAGCAAGCTGATTGTGCCTTATGATTGGAGTTGCAACAAAAGGACTTGGAGAGTCCTGCCTTGTGTTTGGGTATGTCGGGCTTCTTCCTTTTGTTTCTCCATCAGAAATTACCTCCAGTTATTTTGCTTCACTATTTTTAAGCTTAATTGGTTTCTAATTGATGTGTTTGTGTTGAATGAGGACATCAGCCTCAATTATGAGATCCCATCAGGTCACCTTTTTCCTCTGGTTCTGAGAAATTCAAAGTTCCACTGATGAGACATGACCCTAATAGTGTTGGGCGAGTTACTAAATGTATCTCTCGTTTTGACTTCCATTTAGGCCGTAAACGTTGACCCAGCAGAAGTCCTGGGAGTTCCTGATGACATAATCACACTGGCACTGCTAGTATGGATGCTTATCCCAAAGCAGTGGTCTCTCTTATTGAACATGCCTGAAGCCCTGATGACTAGGAGTCCTGCTAATGATAATTCTACTTATGCCTGAAGTTTGAACTGGGTTTCTTGCTCATTAAACTAAATCTGATTGCTGTCCCACTTGTTATGATTTTGACTTTTCCTTGGTTAAGAAATCCTCCAAGGCATTCTTGTCATGTAGGTTGGTATAGTGCGTTAGTCCTACATTTCCTCTGGAAGTGTTTTCAGAGTATCCTTTAGCTCAAAAAGATGTGCTGCAGTTGTGCTTCCTGCTCCTTGAAGCAGAATGAGTTTCCTCAATTTGGCCCATGATAAAAACCTCAGTTGTTATGCTGAACAGACCACAGACACTCTTTGATGAAATAGTTTTTCATAAGTTTCATTTGAGAGAAAAAGACAGTTTCCAAGCAGTTTCATGATGGACAGTTATCTGCATAAGACTTTGCTGTGAGAAGTAATGGCGAGCCCAGACCTCCCGCAATATCTCCACTTTTTGTTGGGAGGAAATGATGACACTCTTTTAGTAGACGGGTTGCAACAAATCCCATGATTGGAGTTGTCACCATCTCTTGTTTTGCTACCAACTACTAAGGCTTCTGATTATTTCTTCTTAAATAATTTTTGCTAGGAATTGATGTTTGAAGTCAGGCCAGTTTTGGATTAACTGTGCTGTAGCAATTTTTGCTTCTTGCTTTTACATTTCCCTTTTTGTGGCCTCACCCACCACTGTTCTGGTTAGATGGTTAGATCATCTTTGTGAAGATACAGAATTCATGGAAAGAAATATCTATTAGAACAATGTTACTTACCCTTAGTAAATGATGTTATAATGTATGTTCCAGGTGTCTGGCTCTGTGGGATATTGCAGATGTTGGTGAGTATAGAAGAAGATAGTTTCCAGTGAACAATCATTATGAAACTAAAAGTATAGGATGTTTCCTGACTAACATGGTGAATTACCCCGCCAGTCTGGGTAAAATAAACTGCTAATAACGTATTAAAGGACAGAGTAGATGGGTGTGCCACTTTATATCTGATTTCTGAGAGTTCTTTCAAAACTCTCCACTGGGACATCTTTAGATTGTCTATCTGACACTTAATGGTTGTTGGATGTCAATATTTTTCAAAAGTAAAGTCCTAGTCCTCTCTCCGTGCATCCCTTTGAAAGCAAGAGGATGCAGGGAAACAAATATTCCTCAAGATGGCTTTAAAAGTTAATCATGCCTTTGTAAACTGTTTTGCCTGATTGCTCAGTAGAATATATTTGGTTTGCAGTAAAATTATTGCATCAGTTCATTTCTTATTTTCAGACACAGTCAAGTCAAGTGCTTTTAACATATGAAAACCGATTCAACTAGCAATGAAGTTAATGTTGAATTTTGTTCATAAAACATGCCAATGAAACACTGTACATATCTCTGTCCCTCTCCAAGGCCTCTCTTTCCCTTGCTCTTCTTTACTATCAAGAAGCCACTTGTTTACTTTATCATATCACTTCAGCTGAGCGCTAAGCTGTGCTATTGTGTGTGCAGCCATGTAAGCAGATATCCAATTGTGTTCAGGTAATGTGCATTCTTATATCTAGCTGTTTAGGGCTTATGGATACTTCTACCTGCAGATTCCTCACCTGTAAAACATACCCCTGGGGTCAGACTGGATTTTGGAATTTCAAATCGAGGAGGAGCCAGAAATTACATGAAGTAAAGTCGCAGAGGCCATAAAGCACCCACTGGTGTCCGTTCCCTTTTTCTGAGCCTTCATTGCAGATCCAAAGCTGCACTTCTGAGGAACTTTTTTCCTCACCAAAGATATTTCAGTAAGCATTACCAATATTGTCTCCTCCAAAGAAATCTGGGCTCAAACCCTGTAGGGTTTATGAAGGATAGATGTCCATCACAGACTCCCATGCCATCACAGACCCCCATGACACGGTCTACCTCCTAGTGCCTCAGGATGAACCCCAAGGCCATTAAGTAGTGGGGCCAAACTGTTCAAAAGCTGACCGGCGGCACCGTAAATGCTTCCATCGTACTCATTCTCCATCATCGTCGTCCGGCAAGAAGAAGCGAAAGCACAGGAGAAAGGAGAAAAAGGGGGCTAGAGGTATATCAGTATGCCATTTTCCATCTCCAACAGGACCCTAGTTTTCGGAGCAAGTCATTTTCCCTACGGAGGATGCTCCATGCTGCAATGCTCCAGATAGTCGTCCAGTGCCACCATGTCCCCAGCCACTTGCACCGACCCTGGATTTTCCAGGGTTTTTATTGCCGGGAGCTGACCCAGCAGTGTTTCTCAATTCAATGAATGCGATCTTTGCAAAAACGTCCACACTGTCTAGCGCACCTTTGGGCCTAGTGGAGCCCCAACCTTTTCCACTCCTGATGCTCTTCCAATCTTTCAGCACCATTCCTTTGGAGCTGATGCCGTATTGTTCAGACGCAGCACCATGCTTCACAACTCCACAACCGATGACCTGGACGGTGCCGCTCCTACCTCCACCACCCACTCGTCCACCGCTGTCGCCTTCTTACTCCGGCTCCAAATACAGAGCTAGTGGCGTTGCAACTCGACATAGATCCCCAGGGTCACTCACGTCGAGAGGCCCAGACTCTCCGAGAGGAGGTTCATAGGGCACACCTCCATGAGCAAGCCCCCCCCCACTGTTCCTCCAACATCGTAGGTTCTCTCTCTCCATAAGGTAACGTCAAAGGCTGCTTAAGTGTTAGACCTTCAGCTACCGAAAACTGAGGCAAAAACAAATGTCCTCACTGAAGTCCTCTTCCCTTTTTCAGCCTCATCAAAACATCTTATCCCTTTCAACAAGGCTATGTTGGAGCCAGTTCTAGCAGTATGGAGAAAAACGTCCTCATCACCAGCAGTAAATCACATAGTGGCTCATTGCTATCATTAGGCCCTTTGGGATCTGGCTGCCTTGTCCGCTCATTCTTCACCTGAGACCCTATTTGTGAAATCTTTCTGCTTGAGGATGCATTCTGGAGGTGCTTTCCCTACGGTTTCTTCTGATAGGGAGTCAAAGTGCGTGGAGGCTTCGGTTAAGGAAATATTCTCAGCAGGAAGAAATGCCTTAAAATCCTTGCCCTCTTGAAATCTTGTGCGATATCGTTCACATGATTCTGCCACATGTTCCCCCTGATAGGAAGGGCCACTTTCAGGAAATTCCTGCAGATGTTGAAAATCCCTCCTAGCACATCATTAAATCTGGACAGTACACAGTGGACTTGGTACCCTGGGGGCCATGGGAACCTCCATTTATGAGTGACACCATACCTGGCTCAGGAAATGGAATTTCGACTGATGATCAACCTAATCTAATGGATATTTCATTCAATGTCACCCGCCTGTTAGGGGACAAGCTGACTTGGTTTGGGAGAGATTTAAGGCCTCCAAAGTCAGTGATATCTTTAGGTCTTCAGCAACCACCTTTAAAGGATATTAGGCCTATCTGAAAGAAACAGGTTAGTGTTAGATTCCTTACCTTAGAATATCTCCAGGCGTCCGACTGGACCCCTGCGCGTCGGTAGGCATTGTCTGCGGCTCTGCGTCCGCCGTCGGAGTACTTAGACGCCACCCTCGCACGCTGACGTCAGTTATTCTTTTTTCCGTGCCAGCAAGCGCAGATCCGGGAAGAGCAGTACTCCTTAGTTAATTTTTGAAAAACTTTTTCAATCTCTTTTGGATCTCTTTGAATCCTTTTAGAGTCTTTATCGACTCTCGGTGCCAATAGGGATGCCCGAGTTCAAACCCTGCGACGACTGTAACCGCCTGATGTCGGTTACCGACCCCCCCACCATCTGTGCCTTTATTGCCTCAGGGCCGACCACGATGACATGTCATGCCCGACTGCCAGGCCTTGACGTCGAAGGCTAGGCGGGAGCGGTCCCGTAAGCTCCTCGAGATCCAGCAATCGGCCCCGCGCAGCTCACGGTCCAGGTCCAGGAGGAGGTCGAGGGACTGGTCGCGGGGCCACAGTCAACACAGCTCTGCGAGTCGACACCACTCGTCGGGCTCCAAGTCCTCAGGTAAGTCAAGGCACAAGCAGTCGAATAAGCGACATCACTCTTCTGACTCCCCCCAACGCTCGCACGATGCGCCGCGTCCAGCTCCATGCCTGCCGGTCCCTGGGCTGCACACGACGCCGGAGGAGATCAACGCCTTCCTCATGGCCATGAGGTCGCTCTCTCATCTGTCGGACTCCGCCGGGGTGCCTCTGGGCCCCGCGGGTCCGTCTGGGGGCCCAAGCGGGCCGGCGGCTCCGGCACCATCTGGTGCTTCGGCCCCGGCGCCGTCTGGTGCTTCGGCCTCGACGCCGCGGGGCCCCTCTGGATCCAGGCCTGGATCCGTGCCGACGCCGGTCGACCTTCCGACCTCTCCACTGGCGCCGTCACCAAGGGTTTTGCCCCCGGCGCCGTCCCCGGTCCCACCCCCGGTCCGGATCCGGCGTCGAACCGGTGCCGCCCGGCGCCATATTCGACGCCGATGGGTGAGCCATTCACCGATGATCCGGCTCCATCTTTTGACCCTGACTACCAGATGGAAGACGAGGAGGACTGGGAGGGGTCTGAGGACCCTCTGGCACTGCAGTGCCAGTTGTCACAGGACTGAGGAGATGAGTTGGGGGAGGCAGTGGTCTGGACACTTCGCCCGACACTGGATTTGTCTCCCCTCCTACCGTGGCTACGGATTAGGGGGCTGCTTACAGTGTGGTGTTGACAAGGGCGGCCAAGGCCTTACATCTTGAGCTCCCTGTCGCGGCCGATAGGACTACTCTCCTCACTGAGGTGCTCAAACCGCAGGCAAGCTCCTCGGAGCCTCTACTGCCGTTCAACGAAGCCCTCACTGACGTTCTGTTGGGCATCTGGTCCAGGCCCTCTACAGGCCTCCCTGTAGATAGGAACGTGGCCTGACGCCACCGCCCGGCTCCGGGCGACCCCAGCTTCCTGTCCGTTCACCCCACCCCTGAGAGCCTGGTGATCCAGGCCTCTACCTCCCAGACCGCATTCCCGACCGCTCCCCCAGATAGGGAATCCAAAAGGTACGACCAGTTTGGGAAGACACTGTTCTCGTCCCTGAGCTTGGGGCTGCAGTCTGTAAACACCTCTTGCCTTTTGGGCCGTTACACCCACTCTCTGTGGGATGCGGTTGCGGAGGTGCTGCCCCAGTGTCCGGAGGGGGCCCAGACACGGCTCGCCCAAGCCCTAGCGGAGGGGCGAGGCGCAGCACGATATTCCATCTGATGTGGACTTGACACCACGGACTCGCAAGGTGGAGCGATTGCTATGACGGTGGCGGTTCGATAACACGCGTGGCTGCGGTCCGCCAACTTTTTGGGTAATGTCCAGGCCACGCTCATGGACATGCCCTTTGATGGCCGTCGCCACTTAGGCGATAAAGCGGATAGCTTGCTGGAACATTTTAAGGACTCCAGGGCTACGGCCAAGTCCTTAGACCTCGGCCAACGCCAGCAGACTTCTGCTTTTCACCCGTTTCGTGGCCAAGGAAGGGGCGCCCCCTCACGTCCAGCCAGCCACAGGCCGCAGAACCACCAACAACAGTGCGGTCATGGTAACCGCCGTGGCGGTGCCGGGGGACAACGGCTGGGTCAGTCCACATCCACTCCCACAGCATCCGCCTCAAAGCCTTCCTAGTACGAGCTTTCAGGCCCATACGACGCCAGTGGGGGGCAGGGTTCGCCATCACCTCCTCCATTGGCGCACCATCACGTCGGACAGGTGGGTGCTGCAAATCGTCCGAAGGGGCTACTCCCTCCCCTTCGAGGCGACCCCTCCAGCCATGCCACCGCAGTACTACCGCGTGTCGGGGATCACTTGTAACTTCTGCAGGAGGAAGTTACGGCCCTCTTGGCCAAGGGCCAGAAGTAGGGCAACCTGTCCGACCACGTCCTGATCTCGGATGGCACTGCGAGACAGTTGCAGTGGTGGCTCACGGACCGCGATTGGGTCAGCGGCAGACCCCTCTCCCTACCGGAGCACGTAGTTGTGACGGATGCGTGCCTCCTGGGTTGGGGGGGCCACATGGGAGAGGCGGAGATCAGAGGCCTCTGGCCTCTGGCCTCTTGTCTCCGGCGGAGTCCCGGCTCCACATCAACCTTCTGGAGCTGCGGGCGATCCGGCTTGCTCTATCCAGGGAAGTGTAGTGCAGGTGTTCACGGACAAGACCACCGCCATGTGGTACTGCAACAAACAGGGTGGGGTGGGGCCGTGGACCCTTTGTCAGGAGGCTCTGCGCCTCTGGCAATGGCTGGAGCACCAGGGCGTCTCCCTGGTGGTTCAACACCTGGCAGGTTCCCTGAACGCCAGGGCGGACAAACTCAGCCGTTGGTGCATGATGGATCACGAATGGCGTCTGAACTCGGACGTTGCGCAAGGTCTCTTTCAGCAGTGGGGAGAGCCTTAATTAGATCTATTCGCCACACAAGAGAACGCACAATGTCATCAGTTCTGCGCGTTGGAATTTGCAAGGCGGCACTCGCTCAGAGACGCTTTTGGTCGTGAGTGGAGCTGCAGTCTGTTGTACGCCTTTCCGCCTATACCACTTCTGCCCAGAGTGCTAAAGAAGATCAGGGGCGACCGGGCCCAAGTCATCCTTGTGGCTCCGGACTGGGCACGAAGATACTGGTATCCCGAGCTACTCAGCATGTCAGTCGATCCTCTGATTCGTCTGCCTCTTCAGGAGGACCTTCTGTCGCAGCAGCAGGGGACGGTCCTCCACCCGAACCTGTCCAGTCTCCACCTCCATGCGTGGAGATTGGGCGGCGACATTTGAGGCCATTTGACTCTGTGATGTGATTCTGGCAGCCAGGCGTCCCTCCACAAAATCGGTATACGCCTGCAGGTGGAACAAATTTGTGGCATGGTGCACAGCAAAGGCTGTGGATCCCCGTTCTGTCCCCCTCTCAGAAGTTCTCCTCTTTCTTCTTTCTCTTGCCCAGCAGGGCTCTGCTCTGGGAACTATCAAAGGCTATCTCTCTGCCATTTCCGCCTTCTTAAGGCTTCCTGATCAGCCTTCTCTTTTCAAGTCCCCGGTTGTAAATAGATTCTTGAAGGGCATCACTCGCATGTTTCCTCCTGTTCCTTCTGTGATGCCTCAGTGGGACTTGAACTTGTTCTGACCTATTTGATGTGCGCTCCTTTCGAGCCACTTCACAATTGCCCTCTTCGTCTTCTAACTCTTAAGACTGCATTCCTGGTTGCCATCCCCTCTGCCAGGAGAGTGAGTGAGCTCCAGGCTCTATCTTCTCAACCTCCTTTCCTCTCTGTCCATCCGGACAAAGTTGTCTTGAGAACGCGTCCTTCTTTCCTGCCCAAGGTAGTCACGGCCTTCCACATCGGACAGTTCATCACCTTGCCCACCTTCTTTCTGCTTCCGCATCCCTTGAAAGAGGAAGAGAGGCTCCACCGTCTGGACCCAAAACGTGCACTCTCATTCTATCTAGACCACAGACGCCAGTTCGGGGTGGACGACCAGCTCTTTGTTGGTTACGTTGGCGCTAAGAAGGGACGGGCGGTGCACAAACGAACCATTTCTTGATGGGTCGTTTTGTGCATAAAGGCTTGTTATTCACTGGCTAAAAAAGGAGCCTCCTGTGGGGCTGCGTGACCATTCCACTCAGGCCACGGCGGCTACTACTGCCCTGGGTCAGGGAGTCCCCTTGCAAGACATTTGTCAGGCAGCTACGTGGGCCTCGCTGCACACGTTCACTAGACACTACTGCCTGGAAAGCCAAGTCCGGAGAGATGGCTTTTTCGACCGTTCTGTTCTCCAGGACTTTCTGGTGTGATCATTGGTTTGCAGACCCACCACCGGGGTTGGTATTGCTGGAGTATCTATTCTAAGGTAAGGAATCTAACACTAACCTGTTTCTTTCAGATGCACAAGTTACTTAACTTCGGTAATGATCTATCTGTAAGAAACAGTAGTTAGTGTTAGATTCCTTACCGCCCCACCCATCTTCCCCGTTCTGCGAACCGATATCTAGGGTTAAGGTTCTTCCCTTTGAGGGCCCTAGTTTCATGGCACCAGTGTCGGTTTTTATCATGCATCTGCGTTCCTGGCGCGGAAAAGCTATGTATAAGAACTGACGTCCGCGCGCGAGGGCGGCGTCTAAGTACTCCGATGTCATCCCAGCGCCGCCGCTGAACGCGGAGCCGCAGACGACGCCTACCGATGCGGAGAGGTACTGCTACGCAAAACTTTCCAGATCCAGTCTGACGCCTGGGGATATTCTAAGGTAAGGAATCTAACACTAACTACTGTTTCTTACAGATATATCGTTACCGAAGGTAAGTAACTTGTGCTTTAGACACTTTCAAAACATTGGAAGAGTTTTCTCCTTCTTGCTACACCAGTATCCCATAGCACTCAAGCAATGCCGGAATCCCTTCGTCACCAATGCAAAAGCTGTAGTAGGAGGAGAGACCATAAATCCACCCTGCAACTCTCTTCCTCTTCCTCCTCCACCCTTGTGCACTCCAAGGAAAGCAAGCCTAGTTATTTTACACAACCACGCACATAACTGGTTAGAGGAAGGGTGTCTCACTTTCTGCCCGCCTGGAATGCCATTATTTTGGACAAGTGGGTCCAACAAATCGTGGAAAAGGGCTACACTCTACCCTTTCTTCAAGTGCCAAAAATGGCAGTGGTCTGCATCCGATCCTGGACCTCAGGAACCTGAACTTCTTCCTCAAAAAGGAAAACTTCAAGGAGTTGAACCTAGCTCAGGTTCTACTGGCATTGGAACTTGAAGAGTGAATGATGTCACTTAACCTGCCTGATGCGTCTTGCCTTGTCCTTATTGCGCGGTCTCATTGGAAGTACTTGCGATTTTTGCTGGGTTTTACACACTACCAATTTGCAGTACTACTCTTTAGTTTGACATCTGCACCTCGAGTCTTTTCTAAGGTGATGGCAGTGGTTGCAGCCCATCTCAGATGGTCGGGTATCCCCATTTTTCATACCTGGATGACTGGCTTCTCAAGGGCAGTTCGCCGGAATGCATGTCGCGCCATCTGTAGACAACAGTATTCCCGCTGTCTGACCTGGACTTTTCGATCAACAAGTCTAAATCTCACCTGCGGCCTTCCCAACTAATCTAGACCATAGGGCCAATAATGGACACCACCCCTCTCTGTGCCTTTCCTCCACCACAGAGATTCACAGACATCGAGGAAATGGTCCTATCTTTTCAACAAGGTGTCAGAGTCTCATTTCTGAGAGTTCTGCTTTCTCCTAGATCTGCTGGTTTCCCGCTTTCTCCTAGTCACTCACGCACATTTACTCTAAAGGACCTGCAGTGGTGCCTCCCCAGTCAGTGGCTGCAGTACGGGGGGACCTGCTGGACACCATTGTGATCTCCCCCAACGTTGGGGCGAAAATGGCTTGTGATGCGAACTTTGTGTGGGATGGCCTTCAGTCCCCCTCTGGCCGTGACTAGGGTAGAGACGGATGTCTGCACCCTAGGGTGGGGAGATCATCTGGAAAGTCTGGAAATCAGGCACCTCTGATCTCCGGAAGAGTAAGTGCTTCACATCAACTTGCTTGAATTGCTGGTAATTCGGTTGGTGCCCAAAGTCTTCTTCCCCTTCGTCATAGTTCTGTCAGTTCAGGTTTTGACTGCTGACAACACGACTGCGATGTGAACTAACAAGGGGGAAATAGGGTCTCACCTCCTTTGCCTGGAAGTGGGAGACTGTGGTCTTGAGGAAACTGCTAAGGGATCTGGCTCACTGCCAATCACTTAGCAGGGTCTCTGAATGTCAGAACCAAAAGCTTAAGCTGGCATTATCTTGCTGATCACAAGTGGCATCTCCTACCAGAGGTAGTCTAGGAAGTCTTAGCCCGGTAGGGCACTCATCAGGTGGACTTTATTTTTTTTATTGTGCCAGCAATTATGCGCCCTCTAGTATGTGTTGGGGGAAGCCTTGTGGGACACGTTTCATTTGAAGTTGAATTTTCACCTGCATTATGTGTTTTTCCCCATACCCTTGATTCCTTAAATTCTGAGGAAGCTTCGCCAAGACAGGGGCGAAGTCCTTCTCATCAACCAAGACTGGCTGAGAATGCTGTGGTGTGCAGACCTCCTGTGCTTCTCTTGTCCAGCATTTCCTCTTCCACTAACGCAGGACATTCTCTCGAAGTCGGGGGCACTGCCTAGAACCCCAGCCTCTTATATATCTGCACCCCAGTCGCTGAGACATCCACCTACATGCTTCAAGATTGAGCGGGGACAACTGAGCTTCTTTAAGCAGCCAACTGAGGTGGTTGATGTAATCTTGTCTGTGGGCCATCCCTCTACTAAATAAGTTTATTCAAGCAGATGGGGAAACCTTGTTGAATGATGTGCAGACAATATTGTGGATCCCTTGCAGGCCACATTATCACAAGTACTCCAATTTGCGCTTTCCCTTTCCCTGAGGGGGCGCGCAGTGGGCACTGTAAAGGGGTATTTAGCAGCCTTGTCTCCTTTACACTGCCTGCTGGTTCAGCCTTCCCTGTTTAACCCCCTTGTTATTTGTATTTTCTTAAAGGCCTGACCAATCGTTTCTCTCCCACACCCTTTATAGTTCCTCACTGGAACTTACATCATGTTCTTACATTTGTTGATGGGAACTCCATTTGAGCCCCATCACAGTTGTACCCTTTGTCTGGTGACACTGAAAACATTGTTTTTGGTTACATTCACTTCTGCTGGAACGGTCAGTGAGTGGCAAGCCCTTAGCAGTCACCCTTCTTTCACTACCTTCTTTTCGGGCAAGTTGGTGTTGCAAACAGAGCTGCTTTCCTACCTAAGGTAGTCACTCCCTTCCATCTTGCTAAATCCATTACTCTTCGAACTTTCTATCCTCCCCTCGGGTGGATCTTATTCCACCAGGGCCAAGTCCAGTGTTTCTGCACTCGTGCAAAGTGTCTTGATTACAGACATTTGTGAGGAAGCAACTTGGGCTTCCTTTGAAACCTTTACAAAACACTTGTCTAGATTCAGCGGTGCGTAGGGATGGACACGTTGTTAGGTCTGTCTTTCATGATTTTTTAATGTAATCAACCATCAGCCCTGCTTTAGGCTGGGCATTGCTGTGAAATCTGTTCTACTGGTGAGGAATCTGCAGGTGGAAGTATCCATCAGAAGAAAAAGTAACTCATCTGTGTTAACAATCTTTCTAGTGGATACTCTACCTACCTACAGGTTCCTCACTGACCCGACTGGCAAACAAAATCCCTGCCTCTCCTCTTGAATTTGATTTGGTACTGCAATCTCTTATCAATGTCAGTCTGCCTTCTCTTCTCCATGGCTTGTAAAAAATGAAGGGTAACTGATGTCTGTGCACTGGGGCGAGTGCTTTATGGCCTTGGCAGTGGCACTTGATGTCACTTCTTGCTCCGACTGAGTCCAGCACAGCATACAGGCGGCCTCTTTGCTGTGAAGTTTTTGGATCCAGTCTGATGTCTTTGGGGTATATTCTACAGCGAGGGATCTATACCAAGAGGACATTGAGGTCTCACACTTCCTAGTTATTGGTTGTTGTACCATTCACTGAACAGATCATTGGTTGATTTGAACGGTCAGTCATCACATGTGGAGTTTTGCTACTGCACTATTACAATCATGGGTGCAGCAGTTAAACGAGTTCATATGGGAAAAAGTGTCCTCTTTGCTCTGTTTTACCTACATTATTGGAAGTGTCAAATCAAGCTGGTGTCTGCCTTCGCTGCTGTACAACACACACAGGTTCAGCAAATTTCTCAGTTGCTCACTAAGTAACAGGCCCTTCCCCAGGCGTGGGTACACTCCGAGTCCCCTGCCAGGGTCTATTCACTTTCCCTCTTCCTCCATCTGACTCCAGCAGTAATGTCCGCTGCCAAAGTTGCCTTTCAGAGGGTCACACTATTGGTTTAATTTTGCTTGAATGCAATGCCATCACTGGCATTGACATAGAAAAACACACCCATACCATCTCTTATGAAATACCACTGGCGATTAACTAGAGTATGTGTGGTATCCCTATCTGAATCGCAAAATCAATGGTAGCAATAGTAGCATCAGAGTTTGTGATTTTTGTTGACCATTTCCAAAAATTGGCAATATGCGTTGAACTTTTCCTTTTTAAAATGCGCTCAGCCTGAAAGAGAAATGAAGGGGGGGGGACACAAAAGAAAGACAAGAGTTATAGAAGTGTTTGCTGACAAAGAAGAAATGCACCAGGCAAGAGAATGTTCCCAATAGTGTTTCTAGGTCAGATAAAGACAGTTTTACTTCATATGTCAATATAATATATACAAAGAGGGCATTCAGGTCCACCAGTGGTAGCCTATTGGTTATTGTCATTCATCACCCATTACTGAAGCCACTGGTTGAATCTACTTCTGAGGTTTGCGGTTTTGCAGTTGCTCGATTGTGATCATTAGTGCATCTGTGAATTAATTCCTTATAGAGAGGTTCATTCCCTTGTTCCTATCTTGTCCTTGTTACAGATAAACATTACAGAAAGCTGTAATGTCTTGGCTACTAATTAGGTGAAATGAATCATGTAATTAGATTAAAATATTTCCCCTTCTCCCCAAAAATATTTTGCATTTAATAAGTTATGTTGCTCACTATCATTACATGATTTTGTGTATTTTTTGTAATGTAGGTCCTCAAGCACTTACTTGGCAAGGTAAACATTCTCTATTGTAACAGAAAACAAGTTCAAGATGACAACCTTTATAACTTATGGATAGTGTGCTAAGTGATTGTCATTTGACCCGTCAATCTGATTCCAAGAGAAACAGCTCTGCTTCACAGAATATGACTGCAGCAAATAACTTCAGCTCATTGATTCTAGGCTGCCACAGCCAACCGTTTTTGCCTCGTTCCTTCATGCACCAGCAGAAGTGCTGAGGCTCTACAGGAAGGCTCTACGCCATCTAGAACCCTCCGTGGTGGTAATTTATTGAGGTTGCAGCAGCACAGCCATTAACATTGTCCACTTGCAGTGTCACCTTGATTCACAGGCATTTCTGATCACTGAGCCTTCCAAATGGGGATAGTGGAGAGGGAGCGTCTTTTGACTGACTGATTGCACTTCTATAGTGCCCTTTACCTCCATTGCAGTTTCTCACAGTGGAGTGTGTGTAGGAATGAGTAGATTCTAACTTGGTCCTCAGGTATTTCTGTTCTGCCCCAGGGGCACGCAGTTGCTTCTAGTTTGTGGCCATCCGCCTCTTAATGCACTGTGACACTTTTGTGCGCGCATCTACTCTGGTATATATCTTGCAACACCAGCTCCGTCTCCTCCCTCCAATTTCCTTTTCTCTCCTACGCTGCAGGGCCAGCACTCATTTCTCCCTCCGCAAACGGTTTCTGATGGATATGCAGGTTCCTCATTCTAAGAATATTTCCCAGGCATCCAACTGGTCCGGAAAAGCATTTCTCCAGAAAAAGCTTTCCATTGATGAATATTGGTGCTATGCAAATTAACCCCAACTCCATCCATCAGACATTACATCAACATATGAAAGCACATAGTTTGTAGCTTACATTGATTACTGTTCTTCTACACCTTATTGACACGCCCGGAGCACACACTGTTCTTTACTGATGAAAATTTCCTCCGCTTCACCAGTGATGGCAGTGACTTTGTCATTTCTCTCATCTGAAAGTCTCAGAGTGGAAGACCTTTCGTAAGTGCTGCAACCGGATTGTCTATATCAAATCCACACAATGACATCTGCATATAGAATCTTGGAAATGACCGTGATATGGTGGCCTTCAATTCATGTTCCCAAATACTTCCAAAATGCCATCAGAGAGTGGGAAGCCAGGCTAAGTTTGGCCAATGTCTGTAGTGATACACCAGAATACGAGGGAATGATCTCCCAGAAGCATTTTTAGACACAAAACATAAAATACGCTGTATCAAGGAAAAATACCCTCCTTCCTTAAGGAAATGCACATGCAAAGGTTCACAGGACCTTTTCAGAGTCATTGTGCCATTCCCTGTCCCTAGGCTTGTCCTTAGAGCCATAATCAGAAGCAGCAGAAGACCCAGCTAGAATTGCCTTCTCATCTGTTGAACCTGTTCAGATTGAGTCCTTTTGCCTGGTGGGCAAGCTTAGGACAGCTCCTGTACCATCGGAGGCACTCCCCAAGAACTTACCCACTCTTTCTGACTTGGTGACTCTGGCATCTCTGTCCTTCATGCCTCCCAGCTGGTACCGCTCTGAGTTATCACATGTGGGGCTTTCGAAGTGTACTGTATATGGGTGGCACAGGAGAACTTCAGAACTTGCCTGATGGAACAGTTTCCTTCTAGGGCCCACAAATGTGGCTGCATGGAAGAGTTATTTGGCTGTGATTCAGATGTCATAACCATGCTTGATAAATATTATGGGCACACAGAGGATGGTCTTAAGGGTCAATATTCTGCTTCCTCTTTCTTACTCCATTGCTGACCTTTATCTTGTCTCAAAGGTGACAGTGGTATTGGTACCTCCCCAGAAGGGGCATCCTTAATGTCCCTCTAGGACATCGACAGAGGAAATTTCTCCCTTGTACCACAGTGGTGTATAATGCTGCAGAAACTCCATGAATCATTCTGCCCTCAGATGATCCAGAGTCATTGGCTGAAATCTTGCAGACTGCATTTTCAGTTGCTGAGCCCTTGCTCCCATTTAACAAGAACCTGCTGGAATCTATCTTTGCTGCCTGCTGTTTCAGGTTCAGCTGTTCCAAGACAAATTGCCAAATGCCATAAGTCACCTCTGGGTGACCAAAAATTCTTGTCTTCACACTTGATACCTGGGATCCTACTGCGTCAGGCTTCATCTTCCAACCTGAACATCAGTGCCTTCCCTATGGCTCCTTTTGATCAGGAGATTAAACAAGTGAACTCATGAGCCTGGAAGGTTCACTCTTTACAATTTTTGCCATATGCCTGCTAGACTACCATGTCCATGCCTTGTGGGAATTAACAATACTGGTGGTTGCAAGTCTTCCGGTGCACAAGAAGAAGCCGTTTTCAGATTTGGTCATTGATGGCTTGGATACTTCAAAGTAGATCCTGGAGTGTGGTTCTTATTCTGTAGATACCATTGTCCAATCAATGGGCACTATTGTCACACTACACATCCATGCTTGGAAGTGCTTAACTGGCTTCTTGGAAGATGGACACACTTCTGGAAGATCTGATATGAGCAAACGACGATTGTTGTGGGCCTGCCACTTTGCTACTCCATGTCCACCAAAGGGCCCTCGGAGACCCCAACTTTGAGGCCTACTACCTGGTGAACACGAACCGCTTTGAATCACAGACTTACTAAGATTTGTCCTCCTCAATACTGGAACCATCCACACCTCTTGGAAATTACTCTGATCAGGCTACAGTTTTGTGAATATCTCTTGTCTCAGCAGCAGGGCAGTTTCGTGCACATGAACTTGCATAATCTGCACAATGGCTGAGCCCCTCCACAAAGTCTGTTTACTCCCAACATATGAATACGTTTGTTGCCTGTTTGGGCACCAACATACAGATCCATTACAGGTAAAACTGCTGCATCTCTTGTTTTTTTCTCTGGCCCAGCAAGGACTGGCAGTAACCAACTTTAAACATTACTTGTCTGACTTTTTACATATAGAGAGCCGTACTTGTTCAAATACCCTGTAGTGATGGAATGTATAAAAGCTTTGAAACATGCCACCATCCCCCCAAACCCTTTGTGATGCCACTTTGGAATCGTTGTCCTCCCTTTCCTCATGTATAGTCCTTTCAAACCAATGCAGAGCTGTCCACTACGTTTCCTTACTCTGAAGACTGTGTTCCTGGTTTCAGTAACGGATCGCACTGTGAGGGAACTCCAAATTCTGTCAATGCATCTGCCTTACACTGCTTTCTTTCCACAAAAAAGTGGTGTTGCTAGCCAATGTGGCCTTTAAATGCTGTTTAAATAGTCTAGATCCAGTTTGGCACTGAGGAATATTATAAAGATGAGGAAACTGTTCGGAGATGGTGCCCACAGGAACGACTGTACTGAAAGTAAGTAACTTGTTCTGCAGGCTGACAGGTTAATTCACATTCTGGGCTCCAAAAAAATTATAATTGTATTTTTGCTGAAACTGAAAATCAATGCTTTTGCTTTCTTCAGCTGGACATTGTGATCATTATTTGAGTAAGTCCCTTAACATTTGTGCGATCATCACATGCTTGTTGTCTGTTATCATAAACGATTAACTTTGTCCTTTGAAGAAACATTTCACGACAACCGATATTTTTATATTATGTAATGTTTCCAAGAAGCTGCTTAGCCCTCTTTACAAACCATGTAAGAAGTAACAATTCAGCACGTTTTATATATTTACTACCATTTACTTTGTTTGTTGCAGGGTTGAAATTTAAAGAACCAAATTTCACGTTGAAAAGAACATTTAAAGTAGAGAATACAGGTCAACTGCAGGTTAATGTGAAGTCTATGGAAATCAGTGGATATGCATGCGAAGGATACGGATTTAAAGTTGTTAATTGTGAAGAGTTTGCGCTAAGTCCCAATGCTTCTAAGGAAATCATCATATTGTAAGTAGCGCTGCCTTGGACAATAAGGCATTTTAATGGTTATATTTCATAAAGAATTTAAAGAGCTTTAATTCATTCAACATATTGCTTAATTTCGTTTACTTGGAGTAAAAAATACATGTATCACAATACACTTAAAATAGTGTAACCATTTATTTTAAAGTGCAGCGCAATGTACTGGTATATCCACACCACTCTCCCCCATATTTAAGTGATGTTCAGGCTGGCAGACCACAAAATGGAGGTTGATTTGTGGGGGGAAAAATGCAGTGGGCCTGCTTTTAGTGCAGCAATCCTCTCCCCCTTTACCAGGCTCCAATCTAACATGCTTGTTGTTTTTCAAGATCCAAATTACTTTTTCCCTCCGACGCAGATGGAGGTTTTGGCTAGTATTAATTGATGATTTTTTTTGTCTGCCGGAACCGATCTGGTGGAGTGATTTCGGTCAATCGCAGTTTTTCTCTGCCTAGAATATAAATGTTGCATCATTTTGCACACACTGTTTTATGGCCTAAAGTGGCACTGTGTCTTCGCGTTTTCCTAGCCGCCTCTGGTCTTTTGCATTACCCAATGCAAGTCACCTCCATTTCCTGTCAGATGCATGCACAAGATTACCTTATGGCGTCTACTGCTACTTTTAAGGGAGAGTTTCATTCTCCACAGTTCTCAAAAATAGCCTTAAGGTTTTGCTCCAATGCTGCCGTGCTCAGAGGTGTAGTCTCCTTCATGTCTCTTGATTCTTAAATTATACAACAAGAATTTGGAGCGCAATCTGAAAGAAATTGAATTGGTTTTAAACCTTATTAAATTTGAAACCCAAATCGTTCCGCTATCCTCCTTTCCAGTGTAGTGATATAAAGACCATAGTCAGCCAAAGTGGCAATGTTTCAGAAGTTGCTTCCATATGACTTCTTGGAAAAATATGAAAACAAGATAAATAGTAGCCTCTTACATCCACTTTGATAAATCCTCTCTGTCTTTCATAATTGACAAGTTCGGCTAGAGGCATCTCCTTGTGTTTCTCCCTTTTTTTCATTTCTACCTTTTTTCCTTTATGCAGGTTAAACCCTAAGGTTTCACTCAATGAATCCCTTGTCTTGTGTCTCTGTTTTGTTTGCCTCCGCAATCAATTCACCAACCCTTATTCTTTCTAATCCTCTCTCCCCCCCCCCCTTTTTTTTAGGTCTTTGACTTTGTTTCCTCCTGAATTACTTAACAAAGTTAGCGAACTTAATGCCTCCTGTTTCATATGTATGTTTGATTAGCACAACTCCCTATTGATAAAAAGGGAAGCCGAGGTTGGTTAAGGTTTTTTTTTATTTTTAGCCAATTGTGAGGTAATATTACCTGAAATAGCATTATGTGCTAAAGCACTAAGCTCACGCCGCCTAAAAAGGTTCAGCCAATTGATTATTCATTTACCATTTATGGATGGTTTCTAACAGTTTGTCGGTAGGTTCACTTTATCACAGAGAGCGGGCAATACATGCATTTTTAAGGGACCTGTGGATGCAGTGGGTGAGAGTGGTACTAATAGATTAGAGTTGGGTGAGCTGTTTTCACCGTTAATATTAGATCATCCTTCAGATGTGTCGGGGGACGTTTCTCCGACATCTGCATGGTTAGAATTTGGCAGTACCAGTCACCCATTAGCATCAGCTTTCATAGGTTTCAGACAGTGAACTGTTACACCAATGTCTTCAAATTTTTCATATCATAAAATCGTTTGCCTACCACGTCGACTTGAACAAGGTTCTTCTGTAATGGTAGAGGAGCTATTCTTTTGTTAGCTATAATAATCTCGATCAAGTGGTGAATTTCTCATATGCGTATCTTAAATATATTTTGGGTGCATGCCATCAGCTCTTGACTGTTTCATCACAATAGAAAACAACTCATTTGACAGTTGTGCCTGTCATTAAAATATCCTAGCCTGTGGTGAATAAAAACAAATCACGTCTCATTGCTGCCGATTTGAAACCTATCCATTAAGTCTGTGTACCTTTCTGTCTATCAGTTTGCATGGAGGAGAGCGCGAAAAGAAAGTGGATCAACAACCGTCAAGTTAGGATGGGACAGGGAAACCCTTTAAGGGAGGGTAAAACAGTCTCGCAAAGACAGCAGATCTCTTGAAAACCTGCACTTTGTCCATGTCTTCCAACAGGGCATGACTGATGTCACGTTTTTCCCCCACACAAGAAACAGAAGTAGCTCTAATGGTCTTGGTATACCTTAATACAACCCTGAAGAAATACAAATCTTATTCCTGGAGGGCCCTGCCCTTTACCTTGAACAAAACGAGCTTTAAAGTGTCCCTATAAATATGGGTTAAAAAATCACTTTTTACATTCATTTTGGAGTATTCAACACTTACTCCTCAGGACTGAGAAACTTTTTAATTGAAACAGACCGATTCAGCATCCATTCTACTTTGTCGATGCCACAAAATGTCCTATGAATTGCTCACCTTCATACCACAGAGTTTCTTTTCCTTAATTTGGATATAACCGAAACCAGAATGCCTTCAAAGTGTAAGCCCATAATTTCCATAAAGCTTTTGGAGTGTACTATTACTGCCATTCTTACTGACCTTAACTTTCATGAGTCTCAAATGTGAGTAGTAGCATTTCAGTGATTGCACGTATCAAAATCTACAATATCGTGTAACAGAAATATTGTGTCAAAAATATAGTTTACAAAAATTTCGACCGCCTATTGTTATAATTTTAAGTACAAAAATATAAAAAATAAATATTTTCACACTAATATCATTAAAAACAACCAAAATATATATCCAGCCCCTGCTGGTGGTCGCCAGAAGGTAGTTATAGTTAGACCTACTTTCCATAGGAAAAGCATTTTTTGAATTGGCTGTCATTTGACCAATCATCATGAAATTTTCGAACAAAAGTGTCAAGGTAGGTCTGGTTGTCATGGAAAGTTTGGGGGTGATCCGTGCAGTGGGGACAGATAATTTGGTGCACAAATTACGGGTGTGTTTGTAATGTTAATTCCCATAGGAACCATTAGCCACACCTACAGCCCGAATCGCTGAACTGACATACACCATTTTGGCAGGGAGGTAGATGTTGGTTCAAGGAAGTGCTTTTTGTTGTTTATTTGGTGTAAATCCCCCACACCCCAGGGCCAACTACAGTAATGTCCCAGGGAGCCCATCCCAGGGGCATTGCAGTTTGCTATGGCTGTCTCCAAGCTATAGCTAACTCTGGTCCCCTTCATTCAGCAAGAGCTTTAATAATGCATTTTTTTCATGAAGCGGAGCAGAATTGCTTTTGCAGCTCCCTCTGTCCCTTTCAAAAAACGGAGAGAATAAGAAGCGATCTCCTCAATGACGCTATCCTGTACTCCAACCCCCGTCACACAGCAGTGCCTCAACCTAAGAACAATGCTACTTGGTCATCCTTTGACACTTACTCCGTAGAAGAAATTGGCAGACTGCTCAGCGCCTTGAAACCTTCCAATCACCTCTCTGACCCCCTTCCTGCTAACGCTGTAAAAGACTTTTCCCCCTGGCTTCTCCCACTCTGGTCTAAGATTATCAATAGCTCTCTTCAACAAGGATCCATCCCCAACGCCCTCAAAGTAGGGCAAGTCACACCGCTACTAAAAAAACCAACAGCAGACCCCACTGATCTAAACAATTACCGACCTATTACAAACATTCCCACTCTCGCTAAACTGTTGGAACAACTACAATTGACTAAACACATAGATAAGTTTGATCTCCTAAACACTCATCAGTCAGGCTTCCGAGCAGGGCACAGTACCAAAACTGCCATGACTCACATAGTGGACGATGCCCTCCAAATCCTAGACCAAAACGATACCTGTCTCCTCATCCTTCTGGATCTCTCCTCAGCATTCGATACAGTTAAACATGAGAACTTACTCGAACTGTTAAACACAAGAATGGGCATATCTGGGACTGTTCTAAAGTGGTTCACCTCATTTCTACACAACCGGACACAAAGAATCAAAAGCAACAACCTGCTGTCCTCTCCGGTACCTGTATCGCTAGGCGTCCCTCAAGGATCCTCCCTCTCCCCAACACTGTTCAACCTCGTTATGGAACCTCTCACTACGTTGTTACAGGCCTCTAATGTGCACTTTCACATGTATGCCGACGACACCCAACTTTATCTCAAAATACAATCTCCCAAGGACATCATGCTGCTGAACACCACGATCAGAAACACCCAATCCTGGCTTGCTGAGAATCACCTCAAACTCAATGCTCTGAAGACCGAGTTCCTCCTGATCTCACCTCCCGCTAAAATATCCACGGCTCAAACATGGCTTAAGCAATTAACGGCTCTAAATGTACAGCCCATCGTAGTAGACTCAGCAAAATCTTTAGGCATAACACTTGACACCAATCTCAACATGCAGCAGCACATCAGCAAGGCAACCAAAGGAGCGAACTTCCAAATCAATACCCTGAGAAAACTTAAACCTTTCCTTCCTGCCAAAGACTTCCAAACTGCAGTTCAATCTTTAGTCATCCCGCACATAGAATACGGTAGCACCGCCCTCTGCGGGCTCCCCCTAACTACAACGGCACCCCTAAGAGCGTCCCTTAACGCCGCAGCGAGACTCGTCACAGGCTCAAAAAAACACTCGCATATCTCCCCGGACTTTAAATCACTGAACTGGCTACCTTTTGAAGCCAGAATTCAACTGAAAATCGCATGCATGACACACAAGGCTGTGCATCTGAATTCACCCGCCTACCTCACTCAAAAATTGACAATTTCGGGTGGCTCCCGAACTACTAGAAGCACAAACAATCTTTTGCTGAAACCTCGAAGATTTCGGAAGGAAAAAACGTATAAACGCTCCTTTTCAGGAATGGCACCCAGGATCTGGAACTCTCTCCCTCCTGAAACAAGGCTCATCTCCTCCAACACAATCTTTAAGAAAGAAGTTAAAGCGATCCTCATGGCAAAATACACATGACCTATCACTCCGTATCACTCATAAATCTGCTCTGTAAGGCCTGCCCGACCTTGGCCTATTGCACCACCCGTATTATCGAATTATGTAATTGTATACGCTCACTCTTTGTATTTTGTTATAATGTTCGATGCACCTGGCTGATTATGTATATTGTTATATTGTTGACGCACCTGGTTGACTTTGCACACTTTACCCTCTCCACCTCAACGATCTTTACATCCCTTCTACTGTCGCACCTGTGGGACTATACATCCTGCACACACCCACCTCAACTTGGCCCACCTTTAAACTCTAAATACTCTAAACACGCTTAAGCAAGTATATGCTCCTTGGTATCGCACTTTATGCTATTAACGCAATTGTTTGTCTACTCTCAGTGTACCTACACTACCACACCTGTAACCTACCTCATGTCCTTTGACCTACCTATGTAACTAGCACCTTGTACCTAACTACCTCATATATCACTTTGTATATACGCTTTATTACTTTGTATTTTTACTTTGTATTTGTACTTGTAAAGCGCTCTGATATCTGCAAAGATCTTGTTCGCGCCGTATAAAACTCTCAAAATAAAATAAATAAATAAATGCGGGGTCCCACAGGAGGTGGGGAGGCACAATGGAATGCGGGGCCTGAGGCATCCCCGCGGTCACCAACGTGCTGGCAAAGCCTCGGGGATGGGATCCCCAGGGCAATATGTGCCCTGAGGTAGGGGGGATGTGCTTGGCCCCCTCCCCATAGCAACATTTTTTTGAAGGCCTGCCCGGGGGATTGGGTCCCCAGGGCTGAAATAGGCCTGGGGAAGGTCTGGGGCAGCGCAGCCCTCATCCCATGTGAAAATGAAGGAAGGGCCAAAATCAGCCCGGGAGAGGGGCAGCGTGGCCCTCTCTAGTTTTGTTTTTTTTAATAAGAAATTTAAAAAAGGATTAGGCTCCGGGGATGGAGTCCCCGGGACCCTAAATGGTCCAGGGAAGGGAAGTCCTGCGGCCCCCCTTCCTAAAAACAAAAAAAAAACATGCAACTCCTAGGAGGCCCACCCCCTTTCTCCACTACACTACACTGCACATGCTCCTCCTGGCCCGCTTGTTTAGGGGGGGAGGGGGGTGGGGGGGAGTTGTCTTGCATCCTGAGGGCCTCAGGACTAAAGTGGACTTCTTCCCCCAAGCAGGTGTGCGCCCGGAGGCACTGTTGCAGAGTGGTGGATGAAGGGTGCGTGGCCTCTGACTACCTCTCCGCAATCCAGCTGTGTGAGCCTAAATAGAAGTAACAGGAGGGGCAGTTAGCCCCAAAGGACCCTCAAAAGCCAAGAGGACTTCATCCCCCTACTAGTAGTACACCAGGAGGCGTGTTTGCAGAGTGGTAAGCAAGTAGTTCTATGGCTGACTGACAGTGTGATAGTGGCTGTATGGGGTGTATGAGTGGCTATATGGGGTGTATGAGTGGCTATATCAGGGGCTGTATTAGTGAGTTGGGTATGAGTGGCTGTATTATTGACTGAGTGGATGTGTGTGTAGACCTATGAATCAGTGAGTGGGTGTGTACGTATTGGTATGGTTGTGTCAATGGGTTTGAGAATGGTAGGGGGTGAATGAAAGGTTATATTGGGGTGTGAATAAGTGTGTGAGAGAGCCTGTGGATGATGTCATCAGTGATGGCACTGACCATGTCATGAGTGATGTAATATGTGAGGTTATCAGCAGTGCATTGTGGGAGCGAGAGTTATAGTTATCTCATCTAACTAGAACTGCTGAATTTCTCTGGTTGTGTGCGAGTGAAATGTCAGCCTAACTATAATGTAACTTTAACCATTGTTTTTTTCAGTGAATATATATATATATATATATATATATATATATATATATATATATATATATATATATATATATATATATATATATATATATATATATATATATATATTTAAAACCAGCAATGCTTCATGTGTCCTTCATAAAAATAAACGATGGACTTGCATCAAACGTTGATAGCATAGTTTCATGGCGGCCATCTTTCAACATGTTTTTAAACATTCAATCGTGATATCACCTATGTGCAATAGTGTGCATAAGAATCATTAAAAACAAGATAATCAGGGAGAATAAAATTCAATAAGCAACCACTTATGGACAATATTACAGTCCGTTACCGATTGCATTAATTACATATGAAATTTGCTAAAAAAAATTGTAGACCAATAACGGACTGTAATATTGTCTATAAGTGGATGCTATTGAATTGTATTCTCCCTGATTATCTTGTTTTTAATTATTCTTATGCACACTATTGCACATAGGTGTTGTCACAATTGAATGTTTAAAAACATGTTGTAAGATGGCCGCCATGAAATTATGCTATCAATGTTTGATGTAAGTCCATCTTTTATTTATATGAAGGACACATGAAGCATTGCTTGTTTTAAATACTTGTGTGTTTACGCAGAAAAACTGACATTGAGAAAGCCGTAAGGCTAAACGCGTCTGTCAGTGCAGGTGGGTCTGCACAATAAAGCACTTTGTTTAAACTGAACTTCTGTGTGTGCTCTCTATTGTGGCGTTGGAAGGGTTCGCCTTGTGTGTGTGTGTGTATATGCATATATATGTGTATATTTGTATGTGTGTGCATATGTGTATATATGTATATGTGTGTGTATATGTATATGTGTGAATATGTATATATATATATATGTGTATGTGTGTATATATGTATGTGTAAATATGTGTACATGTATGTGTATATATGTATGTGTATGTATGTTTGTGTGTGTGTGTGTGTGTGTATATATATATATATATATATATATATATATATATATATGTATATATTCTCAGCCAATTCTTTGATGGGCGTATTCCAGCGCCTAACTGAACACAGCCCACCGTTAATTCTCTAAACTTTTATTGCTGGTGCAAAGTCGCCATAGCATGTTTGGGCCGCAGCCACGGCCTTGATCATACTACCGTGGCGGAACCATTGAAGGAGAATTTAAGGCATCAGGTAAGCACAACAATAAACAAAATACTAATTTTTTTAAGAGGTTCTCAAATTCTTGGCGAATAGGCAATTCCAAGTCTATTGTCCACCTTTTAAATCTGAGGTGCGGTCGCTCAGACATGGGGTGCCCCAGGGCTCAATTTTGAGCCCGACTTTGTTTAATCTTTATATGGCGCCCCAGCCAAGCTGGTTGCGGCCTACGGGGTTGAGATAGTGTCATATGCTGATGACACCCAGCTGGTAGTGACACTGTCTCAGCCTCCGGAAGAGGCCTCAGCCAATTTCACAGCCTGTCTGAGCGGATTAGCGGGATGGATGAATACTAATTGCTTACGCCTCAACGCTAACAAAACTGAACTTTTGGTGTTGGGTAAATATCCATCCATTTGGACATCGGCATGGTGGCCTAAAGAACTTGGCACCGTCCCTAAACCACTGGAACAGGTTAAAAATTTAGGGGTCAAACTGGACGAGACTTTATCCTTTGAACACCACACCAGAGGGATAGCAGGTAAATGCTATGGGATTCTTAAGATCTTACGCAAGACCCTGGACTCACTCCCGGCTAATAGCAGGAAAACGTTAATCCATACTCTGGTGACGCCCCATCTCGACTACAGTAACGCTTTATACTTAGGTCTGAGTAGGAAAGGCCTGCATAGGCTTCAGTGTGTCCAAAACGCAGCAGCTAGACTGGCTCTCAACCTCTCTAGAAGATCTTCTGGGAAACAAGCTTTAGTGCGACTCCACTGGCTCCCCATACGGGAGCGTATCATTTTTAAAAGCATGTGTATGACCCATCGCATTGCTTATGAGAGAGGTCCTGTCTATCTTCAAAAGCTACTTACCAAGTACCACCCCAATCGTCATTTACGATCTCAGGGCCGTATGCTCTTTCAGGTGCCCAGAATCCAGCGGGCACGGATGGGTGGACGGTCATTCAAATATTTGGCCAGCAAACAGTGGAATGACCTCCCCATTGAGCTCCGGATGGAGCCATCTGAGGGAAGCTTTAGGCGCAAATTGAAAACTTTCCTTTTTCCTAAATTCTGAGATTCCTCTCGCCCTTTCCTTCAGTGGCCCTTCTTTCTCTGAGCTGTTGTTCTAGTAATTAGTTTTAAAGCGCGGGGACACACTGTTGCCTAGTGTAACCAGGCGCTATACAAAAGGTGTTTATTATTATTAAACACATGTACAGATGTAAAAATGTAAACCATATTATAGAACGTTTTTCACGGTAGACTAAATAAGATCTATTTTAGCAAGTGCTTTCAATTGGGTTCTCTTGGATGCTTTATCTGTAACAATGGAAACATTATAATTGAACCATTTGCTCTACTAAACCCACTTGCTCTGCATTACCTTCACCAAATCTTTATATTGCAAATAATGTGTGATTATTCATAAATCTGTGTTTGTGATCCTTTTCTCATCATTCTTCTCCCAGTTACAGCGGATCTATAGTATAGTATCGAGTAACTGTTACTAGTACTGGGGCCGGGCCAATCGGATCTGCTACCTTCTGAACACTTGGATCGGTGTCCACCTCCCACCGGCAAGAAGTTATGTAAATCTTCTTCGATGTTCAGATCATTTGGGAAATTGGAATTGAGGTTTAAAATGTTCATACTCTCTAGTCTCCTAAGTGCTTTCACTCTTCTCTCCCCACCTGATGTTCTGGGGCACTGTCTTTGACAAAATTTGACATCTGAGCAATGTCACTATGATGAATTTCGGCACAGTGCCTTGTTACTGGATAGGTTAAATCCTTGTTTTTTATGGCCTGAATATACTGCAGTATGCGTTTATGAACTTGCAATACTGTGCTGTTCACGTATCTCAGGTTGCAGCTGCATGGTAACACATAAACAGCAAACTCACTTCTGCAATTGAAATTGCCTCTTATGGAGATAGATGTGTAAGAAAAGGGAGAGAGATACTCCTTGGTATTGATGCCTATTGTGCACGCTCTACATTGTGGGCACTTATGGAAGCCATTAGTTCCTGTGAGCCAACCGGGCTCACACAAATTTCCTACCACCCAGTGTTACCCCAGGCCTCCCGATAAAAATGGTGCCTCACTTGTTTGGGAGGCGCAAGGGCCCAAAATGTTTTGAGGCAACATCAACATTGCCAATCAAAAATTGTTTTGGGCCCTTGCCTGTCGCTGGTACCGAGGCCTCTCACACAAGTGAGGCACCATTTTTATCGGGAGACCTGGGGGTATGCTGGGTGGTAGGAAATTTGTGTGAGCACTTTCCCACACAAAAATTTGTGAAATGTGATTTTTTTCAGCTATAATTGAGGTTTGCAAGGGATTGTGGGTAAGAATACGTTGGGGGATCCACGCAAGCCATACCTCCTTGGAAGCCCCCGGGTGTCTAGTTTTGAGAAGTATGTGGGTTTGGTAGGTTTCCCTAGATGCCGCCGAGCACAGGACCAAAAACCCAGGTGACCTCCCTTGCAAAACCAAATCGTATTGACATAATTATGTGTTTATTTCTGCAGCGTGAGATTTTTAGCACAATATTGCAAGGAAAATGTGACAGACATTTTTAAGTTTGCAGGACATTGTGGATAAAATAACTTGTTGGAATTCACAAGTCAGACATCACCATGTACTCCCATGGGTTAACAATAATATCTACATTTGGTAGGTTACTCTTAGATGGAATGTACACCTTGACAGAGAGACTCAAAAGACAAAGATTCCAGCAGAGCCATCTATTCCTCAAACACACACACTTACTAGTTGGATTTGGCACGAGGGCGAGTGATGGTTCAGTACATAAAATATTATTAACAAGAGATTTCACAAAAATGAAATGCACTGTCAATAATTAAATGCACAAAAAACCTAACCAGTGACTCGCAGCTTGTGAGCTGTAAAGCCACGACAAGGCAGCAACCGTTTTACAGGCCATTCACGCACCTTTCATACGTGATACACACAAGACTATTCACACCACAAGGCACAAAACCAACACATTCCAACATTCGCAAAAAGGGACAAGGTACACCCTGCTTCAGGAAGAAAAAAAAGACAACTATTACTGCACAGTCATCTAATCCTCAAACACACACACATACTGTTTGGATTTGGCACGGGGTGAGTGATGGTTCAGTATATACAATTGTATTAGCAAGTGTTTTCTCAAAAATGAAATGCACTGTTAATAATTGAAAGGACGAGAAACTGAACCATGGACTCACAGCTCGTGAGCTGTAAAGCCACGACAAGGCACCAACCTCTTTACAGGCCATTCATACACCTTTCATATGTGTGACACATCCAAAACATTCACACCGCCAGCCGCGGGCCCATCACATTACAACACTCACACCAGCAAACAGCGCCATTCAAGGGTCCATCACTTTCACACGCCCACATTCCTGACACAGTAACTACACAAACTGATGGATTGTGTGGAGTGGCGCTCAGCTAGCAGTGTGTGTAGTGACCAGCAGCAAGTCACTAGTCACACACCGCGAGCCGAGCGCCAGTCCACGCACACCGCCAGCTGAGCGCCAGTCCACACACACCGCCAGACAAGCGCCAGTGCACGCACACCACCAGCCAAGCGCCAATCCACCCACACCGTCAGCCAAGCGCCAATCCACCCACACCGTCAGCCAAGCGCCAGTCCACGCACACCGCCAGCCAAGTGCCAGTCAACGCACACCGCCAGCCAAGCTCCAGTCCATGCACACCTCCAGCCAAGTGCCAGTCCACGCACACCGCCAGCCAAGCGCCAATCCACCCACACCACCAGCCAAGCGCCAGTCCACGCACACCGCCATCCAAGCGTCCGCCTACACACACCACCATCACATTTAGAAATTTTTTTTTTTGTTGAAAATTTCTTTATTTGCAAGTTAGGTCACAACACATGTTATAGTCATGCGTACATTTAGAATTTTTTTAAACAAAAAAAATAACACAACAAATTGCAAATAGATACAAATCTGCTAACACAAAATCTGAAACTAAATACATTGCACTAATGCCAACCTTGAAACAGAATAAAAAATATTAAACAATACAGGCGAGGCAGTTCGCTTTACCACTCATGGATACTCCCAAAAATTCTTATGCGTGTGGTACGATTTAAAACAAGCTGACACACACAATCCAGGTTTAGAAGGACAGTCAGGGCAGTACATACGAGTCTCCCTCCGCGCACCTCTTCACCAACAGACTCTACATCTCCTAGTGGGAAACTCTATTGAGGTTCTGGGAGGAATTTATTCAGGAAAGTGGCGATCTTTCAATCTATCATATGTGGGTGGGCTGCACACCTTAGTTGCATCAAGATTCTCCATGAATAGTTCTGTTTCCCAAAGCGTGCTCGATGGTGACCTGCCCTGCCCCGATAGCACGTTGAACTTGAAATCGCATCATTCTGGGACACTGATTAGTGCCCCAAACCATGGCACAATAGCTGCTGCATTTGCAATTATCGTCGTTCTTTATCATTCATATAAATCCGTTTTACTCCATCTTTTAAACTTTTCAAACAATTTTAGTCCGCATGCAAGGAAATGCATATTTCCTGTGTTTCTCATATTCATGATGGGCCATCCGAACCTCTTCTTTCAAGAATACGTTCTCAAGCAAATTTTCATCAATAGCAATTTATTAAAAACCCAATGCATTTCGGGCCTCCAGGGGCCCTTCGTCAAGGGTAACTGGAAAATCAATTAAACAAACAAATATTAATATTAATATGCTAAGCGCCTCTATTTGTACACAGTCACATGATGTTCAGATGGCCCATCATGAATATGAGAAATTCAGGAAATATGCATTTCCTTGCATTGGGACTAAAATTGTTTGAAAAGTTAAAAAGATGGAGTAAAAAGGATTTATATGAATGATAAAGAACGACGATAATTGCAAATGCAGCAGCTATTGTGCCATGGTTTGGGGCACTAATCAGTGTAACAGAATGATGCGATCTTTCAATCTAGCCACATCCTCCACCACTCCAACTCTAGGAACACTTGCCTGTTCCGCTAGAACAAGGCTGCCTATTACAGACTCTTGAAACTTAACAAAAGTCATCTTTGACTCAGGACAAGAATTCTGGAACACAATAAAAGCATTAAATGTTGCCAAGTGGAAAAGAAGAATAGCTAACTTCTTATACCAAATGTAAGCCTTACGAAGAGCAGCGTAAGGTTCCAACCTCTGATCTACTCTGTCAACACCACTGATGTGCCTATTATAGTCTAAAATGCACACAGGTTTGCGCACTTCAGCAGCCTGACCCCAAACAGGCACAGGTGCAGTGCTTTCATCATTGATGGTAGTCTGCATGTACACATCTCTCCTGTCTGAAAACGTCACAGCTAGAAGCTCGTCACATCGCAACGCACTGCACTGTCCCCGCACAAGCTTTTAGCAAACAAGTTCTTTTGGGAAACCTTTACGGTTACAGCGCATTGTGCCACAAGCAAAGTGCCCACTTTGGCCAATTCCTTGAACAACCACACACCAGTGTAGAAATTATCTACATATTTTGTAGGTAACAAGGACCCCCTGATTTGGATTGTGCTCCTGGGTCAGGGAAAACAGTTTTTTGTGCAAAGGTAACAACCCAGGCAGACAAATAGGAACAAAAACTGGCTAATGAAAGAAACACATATTTATAAACAACTCATTAAAAATGCAATGGACTGTAATGATATCAAAAAGATTGATTTTAATATAATTATAAAAAATATGTGGATAAATCTGATTCAATAAAATACAATGACATGATTTGAATAGACATGAATCATTTAAATAATGTATGGCAAACAAACATATCAATATACATAATTCTAAAAATAAGACACTTTGTTCTTAAAAATGATTTCTCAAATACAAGATGTTTCTAAGGCTGTGAGTCTACGCGTTTCGACAAAACATTTGTCTTCCTCAGGACGGTTTGATATCAGCCATAATTTCTAAAAAAGATAAAACAGAATCACAAACATATAACAGTACATTGCAAGCACTACTATTTACATATATCTGAAAAAGCAAAACTTATTTCTTTTTCTATTTTCTCTTTTCTTTTTTCTTTACAGAGCCAGAATTTATATGAAAGAACACTTATATTTTTATAGTGTTCACATCCTTGATAAAAAGTCACATTTAACCAGACATAGGGTGAACCACTCGGGAGGTCATATGATACAGGCAAATTTAATAAAATATAAAACAAATAGGAAAATCTAGAAGGATTTAAAAATTCAGAAAAATCAGAAAAAGGCATAACATTTTTGGTAAACTAATATTACTGGAAATTCCTATAGTTCCAAAGTATTATACCTAATTAATTGCTGGAGATATTCCTTAATTATTAAGACTTCATACGTCATGTTTTATATGTAGTATTATGTTAGAAAACAGAGTAGTTATACCTAGGCTAGAGTAGTTAATAGTAGTCTCTACTGTAGAAACTACTATTCCAATCATGTAAGTAGCAAGTCATATTAAGGTGAGGAAACTCCAACCATTCATTCACATTTTGGATTAGATTGCTAAAGAACCTTACCTAGATATAGAGAAGTTATAGAGTATTCGATACGTGGTAGTTAGGGTAGATAAGGCACCTCTCCCTTTATGGATGGAGACGGTATGTGATGGCTATTCAAATGAAAGAAATGCATATATTGGAATATAGTACAGTTCCACTCTAGCTTAATATATTAATTACAGTAGATAATATTTTTACCTGTTGAAACAGCAATCACTGCTGTCTTCCTATCAATGCCCACAAATACTCTTCACGTTTTGTTTATTAAAAAATTAATTAAAAGCCGGAATCCCTCGTTGTTTTCAAAATTGCTGGTGTAATACTGAAATTATTACATAATAATATATCTAATCCAAAATGTGAATGAATGGTTGGAGTTTCCTCACCTTAATATGACTTGCTACTTACATGATTGGAATAGTAGTTTCTACAGTAGAGACTACTATTAACTACTCTAGCCTAGGTATAACTACTCTGTTTTCTAACATAATACTACATATAAAACATGACGTATGAAGTCTTAATAATTAAGGAATATCTCCAGCAATTAATTAGGTATAATACTTTGGAACTATAGGAATTTCCAGTAATATTAGTTTACCAAAAATGTTACGCCTTTTTCTGATTTTTCTTATTATTCTGAATTTTTAAATCCTTCTAGATTTTCCTATTTGTTTTATATTTTATTAAATTTGCCTGTATCATATGACCTCCCGAGTGGTTCACCCTATGTCTGGTTAAATGTGACTTTTTATCAAGGATGTGAACACTATAAAAATATAAGTGTTCTTTCATATAAATTCTGGCTCTGTAAAGAAAAAAGAAAAGAGAAAATAGAAAAAGAAATAAGTTTTGCTTTTTCAGATATATGTAAATAGTAGTGCTTGCAATGTACTGTTATATGTTTGTGATTCTGTTTTATCTTTTTTAGAAATTATGGCTGATATCAAACCGTCCTGAGGAAGACAAATGTTTTGTCGAAACGCGTAGACTCACAGCCTTAGAAACATCTTGTATTTGAGAAATCATTTTTAAGAACAAAGTGTCTTATTTTTAGAATTATGTATATTGATATGTTTGTTTGCCATACATTATTTAAATGATTCATGTCTATTCTATTCAAATCATGTCATTGTATTTTATTGAATCAGATTTATCCACATATTTTTTATAATTATATTAAAATCAATCTTTTTGATATCATTACAGTCCATTGCATTTTTAATGAGTTGTTTATAAATATGTGTTTCTTTCATTGGCCAGTTTTTGTTCCTATTTGTCTGCCTGGGTTGTTACCTTTGCACAAAAAAAAAAGAAATTATCTACATATAAATGGTGTCCTTTTTTAAATAATCCTCTACCTAGTTCCCACACAATTTTCTCAGTCACTCCAAAAGTGGACGAACAACCAGGGGGGTTAATGCTGGACTCCTTACCGGTGTACACCCTGAAATTAGAGACATATCCAGTCCCACTGTCACACAGCATATACAGCTTAATTCCATAGCATGCCCTCTTACTAGGAATGTATTGCCTAAAAACCAAGCGGCCCTTGAACAACACCAAAGGCTCGTCCACTGCTATTTCTTTTCCTGGAGCATAGATCTCAGAAAAACGATCAACAAAGTGATCAAGGACAGGCTGAATCTTTAAAACCTGGTCACAATCAGGGTTATCTCGTGGCAACGCTAAACCATTATTGACAAAATGCATCATCAGAAGCAAATGCCTATCACGACTCATGACTGCCGGAAATATAGCCGTTGCCATCAAGGGACTAGTAGACCAATATGAAGACATTGGTGGCTTCCTTAGCAAGCCCATCAAAAAAGTGAATCCCAAGAACTTCTTCATCTCTTCAAGATATGTGGGAGTCCACCGGGTAGCTCTAGATTGGGGCTGAAGGCTGGCACTGTTGTCCCTCAAACTGTTCGGCATACAAATTAGTCTGCTCAACAATCTCTGCCAAAAACACATCGTCCATAAACAACTGAAAAAATGTATCGTCAAAAAGTTCTCAGTATTCACTCTTCACCCTGGAACACCAGTAAAGTCTGGCAATGCCGGCTGCACCATGCCAGGGGCAACCCAGAGGCCAACACTATCCACGGGAAGTGCTGAAGCCCCAGCCTGCAACCCAGATGCCTCTTGCCGCACTACACCAACGGGAAGCCTAGCAGCCCCAGATGCTTCTTGCCGCACTACACCAACGGGAAACCTAGCAGCCCCAGATGCCTTTTGCCGCACTACACCAACGGGAAGCCTAGCAGCCCCAGATGCCTTTTGCCGCACTACACCAACGGGAAGCCTAGCAGCCCCAGATGCCTCTTGCCGCACTACACCAACGGGAATCCTAGCAGCCCCAGATGCCTCTTGCCGCACCACAGCAACATGATGCCTTGTAGCCGCAGGCTGCAGCCCAGAGGCCTCTCGCCGACCTATACCAATGGGAAACCTTGCAGCCCTAGGCTGCAGCCCAGATGCCTCTTGGCGCACTACCAGCACATCAATGTCCTCCTCTAACACAGGTACTTCATCATCACTAGAAGAAGCTTCATCATCCGATGATTCCATGTGAAGAGAAAACTCACTGCCTGAACCCCTTCCTACCTCTACCTCAGAATCAGAGTCAGTCTCTGAACCAAGGTCAGAGGAAGACTCAAAAAGCATACCAGCAACCTGCTGAGCAGTAATCCTGTGGCTAGCCATTATCCTTACTAAGAAAGGAGACTGCACAAACAAGTCAACAACAACCAACACTGTGCAAAGTAAGTAGTAAACAAAGTGAGGCTTTAGCACAAAGATCTATACAGTCCAAAACAATATAGCTCTTACCAAAGATAGCTACACTCACCAGCACCTACTCTGTAGAAACACTGCAAAAAGCAACGATATCCCACTAGAAAGAAGAATAAAAAAACAATTACACATAAGACAACAAAGTACACATCAAGCACTAATGCAAACAATATTTTGACACTCAAAACACAGAAGCCAAACAAACTGCTATTACTACACCATTTACAAAAGCACATTCATGTAGGGAAATCAAACTACTTTAGAGTAAATAGTACAAAATAAATTTACTTACCAAGCTACAAAACCGCAACCTACAACAATCCAAACAGCAAAGGCCTTGAACTAGAATAAAATAGAGAAATAAAAAAAATACTATTACATTTCACAAACAATATGACAATTAAAATTATAACACACAATGTCGCTACCCAAATGGACATTCGGCCAGATGAGCCTTCAAATAGGGCTGAGACCAATGGGGATTAGGTGAGGTTTTCCATCAATCCACTGGTTATATTTTTGGATGTTTTTTCTGCCCGCCCCCCTCGGTGGCAGTCGGTCTTTTTTTTGTCCTTACTGTACCCTCCCTCCCCCACCCGGGGGCAGTAAGGACAAAAAAAGACCGACTGCCACCAAGGGGGCGGGCAGAAAAAAACATCCAAAAATAGAACCACCTTTGGAAGCGAACCTTGCCCAAGGGGTCGCTTCCACACACTACAAAACACAATCCCTAGGGCCTAGTGGGCCAGAAAGGCCAAAAAAAGGGCAGATCTGGGGCACACAAACATCAACAAGAAATGCTCCCCTTTGGAGGCGACCCTTTCCCAAGGGGTCGCTTCCATCCAAATTTGAATGCCCCCAAATAAGTCCCTGTTGCCTAGTAACGCCTGAATTTGCCCCCGGGGGGGGCAGAAAATCATTAATAAAAATTGCCCCCACTTGGAAGCGTCACTTCCAACCAAATTTAAATGTCTGCCTAACTGCCCATGGTGCCTAGTGGCATTTTCTTCCCCCCCCCCTCCCCGGGGCAAAACGGCCGAAAAAACGGGCCTATTTGCCCCCAGGAGGGGCAGAAAAACATTCCTTGACATATGCCCCCTCTAGGAAGCGATCCTTGCCCAAGGGGTCGCTTCCATCCAAATGTAAATGCCGCCAAAATAATCCCTGGTGCCTAGTGGTGTGTTTCTGCCGCCAATGGGGGCAAGACGGCCCAGAAAATGGGCCGATTTGCCCCCAGGGGGGACAGAAAAACATTCCTCAACAAATGCCCCCTCTAGGGAGCGACCCTTGCCCAAGGGGTCGCTTCCATCCAAATGTAAAGGGCAGCCTACCAGTCCCTGGTGCCTAGTGGCATTTTCGACCCTTGCCCAAGGGGTTGCTTCCAACCAAATTTGAATGTCCGCCTAACTGTCCCTGGTGCCTAGTGGCATTTTCTGCCTCCCCTGGGGGCAAAACAGTCAAAAAACAGGCCGATTGGCCCCCGGGGGGGCAGAAAATCATTATTAAGAATTGCTCCCACTTGGAAGTGACCCTTGCCCAAGGGGTCGCTTCCAATGCTCAAAATGTAATTCCCTGGTGCTAGTGGGGGCATTTCTGCTGATCGTTAGGCATCAGGGGTGAGGAAAATCTCTTTCCTCTCCCCTGATGCTTCCATGCGGTCCCTAAACTCCTCCAGGAACAAGGAAACTTACGGAACTCCTCGACGCTCAGGAAGCAAATGGCTTCCCGAGCGTCTGGGACTCCCTGTTGACATCAGCGCGCGCCCTATGCGCGCTGACGTCATGGGATTCCCATGGGGGGGGGGGTTGGGGGTGGCACGTCAGGGCTGCATTTGTGCTCCCTTTCTGTTTAACCTTTATATTAATGATGTTGACAAAGTCCTTTTATTAACAGGGGTAGATTATCCGTACGCAGGGCGACGAGGTCTCCCAGTATTACTTTATGCGGACGATGCAGTCCTTATATCCAGGACCCCAAGGGGGCTCCAAACTTTGCTTTGACGCTTTTTCAGACTTCATTTCGGAACGTGATTTCACCATCAATAATTCAAAATCTTTTGTCATGCAAGTGGGGATACGCCTAAAAAAATGCTTACAGTTAAGGGTAGGTATAGTGAAGGTACCTCAGATGTTTTTCTTACCTCTGGGTCACCTTGGACGACCAACTTAAATGGGGGCCGCTCAAACAAAGGAAGACGGGGGACTTGGCGCGGGTGAACGCGGCCATTTTTAATTTTGCCTCCAAACTGGTTAACAGACCCATTGCTGCTCTGTTGAATATCTACCAGGCAAGGAGTGTAGCTACAGCCTCCTATGGGAGTGAAATATGGGGGCACATTGTCACTGACGCTATCAGGTAGCTGAGAAATCCTTTTTAAAGCGCATGTTAGGTGTTCGCCGTGGCCTGTCTAATTTGGTGGTACACGAGGAATTAGCGGTGCCCTATTTAAGTGATACCCTGGCATTTCGTCCTTTAATTTTCTGGATAAAAATTTGGTTGAATGAGGGATTAACGCTCAGCCAGCTGATTTTAAAAGTGTATGACCCTGGATCTAGCTCTCAACATACCCTGACTCAGTTATATCAATAGCAGTTTAAAAAATTAGGATGAGTTGAACTTTATACTAACCCTGATCTAATAACCTATAAGTACGTGGGGATAACAAGGGAGTCCTTTAGCAGTTTAAAGAAACTGGAAAGGGAGGAGCTGGTTGTGGAAACCTAGTGTCTGCAAATTCTTTATGCTAAAGACAACACCATCAGCCGAGCCTTATCTCCTGTTTTTTTTTAATCTGTTTATGAACGGTTTTTATTGACCAGATTTCGTTTTGATCACTTTCACCTCCTGCTTGCCTTTCCTAGGGGGTGCAGTAGAGGCCAGCTGTTAACATCCTGTGGCTGTGACGGAGAGTCTCCACAGGATTTGCTACGTTTTGTTTGTTTTGTAAATTTTACGAGGTTCCTAGGAATTCTTTTTTAGTTTCTATTTTAAAGACAATGAATTTTATCCAGGATCGCCCATCTCTCCTGTATCTACAACTGCTGAAGGACGAATGTATTTTTTTCGTCGTTGGTTATTTGAAATCTGTGGTGAAGTCCAGGGCTTGTCCTGATTAATGTGATGAGGGCCAGGGTTTATGATTATTTTTAAGACCTATATGCGTCTGTAAACTGGGATCATTTTTTGGGGAACCCAGTCTTAAAGGGGCGATCACTTGTTCCTGAACTGTATTTCTTGATGTCACTAGTTACTTGGGGTCACGATGTAACATATTTTTACCATGTTAAATGGTGTTGGCACCTTAAAAATTTAGAATCCTTTATGTACTGTTAACTTTTATGTTACAGTCCACCATGGGATAGCCTACGATACACTGTGTTGATATTTTAGGAAATTATAACCTTTTAATATATTGTCAACTTTTATGGTTTTATATCTCTAAAACCGAATAAAGTTGATTTGAATTGATTTGTGTGGGGTAATGGGTAAGAACTTTGATGCCGGCTTAAAAGGTGTTTTTGCTTCGCCCCATTACTCTAGTTGTTCTTTATCTGCTAGTGCATGTTCCTCAATTGGTGTATTTAGACCCAGATGTTCATTTTGTAATGCCATTAATTCCTTTACTAGTGTCAGGTCAGATACTTGTAGTCCTGTTTGATGAGCAGGAACTGTTCCTATGGGACTGGGCATAGTATGTTTTGGTTCTCTATTAGCATGACTTTCATAAATATTTGTTTTCTGATGAATTTGTGCACCTCTAATGGTTTTTGACCATTATGGAATTAACTTTCGGGGCAAAAAGATAGATCCCCGGCCAAGATTTGTTCAATGTCAGTGGCATGAGATTCACTATGGTGCGTTCAATGTCTTTCTGTTGTTTTTTTCCCTCCATTTCCGTTGTTTTAGTTTATTTTCTTGTGGCTTGCTGTCTATTTGGTTTGTCGCCTTTTGCGCCTCTGGGTTTTGAAGTTCTTGGGCGTAGTGTTAGGCGGCGATCCTGCCGTAAAAAATGACCAATTCCTCAATCAGAGTGGCTCTGCCGCTATGTTGCTTCTTGAGCCACCTTGTTTATTGGACACATTGTCAGTGTCCAAATCTAAACTGAGCTCAGTTTCAGTGTCTGTAGCACTTCTTTCCTGTTGCGACCTATTAGTGTTGATCAGCCGCTGTCGCTTTAGATTATCAAATCTTCGAGCAAAGGTGAAGATTTTCCCTTGTTTATTGTCAATTCTATCTCGCAGAATTATCTGCGCTTTGCGTGCCTTTATTGTTTCCTCATGCTTCTTAAGGCGTTAAATACCCATTGCAAACTGCCTCAAGCTATTCTATTTGTTTTTGTAATTCGATTCGATCCATTTCTGCATTTTTCACCAGAATATGTTTAGTCCCCCAGCACACCCAAGTAATTTAATACAAAATATACACAAAAATCAATTTATGCATTTCATTTTTGGAATAGATGTTGCAGCATCGTTCATTGAGCTGTTTCTTTCACACCCTTTACTAATTATAAATATGTTGGTAAGCACATTCTGTGTTCAAGATCTGTTGAAATCCCAGTAGACACTTTGTGGCTTCATGCGTTTCCTCCCACCTCTTTTGCACGCCTTCTCTAACAGCTTCCCCTTTGTGGTTAGAGAGAGTGGTTGTGCTAACTTTTACGAGATTGTCATAATACAATCCTGACCTAGTTTAAATAGCAAAATGTTTGCATAATGTTTTCCTAATAGAATTAGGAGCTTTAGTGATACCTTGTACTATTGCTTAGCTATTATATAAAAAATGCAGTCATGTGGTCTGCCTTAATGAAATGCACATGAGATGTCAAGTAGTCTCCGTGTAGCAAATTTACAATTTCTTGCTTTCTGAGATTATTACCACCAGGTTTAGAGAGTGTTGTAGTCCTAAACGATTTGGTGTCCATTTCATTTTAAAAGCTTTTTTGTACAAACAAACCTAATGTAGTATTTACCGAATTTTTATAGAAATTGCTCCACCAATGTAGCTACCCGACACAATGCTCATAGGAGAGGCTGAAGACTTCAGTTGCTTCACGGTTAGGTGGTCAGAAAGCTTTCACCCTTTTTTTTTTTTTCTTCAATGTCTTTGCCTGCTTCCTTTCAACGTAGCTAATATTTTTTGAGGTGGTTGGTCCACTGCAGTTATTTCACTGCTGTGAGCTCGACCGGTTACTTTTGATCACTCTAAGACTATTTTCTAGATTGTCCATTTAACTGTGATTTCACGATGCCCAAATTGTGTTTTAACCAAATTCCTGATCTGTGTCATAATGCTTAGAATGTGTCTGCTTAGGACTTCCTTTTAACCTTCCAGAACTGCTGTTCATAGCCTTCCTTCTAGTTGTGTATGTTTCACAACCATGTGATAGTAAATCGTGTTAATGTTTTTTGTCTTTAGGTTTACACCAGATTTCACTGCCTCCAGAGTCATTCGTGAATTGAAGTTTGTTACTACTGGTGGCTCTGAGTTTGTATTCATCTTGAATTCATCCCTTCCATATCACATGTTGGCAACCTGTGCAGAGGCTTTGCCCCGTCCAAACTGGGAACTGGCACTGTACATAATCATCTCAGGAATAATGAGGTATTGTTTGTTTGACGAAAGCTTAAAATTAACTTTTAAAGGTTTGCTTTAGCAGTGGACTGTAGTCGTAGCTGCACCACAGTTTCAAATAGAGTTGTGTTTAGCATTACTTATTGCTGCACCAAGAATCTAGGAAACCTTTTCCCAATCAGGGAGGCGGTTTTTCAAAACGAGAATGCCACAAAAACATAGCGACAGGACTGCTTCGTCTTTAGTGGATTTGCCCTTTAGTGTGAAATTATGCAGAAAAAGTGTGTTTCTCACAAAATTTTTCTGTAATTTGTAGCCATGAAAATGTATGTAATTACTGTTAACATTTTATCGCTCAGTGAATAAAAACCCATACGGTGGGCTTGAGTCTCTTTATTTTTTATTGGACTGTGATGATGTAAAAATGATTACGGATCACAACCATCTTTGCTTTTGCTAAAATCTAGATACTATTGTAGTGATTGCCATTTTATGTGGTAGTGCGGTCTAGCAACTTTATATTTGTGTATAGACGAGTCACTATAACATATTCTTGACTGCGTGAAGGAAGACCTCTATTTGCTTTCTCTCTGGCTATTATGCGTTATGTAGAGTTTATGTAAAAGTGTCTACAATGCTTATTAATGTCTTTGATTAGAAGTGAAGTTGGGGGCTCACAGTATACATTAACCATCATAACTTAAGTGAGGAAATCCAAGCTTCATCCTTAGCCTTAAATATGGAGTAGGAAACAAGATCTCTGTTTCATATATTGGCAAGATCAGCAAATTTTGGTGTAATAGTCAAACTGACTGAACCAATAACTGCGCAGAGCGAGTATGAGTGCTGCAAGACTCCCCTCTTGTATTCATATTTTTCTAGCTAGTGTTAAATACTGCTATAGTAGGTTTGGTTTGTTGAATTATAGCTATAGGTAATTCAATACCAATTCAGAGTACTTGACCTGAAGTCTTCAGAATATTGACCTAATGTTTGGTGGCAGTGGTAGCATTTTTCTTAATAGCTGGGATGGCTCTCTTCTGGGTAATTGTGACAGCAGATTCCTGATACTCTTTTCAGCCTTGACTGACTTATTAGTCACTCCCTAATCTGACTCCTGAAAGAGTTCCATAGTATACCAGTGCTGCCATCCCTGATTTCCTGCTAACCTGCATAATTAGAGTTCAGTGTCCTACAAGGCTGTAGAATAATTGAAGGAGGTCATCCCTCTGTAATTGCAACGCCCCTTGCTTTCTCTTAATCGCTCCACTCCCACACCGATCAGCTTAGATTTCTAACTGCCAATGTGGCAGTCAGATATTTGTGGTTGCAAGAGATAGGTGAAAGCCATAAGTGCATCATTCAAGAAGTTTTATGTGTGGAAAATCGCAATTCAGGAAACTAATTACAGAATACAATATTGTAGAGACTTCTAGCCATGGATTCCTTACCTTCGAATTATCCCCATGCATCAGACAGGATAAGGAAATTTTGGAGCAGTACCCTAGTGCACCGGAAGGTGGTGTCGTTTGGCTCTGCATCTGCGTTGTCTGTACTGATGTGTCGTACGGGGCACATGTAGAGCTACCCATCATTCACTCTTTTGTTGACTGCCTATTTTGACTTTTTGTCTACCACTTTTTTAAGATCTACTTTCCTTCTTGTGTGACCGGATATCCCCCAAGAAACCAACTGGTTTCAAACCATGTGGTGCCCGTCACCCCCCTCCCTGCCCCCCCCGCCTCCCAATCAACTTGGTCTCTCTGTGGTACCTTGAGAAGGACCATAACTTAAACACCTGTGAGGATTGCCTGTCCATGCACTCAAAGGCACTGGGGGAGCTCACCATGAAGCACCCCACCGTCAGACGATCCCACTTTAATCAAGATCACAATCGCATGGAAGATCTCTGGAACACTCGTGGAGCCACACCCGGTGGTCATCATCACCGTCGAACTAATCATCAGATAAGTCACATAAAAAAGAAGAAAACTAAGAATCCGAAGAGGTCTTATACTTTTTCGTGTCCTTCTAAATCCTCGGACGAACCAGGGTCGACTCTGCACTTCCCCGATTTCGCTGGAGCGACCAGTGCCCGATTTGTAAAGGTGTATGCGGCCCTGAATCCCATAATTGGTGACCTGACTCCTCTGGAGCGACTTCAGGCACAATGGATTCGGGAGGGAGGGACCCCTACTGGATTCCCCCCCCAGTAGGGCCCCATGGTTCCAGTGGATCCATGGATCTGGAGCGGTGTGGCCAGCTAGGCAAAGACCTTCTCTAGTGCCCGCTCCTCTACCGCTGGCGCCATCAACACTATCCCCATCATCTTTGACTCCAACACAGAAAGCAGGATCAGCGTTGTATGATGCTGGTCCCCGGCCGTCTGGAGCCATGCCTTTTGAGTCAGTCAGTGCCTTTTGTCTTTGACCGGCCTGGTACAGTGGTCAAATAGGAGGGGTGTGGCAACCCTGATGAACAGCACCAGCCATTGGATGATTCCGCGGACACCTGATATGAGGATCTGGAGGATCCCAGTGCGTTAAATACTTCACCTGACACTGGCCTGGTCTTCCCTCCTAATGTGAATATGGTGGAGGGGGCCTTTAACGCTATGGTGGTGCTTAACGCAGCTGAGGTTTTGGTCCTTCAGTTACCCTCAGTGGCAGTCAAGACTAATGTCTTGACAGAGGTGCTTGCGCCAGAGATAGCTCTTCCAAACCCTTTCTCCCCTTTAATGAATCCTTCACTGACGTCCTCCTTGTGGCCTGGTCCAAGCCCTGCACAGGGGCTCCTGTGCACAGGTCGATTGCCTTCCACAACCTCCCATGCTCCAGGGGACCCTAGTTTCCTCACCCATCAGCCCACTCCAGAGAGCTTGGTGTTCCCATGAGGCACAGGGTCAAGGCTGATTTGCAAATGGCCATGTCTGAACTGGGGTGGTGTGGAGTGCAAAATAACGATGGATTTAGGCCCAGATCTATTTACTGGGGTGAATGTATGACATTGTTCTGCATTCTGTCCATCAACTGTTGGTTTTGCATTTGTCACACCGAGTGGGATGGGTATGCTCAGACGTGAGTCCCATGCTCTCCACACCACTGGAGTCACGCTATCCTGGCTGAAGATGGCTGACAGCCAGAAACCGGTCCTAGGATGCTTGATTTCGGTCCAGGAAAGATATGGCTTGGCAGTTCGGGCTGGACTGTTCCCATGAGGCACAGGGTTAAAGCTCATTTACATATGGCCATGTCTGTACTGGGCTGGTGTGGAGTGCAAAATAACGATGGATTTAGGCCCAGATCTCTGTACTGGGGTGAATGTATGACATTGTTCTGCATTCTGTCCATCAACTGTTGGTTTAGCATCAGGAACAGGTCATGGTTGCTTTTCCCGCTATTGACTGGTGGTCAAAAAAGAGACCTCCGTCCTATACTTGCCCTGCCCCTTCTCAATTTTTTCCTCAAACAGGAGGAATTCTAAATGCTCATGGTCACTCAAGTTCTGTCTGCTCTGGATCCGACAGACCGGATGGTTGTGTGTGTGCGTGGGGGGGGAAGGGATGTTAGCTACGGTTCACAGTGGCCTAGGAGCACTTTCAATTCGCCATGCTCAACTTTGGCCTCATCAGCTCCCCTCTGGTGTTCACCAAGGGTGATGGCGATGGTTGCAGCACACCTGCAGCGGTCTGGGGTTCCGGTATTCCCCTACCTCGACAGTTGGCAGTTAAAGGTTGGCTTGCCCCAAGAAGTCCTCTCTGACCTCCAGACTGCGGGGACCTTCTTGCACTCGCTGGGGTTCACTATCAATATGCCAAAATCACACCTGATTGCCTCTCAAACGCTCCCTTTAATCAGAGCTGTTCCGGACACTGCATTTTTGGGCTGGGCCTCCCATACGGTAAGTCCAAGACATTCGGGATATTATACTGATGTTTCATTCTCTATTCTGGGTTTCGTTGAGACAGACTCTGAGACTGTTGGGCATCCTGCTATTGAAGCATACCCATTGGCATATGCGGGCTCTGCAGTTGGACTTTAAGTTCCACTGGGCGCAGCATCAGGGCAATCTCTTAGACAGGGCCCAAATCTCGGTGGGAACTGCAACAGATTTGCAGTGGTGGCTAGCGAACCATGCTTTGATTAGCGGCAGACCCCTCTCCCCACCCCAGCCAGAACTGATGGTAGTGACAGATGTGTCACTCCTGGGTTGGGGCATTCATCTGAGGGAGGTGGAGATAAGAGGACTCTGGTCTCAGACGGAGTCCTGGCTCCACCAAAACTTGTTGGAGCTTCGAGTTGTTTGCTTGTCATTTAAGGCCTTTCTACCCCCATCAAGGTTAGGCTAGTGCAGTTGTTCACAGACAACACCACCACCACCACCATGTGGTACTGCAACTAGCAAGGCGGGTTGGGTTGTACACTCTGTCAGGAGGCTCTGCATCTCTGGACATGGCTGGAACACCTGAGCTACACCTATGGGGATTCAACACCTGCAGACTCTATACTAGGGCAGATGATCTTAACCGTCGATGCCTATCTGATCACAACTGTTGTCTCCATTCAGAGGTGGTGCAAGGTCTTTTTCAAGAGTGGGGAGAGCATTGGTTAGATCTCTCTGCCGCAGCAGAGAAGGTGCAATTCCATTAGTCTTGTGTGCTGAAGTTTCCAAGATGGCTCTCGCTCTGAGACGCCTTTCGACTTGAGTGGAGCTTTGGCCTCCTGTGTGCCTTTTTGCCAGTATAACTCCTGCTCAGAGTTTTCAGGACCGTGCCCAAGTTATTCTTGTGGCTCCGGATTGAGCACGAAAAGTCTGGTATTGCGGACTGTTGCGTAAGGGCACCGGTCCTCTGGTTAAACTGCCTCTTTGGGAGGATGTTCTGTCGCACCAACAGAGGAGGATCTTGTACCTGAACCTCCACATCTTCTCACCCTTCTCCTTCATGCTTGAAGATTGATCGGCAACAACTGACAACCTTTGACCATCCTCCTGCAGTCTGTGATGTTACTTAGGCAGCAAGTCGTCCCTCCATCAAGATGGTATACACCTGCCACAGGACAAATTTGTGGCAAGGTGTGTATCCAGGAGCATTGATTCCCTCTCTGCTCTACTTTCTCAAGTCTTATTATTTCTTCTTTCTTTGACCTAGCAGTGGTCTGCTCTGGGCTCAGTTAAGAGCTATCTTTCAGCCATCTCTCCATTTGTGCAGTTGACAAACCAGCCAACTTTATTTAAGTCTCCTGCTGTGACGAGATTTCTCCGGACACATGCCTGTTCCTTCCAAAGATAGTCACTCCTTTTCATACAGGCCAGACCATCACCCGGCCTACCTTTTTTACCCTGCCTCATCCTTTTAAGGAAGAGGAGAAACTCCACCTTCTGGACCCAAAAAGAGCATGGTCGTTCTACCTTGACCGCACAAAAGGCTTCAGTGTGGATGATAAACTGTTCATAGGATACATCAGGGCCAAGAAATGGAAGGCTGTGGAGAAACGAACCATCTTCTGATGGATAGTGGTCTGCTTAACGATCTGCTACAGATTTGCCAAGAAGCAACCTGAGGGCTTGCTTGATCATTCTGCTAGAGCCAAAACTGCGACCACTTTGTTAGCATTCAAAATTCTTGTCCTGTACATCTGTCAGGCTGCAACATGGACTTCCTTGCACACGTTTACTAAGCAATACTGCCTGGGTAGTCCGTTCCATCTGGATGGGGATTTTGCATGTTCGGTCCTACAGGGCTGTCTAGTCTGAATTGGGTTTGCAGACCCGAATCAGGGGAGAGACATTGCTTGGTAATCTAATATTAGGTAAGGGATCTGCAGCTAGTAGTCTCTATCAGATGAACAAGTTACTTACCTTTGGTAATACCTTATCTGGTAGAGACTCCATCTAGCCACAGATTCCTTACCGACTCTCCCAACCTCCCCTCTCTGAAACCTGATTAAAGGATTATGGTTTCCCTTGAAAAGGGCCCTATAGACCCCACCAGTGGCCAGTATTCATTGTGGCTCCATGCTCCTGGTGTTGAGAGTCCTGAAAATGAACTGACATCCTCGCGTCGAGGTGGTGCATATCTATATACAGCTTGCATCACTTCCAGAGCTGATGCGGAGCAGAATACCACCACCTACTGGCGGGCAGAGATGCTGCTCGAAAATGTCCGTATCCAGTCTGACAATTGAAGATACTACTAGGTTAAGGAATCATAGAGCAATAGAGTACTGTGAGGTGCTGCACTTTTCTGAAGACCTTTAATGGGTGTTACTTTTTCCCCCCTGTGCCTTTCACGTTGCTAATTCTCTAGAGGACATAGAACACAGAGCAAATTAGAGTTTTGCAATCTTGTTCTATGTTTTGGGATGTCTGAAGTGTAGAGACTATTGACATGTGAAATTTTCCTTTTCTGGAACTTTGTTAGGGGTTCCCTAATTGAATACCATAACAAAAGTGTTTTCAAATACACTCCTGTATCATCAAATCAAGTAGTTAAAAAATGTGTAGTGATTGTTTTATATGAAGTTCTGAAAAAAAATAAAACTATAGTTTCCTTTTCTTGGATGAGCATTTTAAGAAGTCCATATTTTGAATATACTGGTATACCTGTTGACTTAGTACAGCAAAAAGCAAGCTGTAACTTTGGGATGATTCTTTTCTGCACGGGATAACATTTTATTTTTAAACTTCTTAAGAAAAAGGCACACATGAAGCTGACCGGAAGAATTGATATAAACGATAACCATTAACTGGCTTAAAGAAAACAAGTTGATTTTGTTGCATGTCCCCAGTGTGTTAATATAATAAAATTTAAGTTGATGCTTAATAAACACCAAAATAATTGATGCAATACATCAGCCCATAATTTGAGAGTGGGGAAGGGTTAACGTTCATTTAATTGGTATTGTATTGTATTGTATTGTAATTGCATTTATATAGCGCTTACTACCCCTGACGAGGCGTCGAAGCGCTTTTTCGGCGGGTAGCACGCTACTCCGGGACCCACAGAGGATTAGTGTTGAATTAGTATAGTGAAACATGCAAGTACATTTTAAGTGGTGGATAGGTTAGTCAGTTATTTGGATTTGGAATTATAGCAGAAGGATAGATGAAATATGAGGTAATTTCAGTGGTGTATATTAGTCTGTTACTTGGAGTGAGAAGGTAAGCGGATGGATAAAAGGAGAAGAAAGATTTGCATTCATATAGCACTTGTTACCCCTGATGGGTGTTGAAGCGCTTTTTGGCGAGTAGCACGCCACTCCGGAACCCATAAAGGATTAGTGTTGAAAATTAGTATAGTATAAATATGAAGTAATTTGAGTTGTAGATATGTTATTCAGTTATTTGGGCAGTATATTAGTATAGTTGAATATGGAACATGGAATTTGAGAAGTGAACATGTTAGTCTGTTAATTTTTATAGAAAAAAAGGATAGTGGAGGGATAAAAGAGTGAAGGGTTTTTTTTTTAATGAGAATAAGGGCAGCATTTCTGTCCCTAGTCCCGATCAGTCTCGAACAGGCCCAAACAGGCAACTACCCTTGTCCTCTCTGCCCTTAACAGGCCCAAACAGGCAACTACCCTTGTCCTCTCTGCCCTTAACAGGCCCAAACAGGCAACTACCCTTGTCCTCTCCACCCTTAGCCTCGACGCCCGGGCTGAGACGCCCTAAGCCTGGGCTTTTTTGTAGCCCTAGTAATCAGGTGACCCCTTCAGCCAATGGGAACCCTAGCCCTAACATTATCCAATCACAACATTAGCCCTAACTTCTAGAACCAATAGGAGACCAAGTCAAGTCAAAATCTTTATTCGATTGTAAACATTACAATCATAAAAGAACAGTTCATCAACAAACAATTAAAAACAGTCCGGATAATTCATTTATAAAGCACACGTTTCTTCAGACAATGTAAAAGACAGAAGCAACAGGCAGCATAAACAATTTAAAAGTATATAAATAATTTCTATACAATAAAAAATTAAAAATGCCAAAGGCATTAGCAGCATAATTGTCCCTCCATACTTTTCCTGAAGGTGATTGCACTTTATTTGTCTGTAGTTTCCTGAAACTAGCAATCGCATTTCAATAATTGAAGGTAATAAAGTGCTGGTTTTATCTGTGCAAAATTCAGTTTTTTAAGGCAAGGCTTTAAGTATAGCTGCCGGGGTGTTATATAATAAGGACAGAAAAATAAAAAGTGTGCCAGGTCTTGCGGAGACTTTCCGTCGCAGCCGTAAGCTGGCAACACCTCACCCCGATGAGCCCCACTTGGTACTGCCAGTAGGAGATGAAACAGGTCAAAACGGAACCTTGTTAACAGATAACGTTCATAGCCGGTCATAGGCCATGATAGATATGGTTCCGTTTGTAGACAGGTTTTAAGTAAAACATGTTTCCTTACACTGTCCTTCTGCAACTCAACCTCCTCCCTGACAGTATATCTGGTTGTCATCATAGCATTTTTTACAAAAATAACATCAGATTTGGTAATGAGATTTGGGGTTAAAAACAGATCTGGCCGGCCGATTGCAATCAGGCAATCATTTATATACTTCAGCCATGGAACTTTAAACCTTCCATCCAATGTTAAGGCTTCTTTTAGTATTTCGTGAGTGAGGGGTATGTCCTTGTTAAGCCAGCAATTCAGCCAGCACAATACGGGGTTCATTGCTATTCTGTCACTTAGATAGGGTACACCCAACTCCTCATGTACCGAGAAGTTTCCAGTTCCCCTTGGCAGTCTCAGTATTTTCTTCAGGAAGTTATTTTCTGTGACCTCCAGGTCCTTCATCTTGTTGTAACCCCAGAGCTCACTTCCGTAACAGGCAACGGCAACACTTTTTGCCTGATATAGTTTAAGCAAAGCTGCCACCGGGCTATTGCCAATTTTTTTCGCAAATCCAAGTATGGCCGCATTAACACGTGTTACCTCACCCTTCTTTTTGCAGACAGCAGGGCCCCAAGATAGCTTGTGATCAAGGAGGACCCCAAGGTATGAAAAAGTATTAGTGGTAGGAATTTTTTCCCCATTTATACAAAAAAGATTAGATTTTCGAGAACCCTGGCCTGTTTTCAAAACATAGGACTTAGAGTTATTTATGCTTAGGCCTCTTGACTCCATGAAGTCAAAGAAAGAATTCAAAAGTTTCTGGAGACCATTTGCTGTCCTAGAAATAAGGACAGCATCGTCTGCATAAAGCAGCACAGGGACTCCCTTGCGGCCTACAAGGGGGTAATCGGCTCCTGTTTTTAGCAAATACTCCTCCAACTCGTTAATGTACAAGTTGAAGAGGAATGGAGCCAGTATACACCCCTGTCGAACACCCCGATTTATTCTAAATTCCTCTGTTACTTTCAAATCTTGGGTGTAACGAACATTGGCTCTTGTGTCGGTGTGTAGGTCAACCAGAAGATTAATTAAATTCTTTTCTACGCCCATCTTTAGCAGGGTAGCCCATAATTTTCCTCTATCCACACAATCAAAGGCGGACGATAAGTCCATAAAGGCCATATAGACAGTTCCTTGCTTGGCCAGGGTATATTTACTTAAGATCAAATATAGGTTCAGACATTGTGTAATTGTCGAATGACCAGGTCTGAAGCCATATTGAATAGGGGATAAAATATTTTTATCAGTTGCCCATGTGGTTAACCTATTCAAGATTATACCACCTACCACTTTAGCTACAGAATTAATTAAAGAAATTGGCCTGTAGCATAGCGGGCTGCTCCGATCGCCCTTTTTAAATACTGGGACTATGGTCGATAACCCCCACGCCCCTGGGCACCCCGAGATCACAGCTGCATTTACTACAGCAGTGAGAACTGGGGCCCAAAAGGAGATACTGGATTTAAAAAGGTCCGGTGGCAAGCCATCCGGGCCAGGAGCCTTATTACTAGTTAGTCCTTGGATGCCCCTTTCTACCTCACTTACTGAAAAGCACAGAGAATTCTTAGTTGGAATTAAAAAAGCATTTTCTGCCCGTTGCTCGTTACTTATAAAAATTGTACTAAAGTGGGTGACCCAGTCCTCCGCTGAGATGTTAGTGCCAAGAGCTATATCACTAGAATTATCAAACAAAGGTTTGTTGATAATTTGCCAGAATTTATTACTGTTCCCCAGCACTGATTGGTCAAGGAGAGACTCCATGGTACTAGCCTTAATTTCTTTTTTCCGGATAGCTAGTGATTTCTTATAAATCAAGCGCATATTTTTAATTTGACCATAATCTCTAGGTTTGGTTTTTAACGCCTTTTTCAGGTCTCTACTTGCCTTAGAACAGTTATGGTCAAACCATTTAGGAGTATTTCTGAATTCACCCTTCACTGGTGCTGTCAACATTGATCCTACTATTGACGCTATGGCCTCAAAATCTGCCAAGATTTTCTCAGGAGGTGTAGATGATGACATGCATACTGCTAATTCCACTCCACATAGCTTATTTATGTCAATGTACAAATCTACTTGATTTACCATTGACCACTTCAATCTGCGTTTACCATTTATGCAGCGTAACGTTCCCCGATCTTCGCGGGTCATTCGCTGCTCAAATAAGACCCCACCCAAACTAATAGTTATCGGGTTATGGTCACTATAAATGCTCGTATGAATAACAAATCTCGAGGCCCAATTTACAAGGTCTGCAGATAATAATATGTGGTCTATAAAGGACCCCTGACCTGAGCCTTTAAATATAGGGACGTCAAACACCTTGGACTCAGGAACCATAGACATGGCTACAGTTAGATTATTTTCATTCACCATGTCATTTAAATTGACTCCACGCCTAGTGTGGACAAAATGGAATCCTTCCACACTATTACACCCCAAGGATCCCATAGAGGAGACACCTGGGTTACCACATGGGTGTACATTAAAATCACCTACGATCATTACCTTCCGTGACAATGTACTTGCCCCCTTTCTCATTATCTCATTTAAGGTCAAGATGTTACATTCACCATTGCTGTTAATAGCGTTATAAAAGTTGATCAGGGTTAAGACATGTTTGCCTCTCTTCAATTCAAGCATTTGAATGTTCTGATTAGCATTATAACAAGTACTTATTTTGCAACAGAGTCCAAGATTAATGAAAATAGCCAGCCCCCCCTTTGCTCTTCCCCTAGTGGAAGGAGCTGCAGGTATAACAAAGCTTTGATAGCCCTCAATGAAGGCGTTTTTATCTTCCAACCATGTCTCTTGGAGGCATATAATTGTGTGTTTCTTAACAAGAGCTAGCCAGGCAGAATCACCTATTTTGTCAGCCAAACCTGCTATGTTCCAGGAGACCAGGACCTTGCAGCCAATCTTAACCCTAGTCCAAGCACCCAATCAGTTCAAAAACCCTGATCTCTACATCCAGTAAAGGCCCTAGCCCTACCACTAGTCCCAATCCAAGTCCAAGCAGCCAATGGTACAGGTAGCCCTAGTCCCTACTTCCAATAGCAAGCCTAACCCTACTCTTAGTCCCACACCTAGTCCAACAACCAATCACACCAGAAGCACTAAATAGCTACTTCCAATTGAAGGTCTAACCCTAGCCCTAGTCCCACCCTACTCCCAACAACCAATAACATAGGAAGCCCTACTCCCTACTTCCTATAGAAATCCGAACCCTAGCCCTAGTCCCAACCCTGCAATGATTGAATCACAGACCGAGAAACCAGTCACAACCCTCAAATACCCAACCAATGAGGACATTAACCCTAACCCAATAGAAACACCAGATACAACCACCAATCAGTGTACACATGTGCCAACCACCAGCACACCATATAAGGTCCCAGCAACCTCAGACAAGGTTTGCTGGCCAGGGAGTTGGAAGCTGCTTGCTCCTGTTCAGAATCTCCTAGGAGACAGACAGGCTCAATCCACAACTTTGGACTTCAGCAGGTAAAGGCTTCACTAACTCGAAATCTAACAATACTGTTTGAATAAAGCTTTACTCCCCCTGCTGGCCAAAAAACGAAGTGCACAGGCCCCAGTAAATACAGATCACTGAAGCACCCTCTGATGTAGAAAATCCCTGTAGCTGGGGGGGGGGGGGGGCAGGGGGGCGGGGCAGGGGGGCTGGCCTCACTGGCTTGTGAACACAAAATGGTGGCGGGGGTGCACTGTTTGAGCACACAGGCCTAAGCACAGAGCAAAGGAGAAATTTGGAGGGAAAACAGATTTGTCACCAAGGAATTAGAGGGACAAACTACAGAGGTTGGACTGCAAATCCCACAATTCAACACACTAAATGAAGGCAATCATGGGCAGGGAAAACCACACATTTAAAACACAACACAGGTGATAAAATATGCAATTACAGGCAGGATAAAACTACAATTTTTAACTGTAACAACCACAGGCATAGACAGTAAACACAAAGTGAAAATCGTTTTTTAAACAACTTTTTGTCTTGGGAAGAGACAGCACTAGTCTGTCTCCTTACCACTTCCTGGACTCTGCTCAAAGCAATCTGGGGCACATGTGGGCTGCAACTCACAAGATGGAGGAGAATGCTTTCTCTCATGGTATGCACTTTGAAAGACCGTGGTAAGCCTGTATTTCAACATATTGTAGATGTTTGCACTGTAATAGGCAAATGGCATGATAATAATTGTGCTGCTTGCACATCAAAGGTTCAAATCCAGGCAATTTATGGGTAATAGTAACCATGATAGCTACACCCTTGTGAAAAATGATCTGCAGTTGTGAGTACACCATAAGTGCTATATAAAATACCATGGTATTACAGTGAACTAAACACTTGAATGTTGTGTTTATATTGCACTTTAGGTCTATAAGAAGCACTAGGCAGTAAGAAAATACTGAACTTTGGCATCCAGGCAGATAAAAATTGGTTTAATTTCTATCCTCTTTTCTTTTGTCTCTTTTGTTTGCATATTATATTTGTATATAATATATCAGGGAGCTACTGTGTGCTAAATATTTAAGTGTTGATGTCTTTGTAGATCTCTGTAGGTCTATAAGAAGCAGTAGATGGTAATAAAGTGCTGTACTTTGGCATCTAACCAGGTAAACCTGATTCGTTTTAATGTTTTCCCTTCTCTTTTGATTCTTGTAGCGTGCTTTTTCTCTTAGTAATTGGAACAGCCTATTTAGAAGCTCAAGGAATTTGGGAGCCTTTTCGGAGGCGTCTTTCTTTTGAGGTGTCAAATCCTCCTTTTGATATGGGAAGGCCATTTGATCTCAGGAGAATTGTTGGTATTTCATCAGATGCAAAGTAAGTATGCATTGCTTCCATTTGAACATTTTTCTTGCTTTAAATACTACCCCAGATTTGGTTGTGTAGTCTGTAGCGAAGTGGTGGAACGTAGGTGTGCATATTGTTGGTGGTTTAATTGCTTTCTTACATAAGCAATGGCAAAAAATCCCCTTGGAATGTACTTTTAAAACAAAAACAAATGTATAATGAAACATTGGCAAGCTTGCTAATCCCGAATTCTTATGCGTTAACAATGATGAGAAAATGATATTAGCAACATAGGCATTGCTATTATGACTAGTATTTGAATCTAAACTACACATCTATCCCTAGTACACATATATTAAGTGTGGGTGATAGAAGGTTTATTGGAAACCAGAAAACAGTTTTCATTGATTTATATACCTAGAACGTAGGTCTGCTGATAATTTTGGTAGTATTTGACAAATATGCATAAAACAAAATGTAATTCTATTTAGTTTGCCCATTTCAATTCTTGATGCACACTGCCTGGTGGATGAAAGGGAAACATTTTATTTTCCATAGAGACGTTGCCGTCTCCTTTGCAGAGACAGTAACCCAAACAGTACAGACCAGCACTGTTCATTTAACGGGCTGTTGATTTACAATTTTCTTCTATTTAATTTTTTTTTGTTCTGCATGCATGACTGACTTATGTTTAAGTTTATCCTTCCCCTCCCATCAGCCCAGTGACATGATGCTGGTGCCACGCCCGTGGAGGAGCATAATGTGTATACACTGCCTGATGCAAGACTCCCTGCTTCTCGTACCATGTTTTGGAAATTCCTGGTTATTTAGGTAGTGATCATCTATTTTCTTTTAGAGTACGTTATTCCTTCGCTACTCGTGCAATAATGACCTGTTGATTTTAGAATCTCACCCATCCTGACACTCTTTTCAGGGGAAATCATTAACACAGTCTGTATTTTGTCGGTTTTCTAACACGTAGTTTGTTCTACATTACAGAAACATATTCCACGGTAAACACAATATACATATTCATTGCTAGTTCAATGTTGTTCCTCAACTCTTGTTTGATACTAAGTCATGGTTGATGCCTTATTGCCACTTTAGACTGAGCAATACTGCTCCGTCAGTTTTCGTGTTTTTTTTCAACTGGTAATCAAAATAAAGATCAAAAGGTACAGTAAATCCTGCCATGTAACATGACCTCCTACCATAGAACTAAGCTGTAATTGCTGCAAATGGGTGTCAGAAACCATTAGCAGGTTACAAGAGAATATACACTGTTTACGACAACTTTGTACATTGAGAGAAATACATTTGGAAGATGCTGTAGACTGAAATAAAGACAAACTTAATAACCCAAAAAAAAGTTAGCACAGGAAAGGTATCTCCATCTTCCGCTGGGCCATAGTAGCCCACAGAGGTCTCAGGCAAAGGATCTGCTGAAGTGTACCACCACCTTTATCAGATGCCTCATGTTGCATTTTCAGGTTGGGACAGACTTGCTGCTGTCCCGGAAAAAAGACGTTGCCTCAGTTTGGGTGAAGACGTGTTTAATCCTCTTTCCGATTCTGAATTGAGCTGGATGCCACACTAAAAAAGTGGCGCACAAGGCCTTTAGTTCCTTCCACACCGCCTGAGGTTTTTGCCTATGGGCTTCTGTCATTGTACACAAATTTGGGAACAAAACAATCCTCGTGCTTTTTCTTCTAGAATCCTAGCCTTTTTAGGTCTCGCGCCTAGCGTTGCACTGCGTAGCAGTGCTTCGCCAGCGCGAGGCATTTTGTAATGGAAAAACGGGGTTTCAGCAGTCACTTTGGACTGTGAAACGCTCGTGCGTGTGCTTTTTTGTATAGGGTTACCCCATTGGCCTTTGCGTTCGTCTTATTGTAAAAGACTGCACGCAATTGGCCCAAAGCACGCGCATAGCTCCTCCCATGGCCTATTGGTGTCTATTACGCGCAGCAAGCGCGTAATCGACACCAATAGGCCGTGGGAGGAGCTATGATTGTGCCCACACAGGCGTTACGTGCCACTTCTTTTTAATTTTATTTCGCCGCAGCGCTGCTTTACTTTCACACCCGCGCGCCAATGCTTGTTCTTCTCACATTCTTAAATGGGTGCGAAAATCCTGGTTTTAGGGGAAGCTCGTGAGAGAAAACTTTTTGCATCCCCAGTTGTCACAGCCTACCCAGATTACGTGCTCGTAGTCCTTCCAGGGGTATAAACCTTACCAGCTCTACAAAATTAAACTGGGTTTGTTACTACGCTTTACACTTACGTGTTTACTAAAAATCACAGTCGCAGAACAGTGAGATGCACAGTGTACCGGCCTTGTATTGTCGGCATTTCTTTCCAGTGGAGGTAAGCAGCCCAGCCCCAGACCTTCAGCTTGTACCGATATTTCTGCATGTTTTTCGCTCCCAGTTTTCCAAAATCGTCAGGACTCTATCTGAAAACCGGCCGTGACCACATCCGGTAAGAGGCAGCACGTTTAACAGTCTGCATATGAAGTAGTGTGGCTCACTGGTTAGAGGCGGCAGACCCGAGAGCAGAGGACGGCCCGGGACCAGGGTTCGATTCCCGGCGCGGCAGGTTTCTGGACCAGGGTCAGCGGACTCGATAATTCTCTCGCCTCGGTGCCCACTCTGATCAGCGATCACACTCGGCAACTCTGGGCATAAGCTTGCCTCATCTTCACTAACGGCCCCACCAGACCGCCGGGGATGCCTGGTCTCACCCTGGAGATACCCATTAAGGGACCATCTCTCAGGGAAGCCAGGAAGGGTTTCGCAGCGGTCGAAGCGCCTTGGGACCCTACGGGTAAGTAGTGCGCTATATAAATGCCTATACATACATTTACTTGAGTAGTGATTTTATTTATACTGTGCTTAATCACTTAGTGATGAAGACATTCCATTTAAGGTTGTAACCTGAAAGTTCTTAATGCTAAAGGATTTAGTTGCATTGGGAGATTAGTGAACAGTCTAGTGGAAACGTCAGTAAGGCTTGGATATGTGTATGATCTTTCAGGAAATTACCTTTTTAGCCTTTTCAAACAAGGAACTCGGGCATAGGATGTGGCTTAACGGCTAGCACAGCCGATTTTGAAGGGGTGGAACCAGGTTCGAGTCTCTGCAGGGAAGCTCAAACATCCTGTTATTCTGGGCAAATCATATAACCTCCACGTGCATATAACTGAATGCGTCCATCTGTAACGTAACTGGTGCTTATATAAAGCTCTTGATACCTTCGGGTCATACTCGCGCTAGCTAAAACGGCAAAAAAAAATGGTATCTTTAATGTACCATTACCAGATATACTAAATGTCGTTGTAGCCAACTTGTTTCAGTCATAGATATACGTGTTTTTTTTTTTACCAGCCCAGTGCATTTTAGGTAGCCGTTCCATCAACTCTCTCCCTCACTTCTCTCCTCCTCTTTTCCAAGCTGTTTCTCCTCAGATGCCTTCAGAGTTACAATATTGAACCTAATAATTGGACCCCAGACTTTGCAAATCTTCCTTTATTCTAGTATACAAATTCATGTTCTTGACAACTTTACTCTCGGTGGGGAGGCTTATGGAATGCAACAACTTTTATCATGTTAACTGTTGTATCTTAGTAGGCATAAAAATACATTAATTTAAAAAAAACATAATTCCAGACATTGCCTAAATTGATTCTGATCTCTTTATGTTTTATATAGCGCTTACTACCCCTGAGGAGAGTCGAAGTGTCCCAAAAAGAACCGGGGTCGTGTGTGAGTAACTCTGTGTCACATTTAAGATGCGCGTGACACTGCACTCGCCATGTTTTCATGAATGTAAAGCATGCTGCATGCGTGATTGACATTTTAATGAATGGAGGAGATGCGCGGCTCTGCACCCAGTGTTCGAGTGGAACGGTCTGGAGGCTGTATTTCTTTGTCAGAATGCGTCACGATGCACCCCCAGTCTGTGAATAGTTTTCGAGTTTGTGTAACATTTCAGTCCCAGTATTTGAATTAATTAGGTGTGCTTGACACAACACTACCCAGCGTTTGAATGCATTACAGGATCTGTGTAATGCTGCACTTCCAGGGTATATGTAAATGCAAGTTCTGTGTGAAAATGAACTTTCTACGTTCCAGCATTTTGAAAAATGTCTGTGTGTTTTAGAGAGAGACTGATTGAATGCCGGTTGTGTACTGGCCCTCCAGTATCTGAATGAGTGCATTGTGTGTGTTAGTTTGTTTGTGTGTAGCAGGTAGTGTGTGATTTGCCTTCCAGTCAGTAATTTAATGAATGCAATCTGTATCTGTGTATGGGAGTTTGTGTTAAGAAGCAGGTTGTGTGCGTCTGCCTCTCCCGTATTTAAATAAATGCATTGTGTGTATGTTTGTTTGCGTGTAGCACAGTACCCCAGTATTTGAATGAACACAGGTTGTATGTGACTACTGTGTGGGTCTGTGAGGATGGGGCACAACCCTCAAGTATTGAGCAGTCCACAATGTGTGAATCCATACAGTCTGCTCCTACTGCCCTGCACCGTCATTTCTTGATCTGCAGTACTGCACTGGGTACACCTGAACTGCCTTAGATTTTAGAAATGCCAGCTTGTCTGGTTGCTTTTAATAACAAGCATTGGCATAGCCAATAGGTCTCGCCTTTGGGACCTTATAAGTATTTAGTTATGCAGCACAATATCCTTATTGGTCATGTCAGAGGTGGTTTCGCTGAAAGAAAACCTTGAAAGGCATTATGTGCCCTTGCTGTAGGAGACCAAAGTGCCCTAAATTTTCACCACGTCTCCAATGTAGCGTTAATAGCCTATTGTGCGTCACCTTGTAGCTATTTGAAATTCCAAATGTGAGCATATGAAATGCTTTACTATACGTATGGGTCAAGGTAGGGTACATGAGATAGTATTTACTTTGTTGTTGAAAGTAGAAACTGGTCTCCTGATCAAGTTCTTGTTTTATAAAGTATCCAATATGGTTTTGCTCTTACATTAAATGTAAGGTAGGTAGGAATTATTCTGAAACATGTTAAGGGTACTTCCAGATGTGCGTTTGTCACTGACGGCTATAGTGATTCTTTGTTTATCCATATAATATGCCGTACATTTAATTGCTAGTTCTTATTGCCATCTAGCCCATCTAGCCCCTGCTGAGGTACTTATCCAGAGCACATTCATCTCTGCCTGTTCTGGGTGTGTTAATCTAAAACATGCTCTAATTGTAATCCATGGGCTCCCAGCTAGTAGATCGTCAGAAGTGAGACTTGTCACTGTGTGAGAATAAATGTGTAAAAAATTATTTGTGGTGACATCAGGCAGACAAGCTGTGCTGTGCACGGATGACACATATTTTTCTGGTTCTTGCTCTGGTTTAGACAAGACTTTATTTGAGCCAGTGGCTGCAGGTGGGACCTGGTGGTTAATTTGAGCCGGTGGCTGCTGGGGTCCATCAGCTCTCGATTTTTCAGATCGGCTCTTATTTTCATTCAACAGATGCAAGAGAGGGAAAACAGAGCGGAAAGACAGAGTTCGAGAAAGACGAAAAACTGTCAGAAAAATGGACAGGTTTCAGGGAGCGCGCTTCAGCACCATAGCTCTGTAGATCTGGGGATTTCTGCTGAGAATTGTAAACCTATTTCTGTCAGGGTGCAGAATGCCTTTCAGTATGAGGTTGCTGTGATTTAAAAAAATAAAAAAAATTATTTTTGTGTGTTGTTGTGTGGGTCCGTGTTAACACTCCTCCCTACTTCAGTACCAAGTCTGCAGAGCAACTTTGATGTCAGTGTGCTAGCCATCGACCAACACCATGTCTTGATGACTATATCCAGGCATAAGTTTTCATGTAACACAAAGCATTCTGGTATTTGTAGTGCCCTAATGAAACTTCTCCCATCTTGATGCTGTAAAACCAGAACGGGATCAGACAGCATCATACCATCGCAGGTGTTCAACTTTACAGTTGTTTTCCCTTTAGTTTACAATTTAATTGACCACCTACTTAAGGATTTCAACAAGTGTTTACCTACAAAAGTAAAAATGTTTTTATTTTCAGCGCCAACAGCTCTAACTTTAACTAATGCGAGACCTATTGCATTGCAAATGCTTGTTTCAAGATTCCAACCTGAAGGAAAGGATCTCACAGGGCCACCATAATGGTCCACCCTAGTGGACCATTATGGTGGCCCTGTGAGATTCTTTCCTTCAGGATGGAATATTGAAAAAGGCTGGGATTCTAGAAGAAAAAGCATGATGATTGTTTTGTTCCCAGATTTGTGTACAATGACAGAAGCCCATAGATGGGAGTGGTCGCAGCCCATACTTACAGGTCCGGGGTACCTGTCTTTCTCTACCTTGATGACCGGCTGTAGAACACTGGCTGCCACAGGCAGTCATGGACCACCTCAAGACAACTGTAAACCTCTTGACATCTTTGAGGTTCTCAGTCATCCTGCGAATTCACACCTGACTCATTCTCTGTGGGTCCTTCATTAGGAGCCTCCTGGATACGGTGTAGTTTTGAGTCTTTCCCCAAACCAACGAGTCCAGGACATTTGGTGTTATGGGGTCTGTCCAGGTAATCAGTGAGGATGGCTCTGAAGCTTCTTAGCCTACTTGCCTACTGCATCCTGTTTGCTGACCAGGTGTTGAAAGAGACTGCAAAAGATCTTCAGTGGTAGCAGCTGTCCACAATTAGGCCAGTTGCAAACCACTATCCCTACCTAGTTCATAAAGGATGATAGAAGCATGGCTACGTTGTTGTAGAGGTCATCTTGGATAGGTGGATGTCAGAGGACTGTGGTCTCCAACCGAGCCTTGATTCCATATAATCTTGCTGGAGTTGTGGATAGATTTGATTGGCATTAAAGACCTTCCTACCTACCTGCTGGTGCAGGTTTTCATGGACAAAACCCCTGCCATGTAGTACTGAAACAAGTAGGGTAGGATGGGGCTCACTGGTTAGAGCGGCAGACTCTGAAGCAGAGATCAGGCCCTGGACCAGGGTTCAAGCCCCGACGCGGCAGGGTCTTGAGCTCAATGTCCGCAGACTCGATAATTCTCACCTCGGCGCCTACTCTAATCATGGGTCCCACGCTGCAACTCTGGGCAATAGCTTGCTTAATCTCCACAACGGCCCCTTCAACACTGGGATGCCTGGCTTCACCTTGGGGGTGCCCAGGAGGGGCATCTCACAGGGAGATCCAGGAAGCGCTCCACAGCGTTATGCCGGGACGCCCCGTTGGGGCAGCTGTGCGCTTTACAAAATACACTACATGGGGTCCAGAGTTCTGTGCCTGGAAGTTCTAAGGCTGTGGAGATGGCTGAATCATCCAGGGATTTCCTTTGTATCACACCGCTTGGCAGTTTTAAACACCAGGGCAGACGAACTAAATTCGGAATTCCTAGTGGATTACAAGTGGCAATTGCATATGGAGGGGGCAAAGGGCATCTTCCAATCGTGGGGAGAACTTTGCTTAGATCTGTTTACCACTGTCGAGAAAGCACAAAGTCAGCACTTTTGTGTGCTGGAGCTCTTGCGAAAACTCTCTCAGGGATTAACTCTGTGTGGTACCTGTCAGGGCCATGCAGGCAAAACTGTCAGATTCATTGTTGGGTGCTTTGTTTTTGGCCCAGCAAGGTTGTGCTCTGGACACATTTCAAGGTTATTCGTCTGCCTCTTTGTTTTCCAGAGCAACCGTCTTTGTTCAAGTCAGTGGTTGTGATGCGTTGAATGAAAGGTGTGCAGCATATGTTTCCGCCAATGCCCTCTGTAATGCCACAGAGGGACTTGAATCTATTCCTCACTGTTCTTATTCCTGCCCCTTTCAAACCAGTGCACGGTTCTTCATTGCATCTGCTCACCTTAAAAACTATCATCCCCGCACTGGGTGAGTTAACTTTGGACTCACCCGGTCCAGACTCCTTATACCACCTTTTTCCAAGACACACCAGTGCTCAGGAGTCCAAGTGCCGTTCCTGCCAAAGGTGGTGATGCCTTTTTACATCAGACAAGCTGTCAGTCTTCCCACCTTTTTTACTCCGTCTCATCTCTTGATAGGGGAAGAGGGACTCATTGATTGAACCCCACCAGATCACTCAGCTTTTACATCGATCATACCAAAGAACAAGTGAGCTCTTTGTGTGGTTCGCTGGGGCAAAGAAGGGCACGGCGCTGCAATACAGACTCTCTCTCGATGGATAGTTCTCTGCATTAAGATCTGCTATGCATTGGCTAAGAAGCAGCCTGCAGAAGGCTTACATGCTCACCCCACTAGCGCTAAAGCTGCTACACGCAGAGTGGCTATCCTGGATTCACCATCAATGCTCTTAATTATTCACAATACTGAACTCTCTTCGCGAATGGACATTGCATACTGGAAGACCTGTAATATCAGCAACTATGAATTGAAAGGACGTGCAATTGTGATGTGTTGTATTTCTTGTCTGGCGCCTCTAGCATATTATTGAAAACATTTGTGACAAAAAATAAAGTAAACCTAAAGAGCCACAAAAATCTGTGTTCATCTGAGTGCAATCCTTTAGGTTAACCTTGGTCAATGCAATAGAAAGCCTTACATGTGAGTTACTTTGAGAACGATGACATCATACCTTCGCAACAGAAGTGCTAGCATCTTCTGGTTTTGTTTCCCTTATAGTTATAACTATTTTTTTTTTACTGTGTAAGTAACCTTTTTGTTCTCCTTTGAAGATAAAGCACTGGCTTGACATTGTGTTTGACTGTTACTTCTGTTTCTTGTTGTATCTGAGTTTCTAACCCCTACGATGTACTACAATAATTCCTGACTGCTCTAATTCACTAGCCCTGGAAGGTTAAGTGCACAAAAAAAAGTGCCTGGTTCAGAAGGCTCTTCGTAAGTCAGGTCCATCCATCATGCTCCCTTGGGTCACTCCATACTTCCCTTCTAGAGCTCTCCGCTCCAGTGTGCTACCTCTGGCCACCACCACAAATGTAAAAAAATCCCGCTGGGGTGGTCGCTCTTTTTCACACAATGCTGCAAGATTGTGGAACGCTCTTCCGTTGGTCTTGAGAGAAAATAACAACCTGACCGCTTTTAGAAAGCTATTAAAAACGCATTTGTTTGCAAGAGCTTAGCGCCCTGCCCTGCCGCCTGAATGGTTCTAGCTAAAGCGCTGCGAGGCCTCAGGGTAGTTACGCGCTATATAAGTTTTATTTTCATTTCATTCATTTAATTTCAAATGGAGTTACTTGGTTATACATTTAGAGCACAGTCATGTCAGTTGTGCTGGGCCACCATTGGGAAATGACAGTTTTCACTGACAGAATACTGTCCCTTTGCAGCTAGCTTTTCCAATAAAAGTCTTCACAGTTTTCTTGCATGAATTGAAATGCTAACATATGTTGGACATTGAGATGGCTGTAACCTGATAGTGTCTTCGTGACATTTGCAGCAACAAATTCAGCAAGGGAGGCTTCAAAATCCATTTTTTGCAGAGTTGCTTTGGGTTGTTTTTTTATCTTAGGTTGCATTATGTGTGGGTATTTCGATTTGCCCCAAAAAAGGAGGAGGGTTACTTCATGGACAAGAGATGCAAGGCCTTCCTCTTGATGAAATTTGCAGGGTGGCAACATGGCATCAGCTTTTATTTTGTAGTAACACTGCCAATTGCAAGTAGAGCTCCGTGATTTCAATATTGGTCTTTTGAACTTCGTCTGTAATGGTGTGTTGCTTTGGTACTCTAGTATGAAAAGGGATGCCTGTGGTACATAATGTGGATTTTTATTACTTCTAGTTCTACTCCTCTTTACAGATCGTCCTCTGTAACCATCCTGCTGCATATCTGGCCTTTGGGTTCAATTACGGCTCAGTTGTGCCAAAGATTAGATATCAGACTACAGGAGTTTACCCGTATACCCAGTTGAAACCAGGGTAGCCAATATGTGTAAGAGAAACAATGACTCAACAGGTAGCTCTTATTTGGCTATTAAGCAAACGCGTACATATAGTTGCATGAAGAATGGAACAGGGAGACTCCAATGTAAAGTTATGTGGCAAGGTTACTATATATTAAAAAAACATACAATGGTAAAAAATGAAGAAACATTAGTATCAGCACTGTTAACATTCAATGTGAGCGTAACAAGGTTGACGGCGCTAGGGAGAAGTGACAGCGATGAATAGCGCAAAGTGAGGAAAGTGATGATATTTACAAGGTACTTTTGGTTCACGAATAAATATTTACACAAGTTACAAAGGAGTTTTTTTAAACATCCTGCCTACCCTCAGAGGATCCAGACTGGACCTCACAGTAACAAATTGACCCAACTTAACAATCATCCCCAGGATCCGGTCACATTATCCGTGATGCCAGTATCCCAGTCTTCTAAGTTCTACCCTCCCCAAGACTTTGGACGCCATATCCGCGACGCGATTTTGCGACCTGTCATCATACTACAGACGGTGCACCTTACTTCTCCACTGGTCCCCCTCCGCTACTGGACGCTCACAGCCCGATACCGGTTTTCCTGCCTCGCGCTATGCGCCGGTTTGTCTTCACGTAGCACGTCTCACACAAATCTGTGTGTTGGCCTCCATTGATGCTCTCCTCTACATCTTATCAGACCATTATTCTTGGATTTACCCCTGGGACTTACAGCGTTTACGACTTGCCTACGCATTATACCAGCTCCCACTGACTCTTTCATCCTGACCCCGCCCCACGTCAGCACAAACAATCCTTGAGATGACCCTAACCTGCTACGGGTCGAAACACTGTTGACTTCCCAGCGCAACTTTTGGCGCTTTACTCTGGTTCACAAATTGTTAAAAAATCCCTCTGTAACTTGTATAAATATTTATTATTTAAACAAAAGTACCTTCTAAATATCATCAATGTCCTCACTTTGCGCCGTTCATCGCTGTGTCACTTCTCACTAGCGCCGTCCACCTTTTGTGTCACGAGCACTTATGTGCACGAAGTTTCTTTCGGGTTACGCTCACATTGAATGTAAACATTGCTGATACCAAAGTTTCATATGCACTGTATGTTGGGCCTGTTACTGCATTGAGCTTTGCCTCAGTCTTGAGTTGTAGGGTAGATTTAGCTTTAAAATGCCAGCATATAAGTTCACCAAGTGAAGAGGAAGATTTTTCAGAGTGTGCGCCACAAAGCTATGTAACTCCTACCAACTTATGCTTGGAGAAGAAACCAATCACCTGAAACACCAAGTCTTTTAAAACTTTGCTTTATGTTAAGAATTGCTTTAGACTAGTCATCAAACATCTTGCAGTCCAATTAGGTCCTTGAGTCTCTTCTGTAGAACAAAAGTACCCCTGTGACCGATGGGGTGCTGAACAAATTTAATAAATTGTAGCCATTGGCAACATTGTTCCAGTCATGCGCAATGTAATCACTTGAAAGGACATCACAGTACCTCCTATTACTAGGTTTGGCTTGTGGTAATGTTTGGTAAGAGATCACTGGAGAAATTCATATTTCCTTGTAAAACATTGTTACCACCAGCTATGCAATTTTTTCTCTTCGTGAGTTGTCTTTTGTTTGTCATGCTATACCAATGTTTCGTGCTAGTCTTTCTTGCCACTGGAATGAATGTTGTTAGGGTTTATATGGGTTAATATGTCTAATCTTTCTTCTTGTCTTTAGCTTGAATTCCCTTGGATCTGATACCAATCTGAATTCTGCCAGAGGATTTTATAGTGGCGGTACAACCTCAAACAGATCTTCAGCAGGAAATCACAAACAATGTAGTTCTGCATCACATCTTCAAAGCAATAGAAATGTAGGCGATATAGAAAATGTCAGATCCAAAAACAGTGCAAACCTTACAAGCAGGACGTTAACACAGACTGCTCCCACCAACAAACTGGGCCAAATTGCCCCAGATGCTAGTGTAGCAGTCCTGGGACATGTGGTGGGCAGAAAGTCCCGGGGAGTCAAGCCAAACCAGCAAAATGCACAAGTGCTACCAGAGCATCAGTTACAGCAACTACCAACAGTGCCTCAGTTGCAACAGGAGCCACAGACAGAGACCTCTTTGTCACAGCAAACCTCATGCATCCCCTCTCCCACTGAGTGTGCCAGCAGTAGGCACAGCTCAGAGGACTCCGATCTCAATAGTCTAATAGAAGCAATGGACAAAGACTTTGATCACCTCGAATCAGCTCCCTCTGAAGTGTTTGCTGAAGCACCCCCATCACCTGCAGCAAAAAATAAAGGTAAGTACAAAGAAGTGTGTGATTTACTTCAAAAGATATGTATTGAATCTGTGGTTGCATTTCAACATGTATACAATTGTCATTGCATTCCGCAGTACATACAATTGAAGTTTGTCTTGCTACACTTGCACTGTAAAAATTGGTATTTTGTGCTGCTAATGAATATGTGCCTAATGAAATGTATTTTCAGTTGTTTGCTCATTTCACTGCAATCTCTAATTGCTTCCAGTGTCCGTGGTATTCTGCATGTTTCCCTTAGGTTCAGGTTGTTCTTAACATTTGATGTTGAAAGCTTAGATGAGAAGTAAAAATAGTCTGTCCTCATTAACAATCAGCTGGTATGGTTGATGAAACAGAAACGCTATGTGGGACCCAACATATCACACAATATATCAAAAACTGCTGATAAATATGGGGTGCATGGGGCAAAACGTGACATAGCATAAAGGTGTGGCTTGGGGACTCCCCCGACACACAGTAATAGGCAAATGGGAATGTTTTTTTGTAAGGCGATGGAAAATTAAATCTATAAAGCATGAAGATGTATGAAAAAATGTGAGAAAATATGGGGAGCAACCTACCCTGTCATTTTGAGGCTACAAACCTGGGAATAGCAGAAACTTCATTGCAGCTAGAACAACAATTTTCCAATTTCTCTCCTGCTAAAACAGCTTCCAGTTTGCTTAAATTTGCACTTTTAGACTCATGCCTGGCCAGTTGGAGGCAGAATTTGATATTTTCTCCCCAGTTAGAAATTGATCAAATTGCCATTCTTTTCACTCCCATCTTTTCCCCCTACACCAGAGCATCTTTTGGAAAATCATTCCACCATCCTGATGCAAGAAGTCAACCTTCTGCTGCACAAGCATTCCCTCGAATGGGTTCCAAACAGGGAAAGTCATGCATGTTGGAGGATGGAGGCCTCCGGCTTATCCTGGACCTTTCAATGCTGAATGACTTTTTGAAGAAATACAGGTTCAAAATACTCAATTTTGCTCGGATCCTGTCAGCTCTGCAGCAAGGAGAAAGGATGGTGTCCTTGGACTTGCAGTACGCTTATTCCTATCCATGCATCCTTCAGTCCTGTGGGCATTATTTGCAGTTAAAGGTGGGCCCAGGAAAACTTTCAATTTACCAGGCTCCCTTTTGGCCTTGTCTTGGCTCCTTTGGTAATCACAATGGTGATGGCAGTGGTTGCTGCCTACATTTGGAGATCAGGTACACGTTTTCCCTTCCCGGGTACCTTATGGTGCTGGGCCTGAGCATTTGCCCTCTGGTCAGGCTTTCACTTAGGGAGGATATCCTTTCTCAGCAATAGGGCTGGGGCCTGAATCTGAGTCTTCACTGTTTACACCGCAATGAGTGTTAATTGAGTGGTGGCAGCTTATTATATTTGGCTTGCCAACCAAGGTGGTCGATGTTATCCTTGCTGCCAGGTGCCCTTCCACAAAGTCTTTCCATGCTTCGCGCTGAAATATGTTTGTCTCTTGGTGTGGTGCTTGAAACACAGACCAATTATAAGCAACCTTTTCTAATGTATTTGTTTGTTCTTTAGTTAGCTTAGCAAGGCCTTGCAGTAGGCACAGTGAAAGCTTATTTGCCTGACCTTTCAACCTTCCTTTATTTCCCTGTCTGTCTTTGTTTAAGCCACCATTTGTGACTCACATGGTTCCTTTTATGTCATTCTCTAAACTATAGTAAGCCCTGAACATGGCGTTGACATTTCTCTTATGCACACTCTGAGTTTGTGGATGTCATCCTTGGCATCAATTTCACGGGAGCATTGACAGCATGTGCTGCCGCTGTGTTGCCTAGCCTCAATCTCTTGAAGTGCTTGCAAAAGGCATAGCTCGATAATATAATTAGAAGGTACTGTTTCCCTACAAAAGCTATCATTTTGTCCATTAACAGACAGAAATTAATTTTAGTCTGGCCACTGGAATTATGCAAGGGGGCAGGGGAGCAAGCACAGCGAGGGGGCAGGGGAGCAAGCACAGCGAGGGGGCAGGGGAGCAAGCACAGCCATGGAAGCAAGCACAGCCAGGGGGCAGGGAAGCAAGCACAGCCAGGGGCTACTTTATCCCATATATTATGCTATATTTCAGTTTGTTATGTTATGCAGGTTTATATAGGGCACTTTCTTCCTTTGAAGATAGGACGTGGGTTACGTCTTTCACTGTAAAGGAACTTTAACACCAGATCTGTGATGCAGAAAACGGTGCTATGTATGGCGGGGCTAGGCTTTAGCCTCGTAGATATAGAAACGAATGGCGAAAACAAAGATGACGTCATCAGGCGCGTCACTCTCTTCCACGGGTCTGTGGGCTCGGTGTCCCGTGGGAGGCGGCAGCATGGATTTCCAAGAGGAAGCAGCTATTTTGGAAACTCGAGAGAGTAAAGTAAACGGTAACTTTGTACACAGAGTAATCAAAACAGTCATTAACTTTCGAAAAATGCAGCGTGGTCACAGATTGTGTAAGGCCTTTTCAACATTTGGACTTCAATGGAGAGAGATGAGAGTTTCAAAGGGCAAAAAAAGGAAACAGCGATAACTGTTTGATCCTTGTGATGCCTAAAGCATGTCTGAAAAGACCCAAAAGTCGCAGGTGTTGCTATCAGTCAGCTCCATGGCATTTAGTGCATCGACCTGAGAGGGATGAAAGGCGGAGGGTGTGACACGTGACCTTCAGCTTGTAGGCTGTTGGAGACATATTAACCCGGTGAACTACCTCACAAAATATTCCGCTGCAATGAGCCTGTTTCACCACGCTTTCTCTGGTGAGGACGCGAACCCTTGACCCTTCTTATTGCAAGAGACGCATTAACCCACTGAGCTGGTTCACAAAGCGCTGCGGGTGGTACCCCTGACTGAAGCATTTTAAACATGCTGAAATTCCAGTTCAACAGGCATAGGTGGCTCGGGGTGGCAGTTGTAGCTACAGGGTTGTGGACACTAAACTCTGTGTTCAACAAGGAGCGTGGTGCTACTAATGAAAACATACCCCATGACACCAGAAGACACCTTCACACGCCACTGCTAGCGCCAAGAGGCAACCAAGTTCAAAATGGAGCCCTACTCACCGGCTCTGAACGCTGCCGGTCTCAGCTCCTCCTTCACTCGCGGTGGGGGCAAGGGCCGGACGCGATCGGGCAGAAATGGCTGTCGCAAAGCTCCGACATTTTCGGAATCGGGGGCGTGTTTTTTGTTGAGTGACGGATGACGTCACGGTGAGAGAGAACGCAAAAAACACGCCCCCGAATCTGAAAAAGACGGGGCTTAAAGGGAGTGACGCCCCTCTCCTCTAATGGTTGGCCAGCATTTACGAGACCAGCCAATGGAGAAGAGGGGCCGGTTCAAGCCCCCGTACTAAGAATCATTAAATCTCTGACCGAGACTGCACAAGCGCAGCCTACGGTCCTCGACCTAAGAACAACCTCTGTCCAAATAGGGCAAAAAAGAGATTCCACTTCTGGTTGGGGGGCTTGTCTAGGGCTTTTAACATGGGCCCCTGCTCTCAGAACCGCTCAACCCAGTTTGACTTTTGGGAATAATCTTTTTATTGACCTAAAGTTTCCGCCTCCTTTCTTTGTCCTCCCAAGAAGTAATTGCAGCTCATATGACCCGCATTGTCCTACTTAAAATAATCCCAATTCTTTTCCCTTGCGCTTCAAACCTGAATAATTTACAAGTTCCTTCGTCACGCTGGGAGAAATTTGGTCTTTTGGAAAAAATACCCTTATGTGTTACACCTCGGATATTAACTGCTCTACGGATTTAATCACATTAGACTCGAATATTCAGGTACCGTTATGTTCTGTTGCAAAGGCAAGCACGTTTATGATGCGGTGGACGATATGTCTATTGTAAAACATAAAAATAACTTTAACATTTGTGTGATGCCTGCGCTCTTTTTCACAATAGGATATGTTGCATAATATGGTTGCTAGGTTAGCTTTTGAGTTCCGCTGTACGGAGCCAAATTTTATTGTGACCAACTTTCTTTTGCATGTAGTTGGGTGGATGCAGATGAGGCTTTCTCTAGAGTCATAATTTTAAAGGCTGTCGTTTTTTATCTTTACTCAAGCTCCTTAAATAGGCCATCACTGCCATTGAATGTCAGCATAATCCACCTGAGAAAATGTGGTTTCTGTTGAATTGTCCAGGCTTGTACCTCTAAAATATATGAAATTAGCCCTTTTCTGTCCTTTGTGAATACATTATCCTTTTAATGCTTAATCATACCGTGGTACGCACATTTCAGTCTTCTATTTTAAACCCCATCCCACTTACGCCTCTTTATGTCTGGACCACTTCACATCAGTTTAGAGGCAATTGGCTGTGAAGTGCAGCTTTGTGAGGGTTGGAGAGGCACAGAGAAGTGTGGCCATGTACTGAGGGGTATCCTATACTGCCAAAGCAAGATTTTGGGTGTTCAGTTTTTAAGTAATAAAGTATCTCCATATGGTGATAGAGTGCCTAAAGTTTGGTAATCGAAGAGAGTAGATTAAGGGTTATAGAATCATATTAAAGATAATAGTGTCTTATTTTTATATAAATATGAGCATAGTGTGCCCACTAAAAGAGAAATAGTTCTTGGACTATCAGCAGTACTTTAAATGCCAGACTTCCAGCCAGATCCCAATCCAGCAGCTAATATTGAGTTAGAATCAGCCAGCCCCAGTAAAGTGTGTTAACCCTGTTCCGTTGAAATCTTCTTACTCCGGGATGCATTCACCTGCTCCTCTGTTGCAGTAACCTGCAGTGTGTATGGTAGGCCTCTTTTTTTTTTTTAAAGCTCCAGTTGTGCCTAATTCAAATGCCTCACTTAAAGATCCGCAACACTCCTACATTTTGTTACATCAATAATTCTTTACACAGCATTTACAAGAACTTTATATTACCCAGTGGAATCCTGTTTAGTAACCTTTGAGTAACAAAAGTGTAAGTAAAAGAGTAGTAAGTTTGTAAACGTAAGCCATGCAGTATTCATGCCACTGCTTGGTGCTGGTTTACTACAATATAGCACAAAGAATTGTAACTTGTTACCTGCAGGTATCGGCAACAAAGGCACTAACTCATTGAACTATTTACATAAAATACCAAACCGTGAACTGTGTCTTGCATCCTATGCTTTGCAGCAGGCAAATTAATACTGGTGTAATCAAAATAGTAGGCCTCTTGTGGTATCTGTCCATCACCCATGTCGCATGCACTGTGGAAAATACTAGAACATTGTAGAATAGATTAAAACAGTGCAACCTTGCGGTCACAAAGTTCTAAAATGTAGAGTGAGGAGCCGGGCATCTACGTGATCTGAGTGCCGACGAATCCGGGGTTTAAATGAATACGAAATAAGCATTAAGAAATTAGATACTTTCCTTAATATGATCAGTACAGTCATGGAGCGTTATCATTTTGGGAAGGGCTCAAAAAAGGAGGGAGAAACCGTAGAGGAATTTGTGTCTGAGTTGATTAAATTGGCAGCCTCATGTAAGTTTGAAGTAACAAATGATGAATGCATCAAGGGCCAATTTTAGTTGAATTGCAAAACTGAAAGGATGCAGGAAGAACTTTGGCTAAAAGATCATCTTCCCTTGGGGGATGTGTTGAATGTAGCAAAACAAGTAGAACACATGAAGAGATGTGTGAAAGAAATCGAGCAAGACCGGAATAGTAAAGACAATTTACAAATGGTTGAGGATGATAAAAATGAGGTACAGGTAATTAAGGGCACTCCTATGACAAATGGCAGGAGGAGTGTTGGCACCTTCAAGAGGCAGTGCTACTGATATGGGAGTGTTGGCCATATGGCGAACAGGAAGGAATGTCCTGCAATGAAAGCCATGTGCAATAAGTGTGGGAGTAAAGGACATTTTATGATGTGCTGTAGAAGTAGCTCTGGTAGCAAAAAACCTGAGAAACAAGGTGTGCCTTAGGTTTGCGAAGAAATTGTATTGCAAATGACTAATAAAGGGTCTACAAACTCAAAGATGTGCTAAGGATAGAAGACGGTGAGGTCATTTTTAGGTCTCGCTGGTGATGCAGCGCACAGCGCTGTCGCCAGCGAGACTTATTGTGATTGTGTTGCCTTCCAAGTGGTACAGACCGGTGCACGAGCAGATTGTGGTCTGTGGACGCGCACGTACAGCCACGCGCACATCGCCAGCATACAGTTTCACTTTCGCGTTCACGCTACAGCCACGCGCACATTTCCTGTCCAGTGTTGTTCACTTGTAATCCTCTTCTCATGTATCATTATTGTTCCTTTTGTGAAGCCCTCTGACGCCTTCGGGTAAAGTCCGCGCTACATAAAAATGCATAAATAAATAAGTGTAACTTTCGGGCTATTGACTCTTCGGTCTGTGGGGGGTGCTCCTAAACGGTGGCTGGGTGCAGGCGGAGCACTCCAGCTCTTCTACAGTTAATGCTGCACAACGCGGGGCTCTCTCCATAGGCATGGGAGCCCCGCACTGCTATATCCTTCTCTTAGGACTTCAGCCCCCGCACTTCCTCTCTGGCACCAGAGCTCTCTTTGAGCATGGCATGGGAGCCCCGGAAGGGGCCAGTCGCTGCCTGCGCGAGCCGCAGGGCACGCAAAAGTTGCAGGACAGCGCATGCGCGGGCACCCCTCGCCCGCCCAGGTCTCCTCCCCGGGCCGGATGTCAAGCTGCTTTCTGTTTTGCTTCCCTCTATTCCATCGTAGCTGGGCACAGCGGACTGAGTGCATTGCGGGCGACGCGCTCCCAGTCTATATGATGGGTCTGGGATGAGGAGCTTGGGGTCTTGTGACTGCATCTGTCCTCAGGCCGTTGATGAGCCGCTGGGCCGGTATCTGAAACTGCCGCCGGTGTAGGGTGACACGCGTTTCTGGGAGACTGCACATTTTTGTCCTGGTTAGAATCTTGCAGGAACCTGATTATTTTTACTGGTCTTACACTTGTACTGATATAACTTGTTGCTGTTCCCTTTCTATTTCTCTTTTCTATCCCTATTTGGCTCTCCTTATATTCATCTACTTTTCAGACACATTTTCTTCTCCTCTTTTTCCTGTTTTCCGTTACTATCCTTCGTTTCCTCTCTCGTATCCATTTCTAAATACTCCTCCATCATTTCCTCCCTAACCCTTCCACCCCGCACTCCTACCGCCACAGTAAACACATTAACATACTTGTGAACTCTTAGCTTGTTTTCCTATAGCGTGTTGACATCCAGTTTAAAGCCCCCAAGGGCTACACATGGTGCTAATTTCTGTATCGTGGGAAGTTGAAATTTGATTGTTTGAATCGGCCCCTCGCCCTGTCGATTATTGTTCGATTACAGATAACTTCCCGCCTCACAAGTTGTGGGTCTGCCTCCGTGACACATGACGTGTGATCTGACATGCCCCGTTACCAGAGTCTGTGTTCTGTGGGTTAACGTCCTGCAAAGGGGGGGGGGGGCAACCTACATTCCTAAATAATGACCCCAGCGGGGAGAATAGATAAAGGACTTCGTACCTCGCTCTCCCAGATGTCCGGAATGCCCCTGCTTCGCGTCCATGTTGGATCCGGGCCCAGGGAGATCTGTGCCTGGCGGCGAGGGGGAGGGAGTCGGGGTGAGAGGGCAGCCGGAGCCCATGGGTGTTGGCGCCCAATCTCAGCCAGCAGGTCACACCCACAAGCTAGATATGAAATTATACCAGGGGAAGCGATAATGCCCCCTCTGAAGATATGCAGTCTTTGAACGCCCCCCATCCCCGTCATATCCAGAACTGTAACGGGTACAGCAGAGGTTCTGAAAGCGCCTCGGTGCCTTGCACCTGGTAGAAGTGCGCTACACAGATGTATGTAACACGACAAGGGACCCATTTACTTGCAGTTAATCTAAGTGTAAGTCTTTTGCGCAGTAGGTGTTTTTCCTCTACATGTGGCCCGGCTCCAGCTCTCGTGGCCCAATACTGGACACCCTTGGTGTGGATCCTGGAATAATTGTGGTTTGGCTGCAAGCTGCAGGTAGACTTATACACGGTCGACACATCAATGGAACAGGATAACGTGTCTCATGATTTTTAATAAGGGTTTAGAAGGCATATCTGTTTTTTACAGCAGAAGTGATCTGTGGGGTGCGCTCATGTGACCTCGATCTAGCTAGTGATGAATAATGTTGAATGAGCAGCCGGCAAGGGGGGAGGAAATCTAGGGAAAGGCTGGTTTTGAGATGGCACCTACATGGAAAACTCATTGGAAGAGGCTACTATCGGGGTCGAGTCGGGGTCCCACGCAGGTCAACGGCGTCCCCCCAGTTAATTTACCGGGAGCTCGATAACTGGAGCAAAGGGAACCACACATTCACTCTTTGGCCTCTCTGGGGCGAGATCAGAGCCCATTCAGAACGCTGCTCACGCACTGGCTTCTCTGATGCAATCGCATATAAGGGGTGAGCAAGGGGAGGCAATGAGTCCGATGGTGCAAGCCACCTTTTGTGACGTCGCTTCCTGTTGTGACGTCAGCGCCAACCTTTTTATAAAGGTTCCTAAAGAAAAAGGAGCCAAACTCTGATTGTTCATAACCCGAAACCATTCCCAAGCAGACCGCTGTGCACTGTCCTGTGCTGAATAAGCTACTGGTCTCAGCTCAGATACCAGCACACCAGAGTTCACATCACTGAAAGCACCATCACAACTGGCGTTAATTGGAGCCTCGGCTCGGTTTCCTTCATAAAATGCGCCTACCTCGAGACTCAATTGGCCATCGTTTGTGTCTACATATCCGCCTACCAACAAATGTCAGTGCACACTTTTCCACCAGGCAAACACACCACCAGCCTTCAGTGCACGCTTCCAGACACACACACCACCAGCCGTCGGTGCACGCTTTCAACAAGCACACAAAAAGCACCAGCCGTCCGTGCATGCTTTCACCAGGCATACACACCACTGGCCGTCAGTGCACCCTCACACACACCACCAGCCATCAGTGCACGATTTCTACAGGCACACACACACCACCAGCCGTCAGTGCACGCTTTCACCAGGCACACACCACCAGCCATCAGTGCACGCTTTCACCAGGCACACACACCACCAGCCGTCAGTGCACGCTTTCACAAGGCATACACACCACCGGCCGTCAGTGCACACTCACCAGGCACACACAGCACCAGCCATCAGTGCACAATTTCTACAGGCACACATACACACCACCAGCCGTCTGTGCACGCTTGCACCAGGAAAACACCACCAGCCGTCAGTGCACGCCTTCACCAGGCACACACACCACCAGCCGTCAGTGCACGCTTTCACCAGGCATACACACCACAAGCCGTCAGTGCACGCTTTCACCAGGCACACACAACACCAGCCGTCAGTGCACGCTTTCACCAGGCATACACACCACAAGCCGTCAGTGCACGCTTTCACCAGGCACACACACCACCAGCCGTCAGTGCATGCTTCCACCATACACACACACACCACCAGATGTCAGTGCACGCTTTCGCCAGGCACACCCCACCAGCCGTCATTGCACGCTTTCACTAGGCACACACATCACCAGCCGTCAGTGCACGCTTACACCAGGCACACACACCACCAGCCTACAGTTCACACTTCCGTCAGGTGCATACACCACCAGCCTTCAGTGCACAATTTTTACAGGCACACACACCACTATTCATCAGTGCAAGCATCAATTGTTAATGCATCCACAATTAACTATTGTAGCAATCGCAGTATGCCACACTTTACTTTTAAACGTGTCAGTGAACACTTTTCCACCAGGCACACACACCACCAGCCTTCAGTGCACTCTTCCAGACACACACACCACCAGCCGTCAGTGCACGCTTTCAACAGACACACACACACAAAACCAGCCGTCAGTGCACGCTTCCACCAGGCACACACACCATCAGCCTTCAGTGCACGCTTCCACCAGGCACACAAACCATCAGCCTTCAGTGCCCGCTTCCGGATACACACACCACCAGCCGTCAGTGCACTCTTTGCCACCATGCACACTCACCACCAGCCGTTAGCGCACGCTTTCAACAGGCACAGACACCATCAGTCGTCAGTGCACGCTTTCACCGGGCACAAACACCACCAGCCATCAGTGCACGCTTTCAGCGGACACAAACACCACCAGCTGTCAGTGCACGCTTCCACCAGGCACACACCACCAGACCTCAATGCACGCTTTCACCAGACACACACCACCAGCCAATAGTGCAAGCTTTCACCAGGCACACACCCCGCCAGCCGACAGTGCACGCTTCCACCAGGCACACACACCACCAGCCATCAGGGCACAATTCCTACAGGTACACACACCACCAGCCATCCGTGCACACATCAATTGTTAACGCATCCACAATTAACTATTGTAGCAATCGCTGTATGGCGCATTTTACTTTTAAACATATTCATCTAAAGCGCAGCATGCCACCATTGCTACAAAAATAAATACACATTTTTTTGGCCTAGAATGTATAGACTTTTGTTGCAATTGGTGTTGCAATATTTCGCAATGCCAATGGCTCAAACTTAATTAATGCGAGACCTATTGCATTGCAAATGCTTGTTGATTCAGGCTCTAGACTAACAATCTCAGACGAGGTATTTAATAGACTGTTCAAGAAACAGATACAGACACACCAAATGGATATACATCTTGGAGGGTATGGTGGCCAGCCAATAATAATGATAGGATTCTTTGTGGGAAATATAGTGTGCAAAAACAGATATACAGTATGCAAAGTTTGTTTCATTTAAAGGGGATAACAGTTTAGGATGGCCAGCACAAAAATACATAGGAGTTTATCTGAACTCCAATGCTGAACCTTAAATACTTATCCAGAATGTTAACAAGGATCTAGAGGAGGATTTGATTTTGAGAAAGAATATGCTTAAGTATTTACAGAAGTTGCTTAACTTCGGTAACGCCTTATCTGGTAGAGACTTTGTCTAGCTGCAAAATACTTACAGACCCACCAATCCATTTCCACGCAACAAACAGATTTTTAGGGCAGGGCTGTTCCCTTTTTAGGGCCCTACTTTTCCCACACTAGTGGTCACTGTTTTTAGTGGCTCTGCATTTCTGACGTGGAAAGTCATGAAAAGAAACTGACGTCAGCACGATGGGTTGGTGCCTATATAGGCACTGCGTGGAGCCAAAGTACGCCACTTACTGACATGCAAGAGTACTGCTCATGAAACATTTCTGGTTCCAGTCCGATGCCAGCGAATAGTTCTAAAGTAAGGAATCTGAGGCTAGATGGTTTCTACCAGATAAGGTGTTAGGAAAGGTACTGAGTCAGCTCTGGTAACGGTCATGGACGAGCTTCGGAGGCGGACAGACAGGGGTCAGGCAGTGGCATTGGTCCTGCTAGACCTGTCTGCCGCCTTTGATACGGTAGATCATAAGCTCCTGTTGGATAGACTGAGTGGGGTCGGAGTGAGTGGCCGCGCCTGGCAGTGGTTCTGCTCCTTTCTGCAAGACAGACAGCAGGCGGTGTCTCTTCACCCATTTCAGTCTTCCTTCTCTGACATACAGCATGGTGTGCCTCAGGGCTCGGCGATCAGCACTATTTTGTTTAACGTGTACTTAAGACCTTTAATTGATGTTATTAAAGCACACAACATTAGCATGGTAAATTATGCTGATGACACTCAGATAATTCTATCTTTGGATGGCGAAAACGCGACCTCTGGGGAGATATTTCATGAGTGTCTTCGGGACTCAGCCTCCTGGCTAGGAAAAAACTCCTTACAATTCAATGCCGGTAAGACAGAGGTGATTTACTGTGCTGCATCGAAGATTCCTCCCCCCTTCCTTGACAATTTCTGGCCTCCTGAAACGCCAATGACAATACAGCCAGTGCAAGCAGCTCGGAACCTGGGCTTTATATTTGACAGTAGACTTTCGCTAGAAGCTCAGGTAACAAAAACGGCGGCTTCTTGTTTTGCAATTATCAGGTCTCTTCGGAAAATTTTTCCTTTACTCATTCTTCAAGCTCGGGCTCAAGTGGCACGATGTACAATACTTAGCAGGCTCGATTATTGCAATGCCCTTTTGCTAAACTCCCCCGAATTTGTGTTGGATAGACTGCAGATAATCCAGTCAGCAGCTGCCAAGCTAGCACTTGGTCTTCCTAGAAGAGCCTCAGCATCTGCAGCCCTAGCAACACTCCATTGGCTTCCCTTGAGACAGAGAGTACAATTTAAGTCTCTATGTCTGGTATTTAAAGCTCTTCATGAGATCAGTCCCCTTTCTCTGCGTAAAAAATGTGACTGGTACACTCCTTCCAGATATCTTCGTTCCTCTCTGGCAAGACTGGTGAGGATACCTAAATATAGAAGAGTCAGAATGGGAGGTAGACTGTTTGAAGTGGCTGCGGCTAAGCTTTGGAATAGTCTGCCCCGTGAAATCAGACAAATTCAGGAATTGCTCCCTTTTAGAAAAGCCATTAAGACCTGGCTATTTCCTTTATTTTAGTTGCTGCCACAGTGTACATACTCCTATTCCTTGAGTTGTTTCAGCGCCATGATGCCTGCCAGGCGATAGTGCGCTTTAAAAGTTTCATAAAATAAAATAAAATAAATAAGTAACTTGTTCTTTAGGTGTTATCTCCCTTAAGTTCATACTTGAATGTCTCATCCAACCTATTCCTATAGAAAACTGGCAGTTCTTTGTTTTAAATCACCCTTCTCTGTGTTATGAAGCAATGTTTTTTTTAATCTCAGACCTAGCCAGGATGCTAACTTTTCACACTTTTCTTTCTGAAAATACTTGCTATCTCCCTCGTCAAATATTTAATAATATAGGTTTGCCATTTTATGTAAGTTGTCTGACTTGCTTTCCCACATCTATAAATTATTGCTAGATTGTGGTTTCCAGCTGTAGTTTGAAGTCCTAGGGCAATGTTCATGACAAAGTAATAAATCTGCATCCTTAGAATTAAGTTTGAGTACAGGTGCTGTTTTACTGCTTTTAGAGATTTCCAGTTGTACACCTGGAGTAGTATTGCCAGGTGCAGGCTCACTGGAGTAGTATTGTGAATATTATGTAATGCCACCTAGGAGTTCGTATTTCCCTTGTACGAAAATCTACAATTTGTAAATTGAATTGAAGCACGAGGCAATAATAGGCCCAACCCCCCGAAAAAGTGGACATGCCATTTTTTCCTATAGGAAAACTTCCCCCACCCCCCTCATTTTGTCCTTGCAATTCTGGTAACTTCTTCGGTGCTTAGTGATGCCGAGGTGGTGCTTAGTGATGCCGAGGTGGTGCTTAGTGATGACGAGGTGGTGCTAAGTGATGACGAGGTGGTGCTTAGTGATGCCGAGGTGGTGCTTAGTGATGCCGAGGTGGTGCTTAGTGATGCCGAGGTGGTGCTTAGTGATGCCGAGGTGGTGCTTAGTGATGCCGAGGTGGTGCTTAGTGATGCCGAGGTGGTGCTTAGTGATGCCGAGGTGGTGCTTAGTGATGCCGAGGTGGGGATTAGTGATGCCGAGGTGGGGATTAGTGATGCCGAGGTGCGGGATTAGTGATGCCGAGGTGGGGCTTAGTGATGCCGAGGTGGGGCTTAGTGATGCCGAGGTGGGGCTTAGTGATGCCGAGGTGGGGCTTAGTGATGCCGAGATGGGGCTTAGTGATGCCGAGGTGGGGCTTAGTGATGCCGAGGTGGGGCTTAGTGATGCCGAGGTGGGGCTTAGTGATGCCGAGGTGGGGCTTAGAGATGCCGAGGTGGGGCTTAGTGATGCCGAGGTGGGGCTTAGTGATGCCGAGGTGGGGCTTAGTGATGCCGAGGTGGGGCTTAGTGATGCCGAGGTGGGGCTTAGTGATGCCGAGGTGGGGCTTGGTGATGCCGAGGTGGGGCTTGGTGATGCCGAGGTGGGGCTTGGTGATGCCGAGGTGGGGCTTGGTGATGCCGAGGTGGGGCTTGGTGATGCCGAGGTGGGGCTTGGTGATGCCGAGGTGGGGCTTGGTGATGCCGAGGTGGGGCTTGGTGATGCCGAGGTGGGGCTTGGTGATGCCGAGGTGGGGCTTGGTAATGCCGAGGTGGGGCTTGGTGATGCCGAGGTGGGGCTTGGTGATGCCGAGGTGGGGCTTGGTGATGCCGAGGTGGGGCTTGGTGATGCCGAGGTGGGGCTTGGTGATGCCGAGGTGGGGCTTGGTGATGCCGAGGTGGGGCTTGGTGATGCCGAGGTGGGGCTTGGTGATGCCGAGGTGGGGCTTAGTGATGCTGTGGTAGTGCTTAGTGATGCTGTGGTAGTGCTCAGTGATGTGATGGTGGTGAGGTGGTGGTGTTTAGGGGGTACTAAGGTGGTACTCTATATTTTTTAAGAGATTGTATAAATTACACAATACTTCATTTAAACATCAAAAGGCAAGCTCAGAATAAAGCACCACCAACTTTATTAGTACTATTACTGCTTAAGATTATTATTGAACATGCAATGAAGCGATCTTTTTTTGCGGTATTATGAACTGATTTAATTTAGCACTTTAGTAACTATACATTATAATTTTCGTTTTGATTAAGAAAATTTAACACATTTTTATATGGCTCTTACCACAAAATGCTTCTCAGAATGAGCATCTACTTCGTATGCATGTGTGTGCACTTCTATTTGCATGTATACCCAACATGATCTTACATAAGCACAGGCTGAGTCTAGCTATGGACTAGAAGGTTCAGTGTGTAGGGCTTCAATGCAGAATCACTTGATGAGCACACTTAGGGGGACATTATGATGTCGGACGGATCGCCACAGCCCGACCGGCGGTGGCAATCCGCTCAACATCTCTCACCGCTCGCCCACCATTTACCCCCTACCATATTACAATGGCGGGGGCACAGCGATGGACGGAAATACCATCTGCCGCTTTTCCGCACGCAGGCAATCGTTACGATTGCCTGCTGTGCGGTCCCTGCCCATACTATGGTGGTGGTGCCTAGCAGGCACCGCCCGCCATATTATGATGAGTGCGTATTTTGTCCTTTCCATGGCGGCATGCGTTTTTAGGCTTTGGGTGCCTGTTATGGCCCCCGTGGTGTTGGGGAGTGGGGGGTGCACTATGGTAACCCCCTACATTGGCATGCACAAGGTGGCAGTCACGTGCATGCCAATGCACAACATGCATATTTGACATTGTGGCGGGTGCTGCACAAATCACTGCCCGCTACAATGTCAAATTTGCGGGATGCAGCCGCCAGGGTATCGGTCGCATCCTAATGGGCACAGCGGGACCGCCGCACCTCTGTCGGGTGGTCTTGTCACTGTTACGGTGGTGGGTGGACTTTGCCCGCCATCGTAATGGACCCCTTAGTTTTCTTTTCCTCACATGATCTCTTCAGCGATTTCCAAACCAACCTTCCCAACAATAAGACCAACGAATCGTAGGCAACTCAGCTGTCCAAGGAACAACGTCGGTAAAGGTTTGAGATAGCGCATTGTAGGTCTAAGGGAAATTAGCAAAGAAATGCTGTCGCCCACTGGTTCCCAGAAAAGTGACTAGTTCGAAACGTTATTTAACGTTGCAGCGTTGTCATGAAAGAAAACAGGCAGCAGCAAGCCACCAAACTATGCGAGACCTAATAAGAAAAGAGTGCTCACTATAAATAACAGTGAACGTTAGAACACATGTAGCAGGGGCAGTCCTCATGGGAAGATACAAAAGTCTAAAAGGAGGGACTACTAAGCCTATTCATGAATCAAAAGCCAGCGTTTACAAAGGACAGTAAGAGAAGCCAATTGAAAAGATGGGTGAAAAATGGTCAGAGCTTAACGTCCATACCTGAATATAGAATGTTTCGAAGAGACCACGGAAGCGCTGCTTAAGCGAGACCTAAAATCAGCAGCAACAAGTACTGAAAGGTTCAGCTGAAGACTTGCTTGGGGATAACTGGAAGGGTTTTTTTTTTTAATTTGATTGAGGGACATTGTTCAGCACTGGTGCACAAACAGGGCTAATCATTTTAAATATTACATACAAATACACCAGGCATTTTGCTTGCCACAAAAAATAAGCTTGCGACCCACATTTAGGAAATACTAATTAGCAGATTTCTTCGCACTCATGGTGGAGACATTGGCAGGTGGAAATGAAGACATTTTCATCTGTAAAATTACCTTTACTGACCCAAATGCAGTTGGAACTGGCCCATAATATTTGCATTTCTAAGTAAGAAATGTATTTTTACAGACGCTGAAACCTACTTGACTAGTCATTCAAACAGTGCAGATCCTAAACAGTCGGTTATTAGTGCAAATTGATTGTATATATTTGAGTTTATTATTTTCTTTTTTTTCCTCTGCAGGTAAAGTAAAATTTGTACAACAGAAATCAAAATCACAGAAAAAACGTGAGGAGAAGGAAAGGCGGGGAAAGGCTAAGCAACAGGAAGATGAGTTGAAAGACTCTTTGGCAGATGACGACAGTTCATCAACCACAACAGAAACCTCCAATCCAGACACTGAACCTCTACTGAAAGAGGTACAGTGAAAAAATGATTCTTCCCAATTAGAACACAAAGAATAATAATTAATATGTCTTTTCCACAGCAGAGCTGGAAAATGTATACATGCCAGTTGTTTCAATTCAAATGTTAGTGCTATCTTGAATGCCTCAATGTCAGATGGTCCCGAATGTATTCACTGCCCATTACTTAAGCTAGCCATAGCACTTCATGAGCATCTACTCCATGCTTTTTTTTTAAGACTTTATTTTCAAGGATTTCACGTGTAAAAACAAAATCTACTTAATGGTACACCGTCCTATGTCACAACGCAGTATGAATAACAAAATTGAGCAGAGTCAGCACATGGTAGCAATTAACGTGCAGGCATCAGTATGTTACAAATTGAAAGAAACATTGCCTACCCCATGCTTTTAGACTCTGTTTTTATTTTTTATTTTAATTCGTATTCAGACGCAAGGTAAATATATATTTACAATAAGAGATCAAACAAAAGTAAAGGAAGAGATAGCCAACTGTTGGCACACGTTTAAAACATGCAATAGAAGAAAAAGGGGAAGCAAATGAGCCATCAAAACAAAAACGAGAATTTCATAGTTAATCACCAGTGTCTAACAGCTTAAGATAAAAGTATTGTTTTTACATTTTTATAGCTTATGTAACAACTTCTACAATGTTATTTGACTTTTCTGCATGAATCAATTATAAATGCTTTACTGCATGTGTGTAGGTTGTATAATTATATATGTTTGATCTTATAAGTATTTTCAACCATGGGGGCGTGGCTTAGGCGCCGATGAGGACGTCGCATGAGCTGAGAGCTCCGTGTCGACCCCACCAATTATCCTGCCCAGAGAGTCGGGCTGGCTCTCCTGTTAACATGGGAGGGAGTCGGAAGGTGCGGACACACGCCACGTCCGAAATTGAGAGTGTTTTGGCTCTCCGGTTCTATTCTGCAGACCCGGGTCAAGCGGGGCCCGAACTGCGCATGAAAGGCAAAATGGCAACTGTGTCGGCTGGAGGGGACCGGGAGGCGGCGACAGCCTGGATGTGCATAATCGAGTGATCTGCTGTGAAGATCGCCGCACCCTTGTTGGCAGCCCTGCTCTCCCCTGTGGCCAACGAGAATAGCTGTGAAGCTATGGCATCTTGGTGATCCCAGGAGCGCCCCGCGGCAATGAAGTGCACAGTCGAAGGTGGCGGCGCACGGAGGAAGACGGCGCTTCGCCTGGCGGATGGCCTGGGAGGAATGACGGGTGCCCTTGCCGCTGTGGCCCCTGCATGAGTACCCTCACCTCACGGCACCGGCACTGGAGATCGGGGTCGGCCCCTTCGGGCCTGGCGCTGTGGGCCTGGAGTGACGCTCTTCATCGGGAGCCTGCTGGGGTGGAGCCCTGATCTTCCCCGACATTGGTGAGAGGGGCGGAGGCCCAGGTGCGATTTTGCGAGCGCCCTATTTGGGGTACACCTGAGGCCACCGATGATGGGATGCGGTAGGCGGCCGTGGTCCTGACTTGTCATTAGAGGCGGAGGCTTGCTGGGCACCCCGAGGGAGGTAGAGTGGCTTGATCGGCCCCCGGGACTGGCGGTGAGGACCTGGTGGGGCGCCGCTACCTGAAGGGCGATGCAAAGGAGGGCTTAGGTGTGGTGCCTGTGGAGCCCTAGCGCTGGAGGTGAGAGTGACCGGGAGCTACACTGAGACCTGGTGGGTGGCGGCCTCCGGCGGACTAAAGCGGACACCCTGCTGCGGGTCGCGGAACACTGAGGTGTTGCTTTGCGGCTCTTCCTCGGACGTTAATTACCGGCCCTTCCTCGAGGGAAAAGCAGACTTTTGGGGGCATTGACCTGGCAGAGCCCGCTGACTGGCGCCTGGTACGGGGAGCACCAGTGCGGTGTCTAAACTGGACTTGGCTCTGGTGGCTGGGATCGCCCTCACCTAGTCACTGGACAGCTGGCCTTGAGGTGGGCTGATTAATCGGGCGCAATAAAGGGAGACTGTCCCCCCGGGGGCGTGGTAGACGGAGGGGGGTGGCGACTTGAGGCGTCCCCTTCCCCAGCTGAAGGAGGGGCACTCGAACACTGAAGTGCCGAAGGAATCGAGTGGTGGGGCTGCGGTTGGGACCGGCTTGCCTGATCACCATGGGGAAACCCAGAGGCCGACAGGGGGGAGCTCAACCAGAGCCGGAGGATGAATCTACGGAGCAGAGAAAGCAGAATGTGGCTGATTCGCAACAAGAGGGACTGAAGCAGCAACAGGTGGACCAAATTCTCCAGGCTATCATGGATACGAGGGAAGCACTCCAGCAGGATATTGCCCATGTGTTGTTCGGGTTGGGTCTCCTGCGGGCGGATCACCCAAAGCTGGTCGACCGAGTGAAGCAGGCTGAGAACACTTTGGAGGTCCTGGAACCCTCCCAGATTGCTTTGGACGTCCAGATGGGTGAAGTCACTCGCCGGTTGCAGGTACTAGAGAGGAGAGCCGAGGATGCCGAAGGGCGTAATAGACTAAACAACATACAGGTGGTGGGCCTTCCCAAAGGTTTGGAGAGGAGCAACATGGTAGACTTCCTGTAACATTGGCTGCGTTCTGAAGTTGCTCCGGAGTGCCTGACACCTTTATACACACTGGAGAGAGCACATAGGGTACCGGCCAGACCGTTGGCACCTGGCAGACCGCCCAGGCCAGTGGTGGCTCGTCTGCTCCCATTATAAGGACAAGGATCTCCTACTGCAGAAAGCTCGTACCGCAGGCCCGTATAGAGTGGATAATAATAATGTCACTGTTCCCGGATTACACCTTCGACGTGCAGCGACAGCGTGCCTCGTTTCTGGCAGTCAAGCAGGCCCTCCGAGATGAAGGTGTCCAATACTCCCTGAAGATCCTGGCTCGCTTGAAAGTGATGCTGGATGGCAAGACGTTCTTTCACTATGATTCTGCGGAGGCGTGGAACTGTCTGGAATCCTACCGTGCAGGTTCGGGCGTGGCAGGAGGCGGTCCGGGACAGACAACGGAGATACCGCAGCCGGCCGTATACGGCGCACCAGACGACGTCGTCCTGGGGCTCAGAAGCCCTCCACGTCTCAGATGGAGAAGGAGAGATTGGCAGTGCTGCAGGCTATGACAGAGCTATCCCAGGCGAGCGGAACAATACTAATGGGAGCGACGGAGTCCGAAAAAGGGTCAGCTGGAACGGATTCTGACGGGACAGACGCGGGGAGTGTTCCACTGCCACACGTCACGCCGGGGACTGCAGATGAGATTGTTGATGCCTGAACTTGTGCAGTACTTTATGGAACCAGTAAGAGGGGTTAGCTGGCCCTGCTGTTATTGCCATTGGGGAGGTAATCCGGAGGAGCGGGGGGGACCTGTGGTTGTGCTGATTTTCACAGGGGGACCTTAACACTGACTGGTTGCCCATCCCTGGGGGGGGCCCTCCTGGAGGTACTGAAGTCTCTTATAGTGGGGCTCAGTGCTTTGACTCTGAGGCTGCAGACCCAGTCTTCTCAATGCCAGGGCTCCCCCCATAGCTTCGCTCTCTGATTGAATCCCTAGTAGTTACCATAGGGACTGTTAGTGGATAGTTTGGATGGGTGCTAGCTGTTTAGAACCTGTTCTGCGGAGGGGTGGTTGGGTGAGTTTGAGGGTTGTTTTTGGGGTAGTTCGAGCCACCGGTGTGCCAATGTGGGGAATGCAGTTGTGGAAGAGGGACAGTCAACATAATGGGAACATCACCTGAATTCAAATGCATTACATAAAACATGCGGGGAATGCACACGATGTTGAGACGCCACAGGGTTCATGCTTATTTGGTGCGTAGGGGAGTGCAGATTGCCTTTCTTCAAGAAACTCATGTAGACCGAGCTGAAGGCCGGGCATTACAGCACAGGTGGAGGGGGCAGCTTTTTTTATACAACGTACTCTGCTTTCGCCAGGGGTGCACTGATTTGGGTTCGGGCAGGGGTTCCCTTCCAACCAATCCAACAGATGGTGGATCCTGAGGGGAGGTTCGTGGCTGTGTTGGGGCGTTTGGATGGGCGGGGTGTAACGTTATGTAGTGTGTATGCTCCTAATGTGGAACAGGCTACCTTTTGTGCTCGATTGTCAGGAAAATTGGAGCCTTACTTTCCTGGCACAGCGATATTGGGAGGTAATTCAATTCAATCACAGATATTGAGCTGGATAGGTTGCACCCGCCACTGCCAAAGGCACCTATACATAAGCTCCCAAAGCTCCGACAGGATTGGCAGACTGAGTGGGGGTTAATAGACACATGGCGTGCGCAACACATGGGGGAATGAGATTATTCTTATTTCTCCGCCTTACATGACTTACACGTGCGATTGGATGTTGTGTTGTGCTCCCCGGATATTCATACGATGGTAAGACATAGTGAGTACTTGTCGAGGACGATATCGGATCACAAACCGCTGTTACTGGCGTTGCATTGGTCCCGGGGGAGACCTGAAATCCCTACCCTGGCGACTGCTTCCCGAGGCTCTGGAGGACTCCGTATTCTGTGCGGAGGTACAGGAGGGTATAAAGCAGTATTTCACTGAGACTGAGGGTACAGCTTCGAGTTTGGCCCTGGAATGGTACGCCTTTAAGGTGGTAGTGCAGCGCTTATGTATTGCTAAGACGGAGGATGTGAGGAAAACGCTTTTGCAGGATATAGAGAGGGGAGAACTGCGACTGCGTCACGCCGAAAAAGCCCGCCCTGAGAACCCAGGGGTGCAGACCGAGGTCTTGGCTGCGAGACAGGAAGTGGCGGTGCAAGTGGAAAGGTTGTGCTGCTTTGACTATAAAGTGTACTTGGTGCGGGCGCACGCAGAGATGGATAAAGCGGGCACCCTCCTGACCTGGTTGGCTAACCAGACTCCGAGGGGCACCCCCTATCCTGGCCCTGACCTCCCCTGAGGGAGTACCGGAGTATTCCCAGCGGGGGATTAATGGGCTGTTACTGGACCACTATAAGGTTTTATACGAGAGTAAGCTGCAGGTGGCGGGTGATGGGTTAGAGGAATTTTTAGCTGCGGTGCGATTGCCATGTTTCGAGGAGGACAAGGCGGACACGATTAGGCAGGAGATTACAGTGGCCGAAATACGTAGTGCAATAAAATATATGGCAAGCAAGAAAACTCCAGGGGCTGATGGCCTACCAATAGAATTTTACTCCACGTACGTTGAGCTCTTGGCCCCCAGGCTGCTGGCGGTCTATCGAGAGGCTCAGGGCTTGGGGAGGTTGCCGGCTTCCACTTGCAAAGCTATCATCCCATTGTTGGAAAAGATCCCTTGACTTGGTCGGCCTATCGCCTATTATCAATGTTAACAACTGATTATAAAATATTGAGTAGGATTCTCGCGTCCCGGCTCCTTCCATATATGGCGCAGCTGGTCCATACTGATCAGGCCGGCTTTATTCCGAAACGTACTACGGTGACTAATGTGAGAGGCCTTCTACGACTCTTAGGGGAGGATCACAGCGAGACCCCCACTGCGGCGGTTCTCTCTGTAGATATTGAAAAGGCTTTTGACAGCCTGGAGTGGCCGTATCTGTTCCGAATCGTTCACGCGTTTGGGCTAGGAAAATCCTTTGCGGGGTGGACAAAGATACTGTGTCGCTCGGGGTTAGCTCGAGTACGGACAGGTGTGACAATTTCCTCCTCTTTGCTGGTTGAGTGGGGCACGAGGCAGGAATGCCCGCTCTCTCCGTTGTTGTTTGCCCTAGCCATTGAGCCTTTGGCCTCCCATGCCAGGTTGGGTAGGCATTACTCTGGGTTGGTGCTCCGTGGGGATATACAGTTTATCTCACTATATGCAGATGATTTGCCAATTTTTCTCGCTAATACAACAACAGCCTTGGAGGGTGCGGGGCAATTGCTTCATGTGTTTGGATGATACTCTGGCTTGGGCGTGAACTGGGCAAAGACTTGCTTGTTTCCGGTAGCTCCGACTGAGGTGAACCCTCCCCAGGTGGCGGGCATTCGCTGGGAGCCCCGATGCTTTCCTTATTTAGGCACTCATATCTGTCATTCCTTTGCGAATTTACTGGAAGGTAATTTGGGACGGGCCATAAGAGGCCTTAGGGGTAGCTTTGCATTCTGGAGCACATTGCCATTATCAGTGGCAGGCCGGGTGGCGCTCATGAAGATGCTGGTGCTCCCTCGCTTATTGTATTATTTCCTAACACTACCAGTCTGGGTGCTGGGCTCTGTGTTCCGGCAGCTCCGCTCCATGATTGGGGGGTTTATCTGGGGGGCTGGCAGGCAGTGGGTCGCGATGGCTACAATGGTACTTCCGAGAGCCGACG